>NW_004443949.1:19167001-19299244 GCF_000243295.1 Trichechus manatus latirostris | reverse complement strand
CCTGCAAAAGATCTCTTTAAAGTGTTAAAAAGCAAAGATGTCACTCTGAGGACTAAGGTGCGCCAGACCTAAGCCATGGTATTTTCAACTGCTTCATAAGCATGTAAAAGCTGGTAAATGAATAAGGAAGACCGAAGAAGAACTGAAGCCTTTGATTTAGGGTGTTGGCGAAGAATATTGACTGTACCATGGACTGCCAGAAGAACAAACAAATCTGTCTTGGAAGAAGTACAGCCAGAACGCTCCTTAGAAGCAAGGACGGCGAGACTTCATCTCATATACCTTGGAAATGTTATCGGGGGGACCAGTCCCTGGAGGACATCATGCTTGGTAAAGCAGAGGGTCAGCAAAAAAGAAGAAGACCCTCTATGAGATGGATTGACAAAGTGGCTGCAACAATGGGTCCAAACAGAGCAAGCATTGTGAGGATGGCGCAGGACTGGACAGTGTTTTGTTCTGTTGTGCACAGGGTCACTATGAATAGGAAATGATTTGATGGCACATAACAATACAACAACAACAATTTTTATGGAAGTAGATCACCAGGTCTTTCTCCCGTGGAGCTGCTGGACAGGCCTGAACTCCCAACCTTCTGGTTAGCTGTCGAGAGTCTAACTGTTTGTGCTACCAGTTTATTACAGGTTTTAGCTCCTGTACATGTCATTTTAAGATGCTGTATTTACCCTCCCCCCCTTTTTTTTTAAATTATGTTTTTAAAGAAGTTAAGAAATGGCTCTGAGCTGTTACAGTTACAGCCCTAACCATACTTTTTATCTTGCTTCAGGGAGCAAGCAGAAGTACTGTGAGAACTAACAACAAATGCGAGCAATAGAGCACACGAGAGAGGGACAAGCAAACATGAGAAGTCACTGATGGAGTTAGGCTGTTTTCTAAAAGGTCACTGCCTCCAATTCCCCAAAGTTCCATTTCAATACCTTATAAGTCTATAATACTTTGAGTGATCAGACATTTCTTTTTACCATGCTACCAGGGGACCTGTGCTGGTGGCCAAACTAACCAAATGTATAGTGAAAGCCATGGAGCTGATCAATTAATTAATCAACCCTTATAATTTATTTGTTTTCTGACTGTCTCTTCCCTTAGAGTAGAAACTTCAGGAAAGCAGGGATTTTGACTGCCTTATATTCACTGCTAGGCCCCTAGCACAATTCTTGGTACACAGTAGTTCTTCATTAACTATTTGTTGAATAAATGTCAATTTCTTACTGTAAGATACATCAATGCTTGACTACATCAAGACAGAGCTAACACCACAGGATAAGCTAACGGTCCTTGGGCCTCTTATACATGTAAGTATTATGAGAGTCACTGCATTACTAAACAAAACATGATTCATACATATGACTGCTTTTTTTTGACACCAAGAAAAGCAACAGAAACTGACATATACACAGTGTAGCGTTTTTACTAAAAGCTTACCATTCTACACTGTTCCATACCAAAAAAAAAAAAAATCCATTTTCACTTTAGTAAAAGAATGCAAATACATAAGACTTTTGCCATAGGTGCTAGGGGATTTTTAGCTTATCCTATCTATATTAAATTTGACAAAGGGCAACTTACTTTATCACATACGAATACCAACAACTAGAGATACAGATCTGATACTACCATGGAAAAAGACAATGAGAACAACAAGCTTATTTATCTTTGGGTTTTAATACTCTTATTCACACTAATTCCAGATATTTCCAGAGTACATAACATTAAATGAATCAATGCCAAGGCAAGCCGGAGGGATTTCTAACATCATTTACCATACTTCCTTTTCCTGAGCAAATTTCAAAATGGAGTATTTTTATAAACATTCCATTAGAGACCAAAAGGCTTTGATTTTCAAAGTAGCAGTGATGGCCAAAGGCTTCATTATGCCAGAGAATACATTGTAGAGCATTTTGGGAGTTGCAACTGATACCGGAAATATATTCTGCCAGAATCTAGGAGAAGCTTAAAGGATTTTTCAGCTCGCAATGCTAACTAATGTATACATTCTGGATGAGAGGAAAAGGACGAGGGTTCCCCCTGTCCAAGAGCTACGAGAGTGTTCCTGTCCCTAGAGGAAGTGCAAGAAATCCAAGTCCTATTGGTTTGACCTTTGAGGTATTAGAGAATAGCAGCATCCTTGACAACAAAAAGACAGTTTCCAAGACCACATTTTCTCATAGCCCACCGCACAGGAGGTACAGGGATATGTTTAAAAGGGGTCAGAAGAAAGCAAATGTGGTAGAAGAATAAATTCGGGAACCAAGTATCAAAAGAGCTAAGCACTATGCTGTGCTGCCATTAATTAGTTGTAACACCTTGAGCAATTTCACTGTGCCTCTCTGGTTCACAATGGCACCTTTAGTAAAATCGGAAGACTGAACTAGATCAGGGGTCGGCAAAGTAGGGCTCATTGCCTAGTTTTGTAAACAAAGTTTTACTGGAACAGAGCCATGCTCATTTGTTTACATATTAGCTATGGCTGCTTTCATGCTACATCCAGAGATTGTATGGCCCACTAAGCCCAAAATGTTTACTACCTGGCCTTATACAGAAAAAGTTTGCTGAACCATGCACTAGATGATCTTTATGTTCCTTTCTAGTTTAGCCTTCTATGTTCTGTGAATTATCTTTAGATGCTGGTAAAAGGAATTCTCCCTGTGAACACTCATTGTTTTCCATTTTCCACTAACTTGTATTAACAGTTATTTAAACAGAAATCTCATATCTCATGTTAGACTAAAAAGTTCATGAAAGCATACACGTTCTTGTCTGTCTTCCCTCAGAACCTAGTATAGTTCTATGAACTAATTAGCTTAGTGGTAGGTCGGGCCTTCTGTGCTGAAGTCTTTAAAGAGTACTGGTGGTGTGGAAGAGTCTGGTACAGAATTAATTAGGTTATGGGGCTGTATCACAGAAAGAAGTCATAAGCCCAGTAGTACTCTGGTTTTCCCCTCAACAAAAGGGATACATGCCGCAAGCCCAGGGAGTCAGTGAGACCACCAACCTTCAGAAACACCTTGAGGAACAAGGGGGACACCAGGGAGGTGAGACCACTTGCCTCCTCATGTAGCTTTGATTTTATATCTTTTCCCTTACTTACTAGCTAAGGTTAACAGTGAAACAAAGTGAAAGCAATCTTTGGACCTGGACCAGCTTCTGTGGTCTGGCCTGACAGGTTTTCAGTGCTGATGTTCTTTGCTTGCACAGTTCCAACATGTACAAATTTTAGTTACCAAGGTTTAATTAAATAATACCAGTCGAACAAAAGCATGGTTCAATTTCAGTTACCACATTATATTCACTGCGAGTAATTGGCATAAAGTAAACACTTCACTGCTAATTTTTCAGTCTGTAAAACTACATAAATAGCAGATGCACGTCATGATCAGTGACCAATTACATTACCAGTTTCAAAGTATGTTAGTGCCTGGTGACTATGCATCTGTTATTCCACTCACAGATAGACAGCAAAGCATGTAGTTGTGCTGCTTCTTTGTCTCCCAGTGATAAACCCAAGTGGCATTTCATAAACACGTATAAGCAAAAACAGGAAATTGGCTAACCAGATAAAGGTGCTATAAAGAAACAAAAAGTGGTAACACTGGAAGTGAAATTAGAATCAAGTGTAAAAGTAGTTATAGAAGAAACAGCTGATAGTGGGAATGATAAAAACTGCCACCATTTGAGAGACTTTAGATATGCCAGAAAAACTTAGTTGAGGCAAACTTACAACATATTAAATGAGAAGAGTGGTTGTACCTGAAATGATGACAATGTCCAGAGGCAGTGACACCAGCAAAAATCTTCACATTAAAGGAATTTATGGAGATATTGACAGTGCAAAAGATAAAATGTTGGAACCTGCTCCAAACTTTGAAAGGGGTATGACAATTTCTCAAGTCATAAAAAAGGTGCTCATTCCCTAAGTTACATGACAAAAAAAAAAAAAAAAGTCTTTAAACTATTCTTCATAAACTTTTACAAAGAAATAAAATATTTTATTTTGCAACATTTCTAGTGTTTTAAATTGTATTACATGAATTTTAGTGTACTAAATATTAGTTGTATTAGTTTTTCATTTTCATATACATTTATAACTGACAGCAAAAGAGTTAATGTTCTGACAGAAATGCTGAAAGGTCACAGAACAATCATGATTTTTCCTCACTGATTATGAAGACTGGTTTGCCCAGTTTTAGCCTGCATGGTCATTTTTACGGTCCTCCACTACTATGCAAAGTAAAGATTACCCAGACTAAAATAATGGTTGATGTGTGAGAAAACCAAATAAACTTATGAGTCTCAACTAAAAAAAGAACTATCACACTTATCCTAAGAAAGAATTACCCATCCACAGAGTGGATTTCATCGTAGAATTGCTTGTTTACATAAGATTCAACTTGATGGTAATGAGGTTTTATTTATTTTATTTTTTGGTTTAGTTGTGTATCTTCTCACTCCCTGACTTTCAGAGACATTAGGAAAGCAGCTCCTTTTTTTAAACATGAAGAGGTGGAATTTCAGAGGGAAGAGCTTTTCATTTCCCCCCTCTCCTTTTCCTAAATACCTTGTCCTGAAGCACAATCCACCAGTCAAGAGATTGCTTGGGTTCGCAAACTCCTCTTTTTGATTACACACAACTTAAGTGAGTAGCCTATAATACGAGCTCTTTGGGAATCTTCTTGTTAGAAGTAGAAAGAAAGGGAAGAGGTCCAAGTACTGGATCCCATCTTGTGTGTGTGTATGCAGAGTAGGTAGGGGGGCAGATTTTAAAAAAAGAGGACAGGGAGGACCAGGACTGTAGGGAACTCAGAATTGTATTTGGTAGTAGAAATGGGAGTGCAGCAGGGCTCAAAATCTCTAGCACGCTCTCTCACCTATTTCCCGTAAGTTATTTGTGCCTTACCCATATCTATCTCAACTTTGTGTGTGTGTGTCACTGGGGGCTGGGGAAGTATTCTCTCTAATCTACCAGGGAAGTGGCCCATTCATTTTTATCCACTACTGAGCTGTAAAACTCGTCAACGTTCCCTCAAGAGAAAACTCTCTTTTAAAAATTAAACCCTCAGTTAAGAAAATGCTACATTCCTGGAGAATTTGTTAATCATAAAAATATTGTCTATGGCCAATCCTAATCACACAAGTTAGTTCCCCAAGAATATATAATATGAGGCATACTGAGAGAGACCAGGAAGAAATTCCTCTTTCCTGAAGACTCAAGACAGAAAATTTGTGTTCCCTGACCCATCTTAAAAAAAAAAAAAAAAAAAAAAAAAAGGGAACTTTATGGATAGTAGGAAGAAAAAGAAAAGAAACTTTCCATAGGAAAGCATTTCATTCAAGCTTTGGATTCTGTGTACTGTTATTCAATAGCCAAACTAACTAGTCACCCATTTCACTCTCTCTCTGAGATTTCCTGCGTCTGACCTTGTATTTGTATTACTGTCTTCCAAAGGCTTTTTTCCCTAAGTGCCAGACCTTCAATTTCCCACTCAAAAGCCTTATTATTTGTCTCCTTTGCCATTTTTTTTCCTTCTTTATCATTCAGAAAAATATCCATCCCACAACATGCAGAATCATTTTTTTAAATAAGGAATAATATAATTATTTTAAAAGAAAGACTAAGGAAATAATGAAGAAGATATAACGTGTCAGAAAGATTCTGAAGGCACTTCATCTTTGTATGGGACCTGGCCTTTCCAGTAGAGACTGTAAGATGAAAGAAGAAATCCTCTTACGTACACTATTTTGATGGGAATACAGGTAGTTGTTTTATGGACACAGAGGTAGTAGCAGATGAAGTAAAAGTTCTATAATAATCTACTTCCTCAAATAGAGCTAAATGTAAGCTGTACATGTTTCCTTATTTGTAAAAATATAAAGGAAGCAGGGCTTAAAAGGGTTCACTGAGCACAAAGTCTGTATACACAGCCAAGTGACTAGCATTGTTGTAATATTTATTAATCCGTACATTTGCTGATACAAACATGGAAAAGAAATAAGAAAACAAGATGTGAGAAGATGTATGCATGTGCAAAGCCAATAAATATTTATTAAATACCTACTATGTGCTAGACACAGGTTCAAAAATATTTTGAAACTTCCAAAGATTATTTATTAAGGTGGCCTTGCAGAAAACCACAGCACACACCAACCACCCTGGCATGTGCCAACCCAAAGAGGTGGCTATTTATTGTTTAACCAAAGATATGAAGGCTTCATCTGAACCAGAACCATGAAGTGAAAGCACAGTCTTTAAATGTGCTGAGTAAAAAAGTACACATGATCATATCATCTTGTCTACTTCAAACACAATTAGCAGGCATCTTCAACTACACGGAAAAGATTTACTTACACGAAATGAGTAAAATTTTAAGTGTAAATTTTGGGGACCTAAACATCACACAGTACTTGTCTCAGGGTCTAATTTTAAGGAATAAGAAAAATACAAGCTATGTTAAATTGCATATTCCTTTTATCACAAAACAGAAACTGCTTCAATATTTGCAAGAATGAAAAATGCCACAATTTCCCCCTTAAAGACAAAGCTTACGGGGACAGCAGAACTAGTCAAAGACTTAAGGCCCTTACAGTAATTCCTCCTCCTTCCACTTCCCAAAAGTACTGTTTAAAAATCAAGAGTCTGCTTCGCAAGCTTTCCAAATAAAATAATAATAGAAATTAAAAACAATATAAAAAATAGCTCATATTATTAACACAATTTGTTAAAGGAATTTTTTTTTGTTCGTTTTATTAAACTAACCACGCATTTGTTAAAAATTGTGATGCTGAAAATTCCTGCTGAGATACCTAGAAATTCTCAACAGAAATCACCTGAGTGTTGGACAGCACATATAAACTGAAGAACAGATTAGTTCTCTTTTGTGGTAAATCTCTTAATAAGGGCTGAGCCATATACAGGGTCAGCAGGGGTCACAGGAGAAATACAGAACTAAACCATGCTTCATGCTGGCCACTTTCCTTTCCTGCTCCTGTGGCAATGGTGACTTGGTCTCTGATCCTTTGATTGGAAATCGAAGCTAGTTAGCTTCCATCTCCAACGTTGCTTTCCTTTTCTCGCGGCAGCACGCTGGGCAATGTGTAAAGTTGCTCCAAGTAGAATGCCCAACTCTAAGCACTACTTCTCTGCACTGCCTCTGAGAATGGACTAATCTTTTTACTCTGAAATAAATTCCATTCTATTTAACAAATATATTCCACTTCAATTCCATCCAGAAATGTCCCAACTTTCTGCCCTAAAAGATCAGCCTTAAACTTTACATGGCATCAATAGGGATCCTAATCTTCAGCGCAAGGAAGGAACATTAGGATATGCTATTTCATGGTGTTTTATAGTTCTCAGAGGAATAAAGGACTTACACCTTTCCCCAAAATATAACAACTGCAACAACAACAAAATCTCAATATCTCAATAGTAAAAAGAATGCAACTATCACTGGGAGAGAAACATACTTAAAAAATTTCTGGACTAGTATGAATCTACATTTTTCACTGAAGTGAAATTCTCTCTCTCTCTTAGCATAAGGGACAATCTGAAACAAAATAAAACTGTGATCCAGCCACCCTGTAACTGTTACCCAGGTGACAGTTACTGAGGACTAATATGTGCTGAGGGGCTAAGAGGGAGACAAAAGACGAAGACGACATCATCCAGGTCCTCAAGCAGTTTATAATCTCTCTGACAACCTGATTGCTCAGTCATTAGCATGCACGGCAGGCTCCTAAAATATCTTATCAATACAATAAAGACAAGCTGACAGAAAACTGCAGCAACTGTCTATCCCCAATTAGCTGACTCTCCAGAGAAGGGCCCCTCAGGCGGCTGAGGGGCCTGAGCACACTGGGCTGTCACAGTCTGGCCCCAGGGTATCATCAGGTTCCCATGACAGTCTACAAGTTCCCCTTCCGGGAAAACCAAAGGGCATAGCAGAATCAGTCATCCGATCAGGCTGGGGTCAAATAGCAGGAATCATAGCGTTTGTCAGAGCAGAGTCATGAGAAACAAAAAAGGCCCGAATAGGTCAAGAAGGGAAAACAGCCAAGGCCAGCCAGACCCAATGAGTTGATGAGGAAGCAGGAAGCCTGGTGCAGTCCGAGTGGCACTGGCATGTCTGAGGCAGGGTTCAGGCAGAGCTAACCTGTGAACTGGAAAGGGGGCCACAGCTCATAGATAAGGGCACAAAAACCTGGTTCAAGCGAGATGACTCAAGACACTGGCCCAGAGCCACCCAGGAAAGGCCTAATTCTGCCTCCTCCTCCTCTGCCCTCTCTAGCTCCCAATCTCTGGGGGCAACAAAGAGGAAAACTTCAGGAACTACCTCTGCTTTCCTCATTTGGAGAAAAGCTAGGAATCTGTGATATCCTGCCCTCTTCCACCCTTTATACTTCAAGCTTCAAGGAAGCTCAAATTTTAACTCCCTGGTCAGTTCCCTCCAAGTAGGAGTAGAGAATATAAGGATTCCTTCCTTCTGCCAGGCCCCAGAGAAGGAAGATACACACACGCGCGCGCGCGCGCGCGCACACACACGTATAAATACATGTGTAAATTTTTAAAAATATGCTTTAGCTTCAAGGAGCTGACAAATAGCCAGTTAGGATAGGACAGTCATGGAACTTGGTCACTATACAATGTGATCATTAAAACAATAGGGCAATAGGGTATAAGAACAAGAAGAAAGTGTTCCTTCTGTCTGGGGAAATCATGGAGGGCTTCACAGATCAAGCAATAACTGGCCTAGATCTTAAAGAAAGAATGGATAGGAATTTACCAGACAGAACAAAAAAGGATAGGTTAGCAGGAGGATCAGGCAAGACATGGGAAAAGGTATGAGCCAAGGGACAAAGGAATGCCACGACACAGTGGAAGTGGGCCCAGTAAGAAACTCAGCATGGCAGAGCAGAGAACAGGAAGGGGGAGGCTAGATGATTAAACTGGAGTCACACAGTAAGGAGCCTCACACTCTACACCAAGAAACCTGGACTTTAACTCACAGGCAATAGGGACTCGCCAAAGGTTATTAAGCAGGGGAGTGAGATGATCAAATTTATATTCTAGAATTCAGGCAATAATAAAGCAGATGCTCGAAAGTTTAGAGTGGAAAAGAAGGGGTAAGCAGTCAGAAGGTTGTTACAGTAGGCTGAGCGAGAAATAATGTGGATCTAAACTAGTGGAAATAGGAAGAAGATGGATTACAGAGGTATTTAAGTGGTAGGAGTGATAGAACATACCAAACAATTAGGTGTGGGGTGAGCAGAAGGGGTGGGGAAACACAGGAAGACTGAGGTTTTCATCTGAGGCAACTAGCAGAGTAGTAAAGCCATTACGGAGGAGAGGAACAAAGCAAGAGAATGAACAGTCTTTTGTGTCTGGGATGGGGGGCGGGGCAGACAATGGATACAATTCTTTAGACATACATACAAACACTTCTCCCCATCCCACCTCTATTTCTTCTCTGAGCTACACACTGTGCCAAGGACATACAGATTCTCTCCTTTAATCCTCACAACAGCACTATGAGACAGACCTATTGTCCACATTATACATTAAAAAAAAAAGGATGGCTCAAAGAGGTTAAGTAATTTTTCTGTCATTTATTTATCCAACAAATATTTATAAACTGCCTTCTAGGTGCTGGTGTTCTGGAAGTGAAGAAGACAGGCAGCAAGGTCCTTACCCTTGTGGGAGCTTAGAGTTGAAAATGCAGGAGACAGACAACAAACAGGTCAAGCAATTAAATGAACAGGATAATTTCAGATAGTGATAAGGGCTACGAAGACAATACTACTATAAAATTCACTGAGCATAAGCTATGGGCTCTGTTATAAGTGCATTACACATTTTAATTAGTTTAACCCTCACTTACAACCTATGAGGTAGGTTTTACTTTTGGCATCATTTCATAGAAGACAAAAACTGAGATACATAAAAGTTAAATATCTTCCCCCAAACCACAGAGCTAGTAAGCAGACAGAGCCAGTGTTCAGTCGTAGAGATTCTGGCTTCAGAGCCTGCGCTCATAATCACACTATACTGCTTCACCACACCATGATTTTATTATTATGGTATTATAACAAGACAGAGTAAGAGGGCAGAAGATGCTGAGGTGGAGAGCTGCTTTAGAGTGAATGCTAAAGAAAGGCCTCTCAGAATCTGACAACAGGACATTGCCATGTAAAGATCTGGAAGCAGAAAATTCTACGAAGAGAGAACAAACCCAGGGTGTTTTAGAAAGAGAAGACCAGTAATGTTGCGGCAGGATAAGCCAAGGCAGCTCAACTGCGAAGAAGTGGAAAAGGCAGGTGAAGACTAGTTTGTGAAGAGTCTTTTAGACCATGGTAAAGAATGTGGACTTTATTCTAGGAAGGCACTGGATAGTTTTAGGCAGGAGATTTAAATAATTTGATTTATAACTGGAAAAAGGCAGTTTTGACTATGGTGAAAAATGAACTGGGTAGGCAAAGGAGGGGCCTAGTGGAAGCAGAGAAATTTGAGTCCAGGCAGTCTATTTCCAGAGCTAAGCTCTTAACCATTATGCTATGTAGTGAATTTTAAAGTATAGGGCCTCAGATAAAGGTAAAAAATAGATAGATGGAAACATGAATCTATAGTTTAGGAGAGAAGGTGAAGCCAAAGATTTAGACTTTATTTTGTAATCTCTGACATGCAGGTAAATGATTACTAAAGCCACAGGAGTATATAAGATGGCTCACAGAACACAAATGTAGCAAAAAGGGAAGAAAGCCAAGGTCATAATCTATGAACTCTATTCTTGCTCTTCAGCTACCAATAACAGGAAATACTGCTCACTGTCAAAAGAATATCTGGAGTCTTTATCCTCCCCTTAAAAGGAGTGGAGGCATGAGTGAAGACTGGTCCATAATGACAAACCTTGGGATTGCTGAGCAGTAAAAAGAGTGGCAAGGGGGCAGTGGTGGTTCAGTGGTAGAATTCTCACCTTCTACGTGGGAGACCTGGGTTTGAGTTCTGGCCAATGCACCTCATGTGCAGCCACTAACATCTGTCAGTAGCGGCTTGTACATTGCTCTGATGTTGAACAGGTTTCAGTCCATCTTTCAGACTAAGATGGGCTAGGAAAAAGGCCTGGCAATCTACTTCTGAAAACCCTATGGATCACAACAGCCTAATCCCCAAGTATGATCCTGGGGATGGCTCAGGACCGGGCAGCGCTTCGCTCCATTGTGCATGGGGTTGCCATGAGTCAAAGGCTAACTCAATGGCAGCTAACAACAAACAACCAAAGGAGTTGCATGCAGGGAAACATTACTAAACTCAAATATCTCACTGAAGACAATGATAAGAACATAATCAAATTATAACCAAGTTTAATATAAATGACCTAAGGAGTTCTGTACATGTAGCTTTACACCACACGCTACTGTAGTGAGTTACTAGCTGAGGGTGAAAACACCTGCTCTGCTAAAGCCTCATTAGGCTGGAGACAGGGCACAATCCCTGTCTAGCATGATTAGTGTTAAGAAAATGGCACAACTGAACAGAGAGACCTGGTAGAGAAGGCAGGAGACTTTCAATGCTTTTTTACAAATCAATTCATCACACCTCTTCAAGCTATGGAACTCTTAACTCCCTCAAAGACAAATACATACACATTCTCTGGCACAGTTTAGGAGTGGTAATTGAAGCCAAGGGAATTTAGGAATACAAGAAATGTAATACTAAAGTGTTCCCTTTAGCATCTTCCCACTCTCGATGCTTCTTACCACAAGGAGGTGTGGCAATCTTGGCATTCCCCACTAAATAGGAGACTGAGAATAGGTCTGTCTGCTTAGAACTGAGGGTGGAAGGGTGCTAACCAGCTATATAAGTAGGATGATGATGGAGAGATGCAAAAATTACATAGAAGACTTCTGCTCCGATGAGACTGAGAAGGAAGCTACTGTGTTTCTTGTGCAGCAACATGATGTGTGGCTACTATTGGAGACTAGGGACTGGACCGGAAGGGAACACTCAGTACTCAACAGCTCAAACTGTTTCCTCTTGCTCAGAATGCTTTTCTCCTCACTGAAACTGCCATCCTTCAAAGCCCAAGCCCTGCCTCTTTCATAGACTCTCCTTATCACTGCAACCCATGGTTTCTTGCCCTTCTCTGAACCCAAGCCACTGTCTCTGCTATTTGTTTGTCTCTGAGTGTTCTAGTGTGTTTTATGTATTTTAGCCTCCTCCCTGCACTAGACTGTAAGGTTCCTGAAGGCAGGAACCATATTTTGTTGGTTTTAATTTTTTATTATAAAAATTTTCAAATACTCAGACCAGACTTAACGGTCTAAGACTGTAGGCACCCCGGAAAGCACGGCCCCTGCTCTCTCCATCACCCCAGAACTAAAGCAATTTCTGAGGCCAACTGTTCAGACAGGGATTGGACTGGACTGTGGGACATAAAGTGATACTTGTGAAGAATGTGCCTCTTAGACAAGTAGATATAAGAGGGGAGGCTTCTGTCCAGAGGTTAGAGGGGAAGGCAGAGAGAGTTAGGAGCTGGTTAAATGTTCATGGGGAATCAGGGGTGGAGGGGAGGAGTGTGCTGTCACAGCATGGGGTGAGCAGTTGGGGTCTCATAACAATGTATGTTAAAAAAAAAAAATTCTGTATGGGAGACTAACTTGAAATGTAAACTTCATTTAATTACATCAATAAAAAAGAAAAAGAAAAAAAATTTTCAAATACAGTAGAGAGAACAATGTAATAACCCCCCATTTAACAATTATCACCTACATTCAACAGCTATCAAGATCTTGCCTCATTTCTTTTATCCATATATACATACATATATATATGTATATATCTGCATACACACGTATCCTTTTTTGGCTAAAGTATTATGTATTTCATATGCATTAAAAAAATGGGCAATTTCTTACATAACCATGATACCTAAATAAAACTAATGGTAATTCTTTGGTATCATCTAATACCTAGTCTGTATTCAAATTTACCTGATTGCCTCAAAAATGTCTTTTGACAGTTGGTTGTAATAATTAGTATATGTAATAATTAGTATCAAATACCATATTTGGTTATGTCTCTTAGATCTCTTTTATTGTAAAACAGCCCTTCCTCTTCTGTCTTGTCAATGATTTAATGAAGAAGTCTAGTCATTTTTCTTATTGAATGTCCCACATTCTGGATTTGTCTGTTTGTATCCACAGTCTCAGGGGCTATGTTTTTCATTCATTTACTCAACAAATATGCATAAATATGCTCATAAATATGAGCCAGAATTCTATAAAATGTGATGGCTACAGTAGAGAATACAACAACCACAGTCCTGGCTCAAACAGAAGAAAGCCGTGAAAGAAATAATTACACAAAATGCTAATTACTAGCAGTTGTGATTCACGCTAAGAAGGAAAAATAAAAAGTTAAGAGAAATTATAGCAAGGGAACCTAATCTATTTGAGGGGTCAGGGAGGGTATTTATCTTGTAAAATTCAAAGTACCTAGTACAGTATTAAATAAACAAACATTTCTGGGTTGGCTGGACAGTGAGTTTTCTGCAGATATCAGGCTTTATTGTAAACTAAAGGACATATCACTATCCTTTAAACATCTGAGTTTCAATTTCAAATCTGAATACTGGGCAGAAAATCTAGCCCAGAGTCCACAGATGGACTTTAGCAATCTGTGAATTCTCTGAAACCGTATGTGATATTACTATACGTTAGTGGCGGTGTGAGTGAGTAGAGATGTGCGTTTTTCTTCAAAATTATTTATCTCTTAACATTTTATTGTTCTTTAGGTGAAAGTTTCCATAGCAAATTAATTTTCCAATCAATAATTCTTACACAAATTATTTCAGAGATATGCATTTCTAGGAAGAAGGGCCACAGCTTTCTTTGGAGTCTGTAAGGTTACTTAAACCATGAATCCTAACATTGACTAATATAGAACGAACTAATCAACGGCCAACCTGCAAAATATTTCCAAGTCCAGTAAAAAGATGTTGGAATCACTCAGTGTCTGGAATTATCTATACCTCAGCTGCTTTCATCTGTCCACATGGATAAGAATTATTACTATCACTAATTTATTAGACCTTATCTCTTTTCCTTTTTGAGAACTTCTTAATAAATGCTAAGATTAAACAAACTATTTGAGGTCTGAACATTAAATCTGATTCTCCTTGGAGTCTATATTACAGAAAACTGAAGGGGCAAACTAGTGGTTTCCTCCAGGCTAAATAAATTATTTTAGAAGAGAAAGAATAATTCAGGAAATGATTACATAGATAAAAAAACAGACTGCATTTTCTAGACCACTAGTTCAGGTATTAGGACAATGAATTTTTAACAAGGAATGGCATGGATATTATGAAAACCCAAAAGTACATGCTTAGTAGGGTATCTCCACATTGCTCAAAGGGATTCTAAGTTAAAGTTAAGGAAGGAAATATATGCAGGTATACTTTAAGACAAGGAGCCCTGGTGGCGCAACAGTTAAGACCTCAGCTGCTAATCAAAAGGTTGTCTGTTCAAACCCGCCAGTCACTCCAGGTGAGAAAGACCTGGTGATTGGCTCCTATAAAGACTGTTATTGTTGACTGCCTCCTATAAAGACTGTTATTGTTGTTGGCTGCTGTTGAGTCGATTCTAACTCATAGCAACCCCATGTGACACAGTAGCACCGCAGAGCTGCTGGTGGGTTCAAACCACCAACCTTTCGGTTAGCAACCCACAGATTCACCACTGCACCGGCAGGGCTCCTAGAAAACCGTATGAGTCAGTTATACCCTGTCACATAGGGTCACTATGAGTTGAAAACCTACTCCACGGCACCAAACAGTAACCATAACAACTCACTTTAAGATTAGATATAATGGAGGATAAAAGAAGAAAAACAGTAGCGGAGAAGATAAATCATTTTAAAAGATTATAGCACTACTAAAAAAAATTATATAAAGTATATTATTTTTATACAATGCCATCTACTTGAGACCAACATAAATACTTAAGTCTCCCTCGGTCATATCAGATGCTAGTCTAGTTTCTGGGCAATGGTATAGTATTTGATTGAGCTTCTTGGAAAGAAATATCTTCCTAAATTTTTCCCTCTCTGGTGTCTAAATTTTAAAGCTCTCTCTCTGTATGACTGGAGTATGTATGCTCAACTTGTAGAGTACATCAGACTAAGGCCACATGTATAAAAAGCACACCTTGACACCTAACCAAGTAGACAAGAAAAAAACAATCCATCAAGGCACTTCCTAAACTGAGGGAATGAAATGGAATAGATTTTTTTTTTTTTTTTTTAATTATTTGCTTGCATTTACTTTCAAACTCCTGAATTTTGTGTTCTTTTCCATACAAGATAGGAGCGCTCCTCAGGTGAATCAAATCTGCACGGTTCAGCTGTGGTCAGCTTCTCTTCAGACTCCCACTAGGGCTTGGTGATGCAGAGTAAACAAGGCAATAAATCAAATGCATTGCATTTAATACCTCAATGCATTGCAAATTGATCTGGAACAGGGGTCAGTTCAAATCGCTTTTGAAGGGACACTTTTCACATTAAGGCACGGGGAGGAGAGGAAAGGAGAGGAAGGAAAAGATGGCAAGGCCTAAAGTTATATTGGATTCAGACGTGTGGTTTCTTGTTTTAGGGCAGACTGGAGCCAGGTCTCCTCAGGTGAGATTCTTCAGTTATTTATCAAGTTGGAGCCATGGATATTTAAAAACACATTCTTGTGGCTAGCATTAAATCTGAAATCTGGTGGGGAACTTTTCAAGAAATAAAAGCTACAAACAAAATAGCTTTAGTTCCATTCAGCATGGTGTGGGAAACGGCTAATGGACAAGCATTACTATGACTGGCAAGGCGAGCTGCCAATAAATAATAGGAGCAGAAATTCAAACCGCCACATAACAACACTTCCTAAGCTGATTTCACTAATTTGTCAAAGGAGGACACTATCCAAACCAAGTGGAAGAAAAACAAGGTTGGAGAACAGAGGGAAAGAATTATACAAAAGTAAAAGCTATGCTTCTTTCATTACTGGTTAGTTATATCTGCTTTATGTAATTATGGTTCACTTCTATCATTTGCTGATATCACACTTGCTTTACGGAAGGTGACATTTTCTCCCTCTTTTTTTTTTATAACTTATTTTTGTTCTTGAGAATATATACAGCAGAATGTACACCAATTCGAGAATTTCTAGGTGTATAATTCAGTGACACTACATTCTTCGAGTTGTGCAACCATTCTCACCCTCCTTTTCCAAGTTGTTTCTTCCCCATTAAAATAAACCCACTGCCCCCTAAGTTTCCTATCTAATCTTTCTAGTTGCTGTTGTCAATTTGAGCCCATATAAATAGACCTTAAAAGAGCACAATGCTCAAGGCAGACATTCTTTACTACTTAAGCTAAACTACTGTTTGGTTTTAAGAGGACTTGAGGGGATATTTTTTGGTTTAAGGTTTAAAGATTATCTCAGGGCAATAACTGCGGGGGTTCATTCAACCTCAGTGGCTCCAGAAAGCTTATATTATATGTGAATTTGAAATTCTATTCTGCATTTCCCCTCTTTTGATCAGGAGTCTTCTACAGAATCTTTGATGAAAATGTTCAGTAATGGTAGCCAGGCACCATCTTTTTCAAATGAAAAGCAGAGAGCTATTTCTGCTGGGATAAGTTTCCATTGTTGCTTATGCCTGCCTTGTTTTTTTCCAATAGAAAGAAATGAAGTCTAGTAGTTGGGTGGGAAGAAAGTGTGCAGTCCTGACATGCCATCCCTCAGAGAGGCTGTCTGACCTCAGGAACCATATTCTTTTCTCACTTGTCTTTTTTTCCCCTAGGAAAATAAGAACCTCAAGGGTTGTCTCCAATTGTCTTTCCATCTTCAACTCTTAATTTCCTAATGATTTTAAACAGGCAAACTAACTGTTAAACTAATCAACAGTTGTAATCTCTTATCCTTTGAAATGGAATAAAAACCAACCCGTTATAAAGGAAGAACAAATTCATTTAACTGAACAGTTTCAAATCAGTCCAAAATTTAATGAACGATGCCTTAAATTCTATCTCAGAAAGGCTTTTTAGTGTAATGGTTAAGAGCACAGACTCTGGGTGTGGACTACCTAGGTTCAAATTCTATGTCCACCACTTACCAAATGTTCAGATTTAGACAGATAAATTAACTTTCTCTCTCTAAGCCTCCATTTCCTCATCAATAAATAGGGAATAAGAACTGTTCTACATCACAGGTTGGTTGTACCTGGCATAGAGAAAGCACTACATGAATGTTAACTGTTATTATGACTACCTCAGAAAAGGTTACATTAACCTGCCTACTATAGGTTATGTTAGTACTATTAAACAGTTACATGTAAAGTCAAGTGAAGGATGAATTAACAAAATCCTTTTGTTAATCAGATAAGGAAAAAGGTTAAGAATTAAATCCTTTCTATAAAATTAGCCTTAACTAAGGCTAAGGTTTTCCCAATAACACAAGTACACACTTGACTATCAGAGATAAGATATTCTACCTAAACCTACATGCTTCAATAAAAAAGAGTCAATTTAAACACACAAACTATCATAATAGCCTATTCTAAAACACTGACATAATCTGAAACATTGCTCTGTGAGCAAAATACATACTTTTGGGGTGATCTGTTATCAACTTCAGCCTTTAGGCGTAAATTCTCCCTCACCAGGCCACCATTTTCCAATTTCAATTTTTTATTTGCCTTAAAAAAAAAAAAGAGATAATTAAGCACAAGCTAAAACAAAAGTGCCTTGTAAAAATTATCACGTGAGCCATCTGTATTTTTTACAGCAATATCAGAAAATGGATTTTTAGAACATGGCCTTCAGAAACTTAAAATCACCCTGGGAATGACTTGTGAAATTGTGAACACGACCAAGCATTGTTAATTTGTATTCCCCAAGCACTTCGCACATCTCCTATCAAGGGAAATAAAGAGAGCGACATTAGTTAGCACAGAGTCATTAGGGGACTATACAAATGGCAAATACATGTTTTTTGTTTTTTTCTTCTTTTTCACATAATTGAATTACTTTAAGCATGGTAACATTATAACACCTGCAACTGTTAGCAAAACTAATGCAGAAGAGTTAATTCTTTAGCTATGAGATTGATTTTTTTGGTTGTTATTTTAAAATATTTTTCTAGTGAGAAGAAATCTAATATGCTTAAATTGCTTGCTTTCTTCAAAAAGGCTTTCCCAATACCCTGGCTTATAACTTCTGGGACCCTCAAAATTGGGTCAATATTTTCTAATCATTCCAAGGACTCTCCTTTGATATAAAAAAACAAAAACAATCCCAAGTGTGATTTTTTTCTTGAATTGTATGATAGCTAAAAATCTCCTAACAAAACACTAACTGATAGAAAATCTGGAGGCTCTACAGATAGGCTCTATATAGATATCGACTCTGGCTAGTCTGAAAAGCAGTGTACCTGAATTTTACAGTCTTCTTAAAAGCTACTTCTTTTAAATTCCCTAGTCACCGCATTTGTGAATACCAAAGAAAAACAAGACATCCTAGACTAGAAACCAGCCTCATAACCGGGCAAGAAACATTCCCTTTTTGACGAGGACATTTACATTCAAAGTGAGTGGGTCACAAGAACTGCTGTCAATGAAGCAGCAGCTTAAAAACAGAGTTTTAAAAATTTGATCAAGGTTTTTAATTAATTTCCAGAACTCTTCACTGTATTACTCGCCCATCCACACACAAATACCCCATGATGATTACAAGGGAAGCATGGCAGAGAGTATCCTTTTCGGTATGAAGCCTAGCTCTGCTACTTAGACTCATTTCATCCAGGTTCCTTTTGGGATCTGGGCACCTGCTTATCTTCAAGGTTGCTCACGAACCAGGATTGTGGAGGGTTAAGTTTTTAAGTAACTGATAAACACCATTACTGCCTCTATGAAGATATAAGGAAAGCCATTTACTTCCTCACACACACAATGAATTAAGCCCTCAAGCATAGCACCATAAGAGGAAGAGGCACTTAGTGAATGTTTTCTGATGATGCTGACAAGCTTAAATTAGAAACTCCTTTGATTTCCTTTCCCTATCCCCCATACAGTATCCCTATGTTTCAAGGTCTCTCACCAGTCCTGTGGTTCTCTAATACTTCTCATTATGGGCTGGCTAGTTCCTCAACTATCAGAGATATTTTCAAGTTACGGAATCTTAGGAGAATTCAAGTTATGAAGCAGACTTCTGCCTATTTGTTGTACCTAAAAGAGTAACAAAGACTTCAGCCAACTTCTGCATACTCGACACTGACTGGGTAATGACACTGGCCTCATGATGGTTCAAAACTCATCTAGTCCAGAAAACATTAGAAAAAGTCAACTGCACTCCTTCTAAGTAGTCCTTTATTCTGAATTTTTTGTTCTCCTGTATTTGATTTACAGTGTTATTATTCTGCACTTCACATGAGTTTCTGTCTTTGTGCTCACATTTTTAAATTCATTTATGCCCAATTTATAGCCTAGTACCTAATACTATCACTAGGATCTCAAACGGAGCTTATTAAATGTCCCAAATAATTCTGAGGTCTAAGAGTAGCTTTGGGTAGTGAATTTAACATGTGAACATTAAGAGAAACTAACTGTGCTTTATGTACTCGTTTTTATATACATCCCCATACTATTCTTAGGAGCCCAGAGTAAAATTTTCATATAGAGCCTCATGCTCTAAGTAAAGATGCATTTATTGCCAAAGATTTAAATGAAGTTTAATTACTATATAGGAGATCATCTGGAGTTTACTGATGGCTCAACAAGAGGCAGGAAAGTTACAGGACATGGTAGATTGATAAATACGGTAACCTCCCAACTGTCATTCTTTTTTGTGTTCTCTTTATACAAACCAACATGTTAATGTTGGCCATCAATACCCAAAGAAACTATACTCTTCCCCTAAACATACAACAAACTCATTGCAATTAATGTCTATAGTTTCTTCTACCTGAAAGCAGAAAGCATTAAGTTCCCTCCTTCCTTTCATCTTGTCCTTCTCGGATCTCAAACAGCATTTATTTCATGTGTTCGTGTGTGAAGATGGTTTAGTATATACATTAAGCTGCAAACACTTCTCTGCTATTTGACCTCCCTGAGCATTTGCGAGCTAGTATACAGTGGTCGCTGTGAGTTGAAATCGACTTGACAGCAGCAGGTTTGGTTTCTTTTTTTTTTAAAATACAGTGGTACCTCTTCAAAACACCATAGGGAGCTCAACGGTGATTTAGGAGACAGGATTTAGTAATTCAGCATAGGAATGGTATTTTAAGGGACTGTAGACAGGGTGGATCTCTGGTGGCACAGTGGTTAAGTGCTCAGACGCTAACCAAAAGGTCAGTGGTTCAAACTCACCAGTCACTCTGCCAGCCACTCCAAGGGAGAAGGATGTGGCACTCTGCTTCCGTAAAGATTTCCAGCCTTGGGTACTCTATGGGGCTGTTCTACTCTGTGCTACAGGGTCGCTGTAAGTCGGAATCGACTCAGTGGCAATGTGTTCGGTTTTGGTTTGGTAGACAGGCTGAGTGACTGTGGAGCTGGGTACCACAAAACCATTACCATTTAGCATAAGAGGACTCCACTGTGTATAAATCTGAAGTAAAAGTTAATGCTGGTCCCTTTGGTCAACAGAGCTCCACAACACTTGATTGTAGATTCCAGTGCTGATGGCACAGATCTCACCTCCCTTCCTACACTGGAAAAATCAGAGGTTCGCCTTTTTCACTTATGCACTCTCTATTTTGTTGGATGGATGGGAAGATAATCTAAAAAACGAACCAGCCTCATAAGCCACAATATTCTTTTGCATGGAATAGTCTAAAGTGGCTGCTCACAGCTTTCTTGGAATTAGTCACTAAACCTTTAATTATATATTTACAATCTTAAGAATGAGAGAATGGTAGTGCTAGCAAAGATACGGTCCAAATCTTTCGTTTTATAGGCAGGGAAATGGTAAGTTTGCTTTTATGCATGTAGGGTAGTCACTGATATAAGCTTAAAAAAAATTAAGGCAAACCACAAAGAGGGGAAAATAGAAATAGATCCTTTAAATTGATGTCATCCTCCCAAAAGAAGATGCAAACTCATACAGAAGCACTATAGAGTCTCCAATTATAGTCACAAATGGAACCATCTGATATTTCTTGGCAGCTAATGACATTTAAGGAGAAAAAGCAAGTTTTCCCACTGCATATAAATGCTCATCTAGGGGTTTCACCCTTACCCCACAAATATCTGATGATGAGTCAACATACTATTGAAGGTGCTTAAAAGTATTACAGAATTTTAAAAACAACCACACATAATTTTAAACACAACCACACTTACCTCCTTTAGCTTATCTACATCATCTTTCACTTTCTCATAGATTTCATTAGCTGTTCTGAGTTTTTTCTTCCACTCTGCTACAGTTTCTGAGTCAATTTTACTTGGATTATCTGCAACTGGATGTCTGTCTTCATTCTGGTTGCCCTGCATCAAGGTTAAAGGATCCAGAATAGTCTTGATCTGTGACTCCAAGCTGAGATTTTTACTTTTAAGCTCTTCTACCTCTTTCTGCAGACAATCTATTTCATCCTGAAAAAGGATTGCATAACATTAGATACTGAACACATAAGTATGTTAAACTGAAGCCAATGTGTTTTTAAAATTTTATACTCAAAATTCTGTAGATGCACAGATTTACGGATCAAATAGTTACATAGCCAGAGAGTCAGGTACTGCTGAAATTCTCCAAATGTATTCTGACTCTGATAAAACTGGCATTTTTGGTGCTTCAATGTTTAATTCAATGATAGTTTGCAGTTTTAAAAAACTGAAAATGTCGAATTTTTGATTCCACTTAAGATATCATTCAGATAACAAGAAAGTTGCTTGAATTCCAACAGGGAATTAGCTTCCATTTCAGAAGAAAATTTTGAGGCACATGTAATCGCTTTACTGAGGGGAATTAAAAAACACAGTGTACACCAAGGTGATCTATTAAGAGTTTTGTTTAATGTTTATATTTTTGCTTCTATACTTGAAGTAGGAGTGAAATCATATAATATTTCCTTTCACTTTTCATTTCAGAATAATACCTGTAGTTAGTTTTTAATTTTTAACTTTTCTGGATTATGGTTCTTCAGTTACCACCATGATTATTCTAAGTATTAGTTTTCCTCCTTTGGAACTACTTATTTTAAATCCAATCACTAGACATTTACACCAGAGCCCTTTCCTGTAATATCATTTATTCATCTGTAATAGATATTTCACTAAACCAAGGTTGTTAGAAATTCTGTAATTAGACAATAAACTCCACTGTATCCAAGTAGCTCAAAATGCCAGTGATTTCTCAAAGGATTTGATTAGGACTTAACTATGATAAATATCGATTTAAGTATATAAGCATACATTGTAGAATTAACACAGATAACACTATTTACTATTTTAAATTACATACATTTCAAGTTAAATAGTATTATAAAATGAGATAATGGCTTTATTGGTTTGAATTAATATATTTATTAATAAACAAATATATAGGAAAACACATATATGAAAGAACATTTATTCAAATCATTTATTTACACTTCACTTTATTTCAAAAGTTATTTGAGGCAGCTGAAGTAGTTTCCATGTATAGAGTTTAACTTAAACATATTTTGTGTCTAAAAGGAGATCAATAATATTCTCTCTTTAGTCAACATAAAATGACAACAGGGATTAAAATCTACCATTCAAAAGCATATGCATTCCATTAGCATGAAGTTATTAAAAACCCCATCACCATGTCAAATGAGCCTGCCCATTCACCTTCAGACAAGAATTAGAAAACAGCATATTTCACACTAAAATTTCTTTGCTGGTAGTTGACTTAAGATATATTTACTTTACCAGAATTGATCAGGCATACAATCATCAGTGAATTTAGTCAGAAACAAAAACAGAAGGGAGGTTTTAATCACTGTTTACCAGAGCACTCATAATGTCTCGTGGGAGTCAAAAGACTGATTTTCCCAAGAGGGTTTTCCTTTATCTCCCAATTTCCTGAGGGAGCAAATACTTCCAGAATGACGAGTCTGTTGAGGTACAGATTTAAATCAAAAAAGGAAATGCTTCCATTTGTTCCCTTTATGTCAAATCCTCTTCTCCCCTTCTTTGACGCTTAAAGGAAACAAAAAGTTCCTTTCCTCTATTTGAAATGGAGGAATGGAAAAGAAAAAGAATTTATCAAGTAAGTTTTTTAATTGGCACTTAAAATAAGATTTCACTGGATGTTTACGAAGTCTGAAGACTGAGGTAGTTCACTTTTACCTTGAATTCAATACTGTTAACATCTTAAACATTATTATTTACCTCATATTCTTTGTGGAGTAACTCAAGTCTAGTTTTCCGAAGGTGCTTTCTGACTGTATGACTTAGCATAGGTTCACTTTCACTTGTTCCTCCTACAAAAAAAAAAAAAAAGCCCTGATTTTTCATTCTGACTTGGGTAAAATGAAAATGAACCCTTTACTTACTGTTTTATTAGTTCCCCAGCATAACTTCTACCCTGTCCCTTATATACACATTCTAGGCTGCCATCTAGACCTTGTCTCTATCCCAATGCTCAGAAAAAAATAAATATCAAATAACACCATAAGAAATACCTTCAGTAAAATATCATGTGTGTGTTTACTTACCTACGTATCTTATTATTGTAAATTCCATGAAGCAAAGCCTGTATTTTATTAATGTATCACATTTGGACTACTACAGTCTGCATACTAGACAATTGTTAAGTGATGATAAGACCAATGAACTATTCAAACATGCCTGGTTACTGGTAACACAACTGCAAAGATTAATGGGTCTTTTCACTGATTCTAACAACCCAGATACAATGGATTATAACTCATAATATTAACTCTATGCCCATAATGACTTGTTATAAATACTCTCAAGATGAATACCTTAAAGCTCTTCACTTACACTTGTTTACCCTATTTTTCTTTGTATTTCTTAGCATCATGATAGTAAAGGCATTTTACAGATGTTCTTTTTCAGGACCCTCTTTATCTAAATGCAAGGATGGATGAACTATTTCACTGGAGAGAATTTATGAAATGTCACTTAGATATCAATGAATGAAGGCATGAGAAGGGATTTGAAAAGAACTAGGGGGAAAATCATTCAAACTCTTTTAATCATCAAAGCTCATATTCTGCAAGAAAAGTCTTGACTCTGGTGAACTTCAGTACAGGTGAAAAAACTAGAGATAGAAAGTTCAACACTGCACCATGCAGCACAGCAGAGAATTATTCTGCTAGCCCACTTCATCCAGAAACCCAAGAAAGAGACCTTGCGGCCATCTTTTTGGATATCTTAGTTCCAGAGTCCCATTAGTTCTTCCTTTGCCTCCAGCATATGTCTTTTTCCTTTTCATTTCCACCGTAAAAATGTTATTTATGTCCATTTTCCTTAATTTGGGACTATTACAATGACTTCTGTAAGTTTTCTGGACAGTGTTTTCTATACATGGCTAATTATAGATTCACTTTCAGTTTCTCCTAAAGCAAAAATAAAGATCATTTTAATTTTTGCAATCTGAGAGAAATGACTTATATAAGCATGATAAAAAACCATAAACTAAAAACACTCTTTAAATGTTTTATTTTTCAAGGATCCTCTAGTTCAAGTTTTATTTCCCCTCTTGCCCATATTAGTGTGCCACTGACTGTTCTTTCCCACCCTTAATCCAGACTCAAATTCTCCTTCACCTGAGCAAAAGCCTCCTACCTGACCCACTCACATCCTGTCTCTCACCTGCATATCACTACCCGAGTACTATTCCTAAAGCATATTTTGGATCATGCCACTCTCTTGCTTAAAACTATCAGGTGCACTTCACCCTTCTTCTCACCTAAAGGGCAAATCTCTGATTTAGTTTGTCACTCAGGTTCTCTACAGTAAAGTCTCAATTTACCTTTTCAGTCTTATTATAGTAGTCAGATCCAAACCAGACTGATTATATTTCCAAAAACATGTCCTGTGTATTTCAACTTCTAAACCTTAGTTCATGTCATTTCCTCTGCATGAAATGCCCTCCCTAATCTTTACCAGTTGAAATTTTATCCATCCTTAAATGTATAGCTTACATGCCATCTACTTCATGAAGACTTTCTCAGTGTTCCTAAGTGAATTTCCTTGCCTGAACTTTCTGGGCTGTTTTATTGGCCCTGAGAATCTGCTGCTTTAAACCTTTAATATTTTGGGCCACATGCATCGCCTCTCCCAGAATGTGAACTCCATGAAGCTCTAAGGTTGATTTTTCTTACCATCTCTCATAATGCTTAGTGTCCCTCAGTTGCTCCATACATATATTATATAAATTACTAATCCACCCAGCATGCTGGCCAAATTACATCATTGAAAACTGTCTGTTTCAGTCTTCCCCCAAATATACATTATTTGGAGACTGTTTCAAGTCTGTTTCTACACATATGTAAAATAGGCCCTTACCGATAATCTCTTTGCAAGGATTTTCAGGAGTGATGGGGACTCTGCAAGCTGGACACTGGCTATTATTCTTCAACCACAAATCGATACAAATCGAACAAAATACATGGTTGTTGATGCATATGACAGGCTGGCGTACCTTCAAAAAAGAAACATTACTTTTAGTACAGGGCAAGAGTCATAACTAGAAACCCAGAATAGTTTAGTTCAGAGCAAACAAACTGTTTCTCTAGAGTACAGCAGAGTAGGTGCTTTAAAAGAGAATATAAAATGTCTAGCATTTATAAAAGGACTGCTTCTTATAAGAAACCTCACTGCTGCATACACAGTCATGTGTCACTTAATGTCCACAATATGTTCTGTGAAATAGGACATTATGAGATTTGGATATTATGTGAACACCATATTACGTATAGGCACTCCCTGGCTTACAAATGAGTTCCGTTCCTAGGTCTGTCTTTAAGTCGAATTTGTACGTAAGTTGGAACAGTTAGGTATGGATCGTATCTAAAGTCAGTTAGTCAAATCCTTGTCTTAGTATAGAGCATAGTGTACCTTTTTATGCATAAGCAAATTAAACACTTCCAAGTACACTAAAACATCTTTAACATAATAATACAGTAACAATAAAAATAATGTTTTGATGTGTGTCACAAAGCAACACCCATTTGTTATTACAAGCCATTGTATGTACCTTGAATTTTTAATATAATAGGCTTTATGGGGTTGGTTTGTAACTATGGGTTTTACGTAAACTGGACGTTTGTAATCTGGGGACGACAGAAAGTATAGTATAAGTCATCCCTTGGTATCCGTGGGGGATTGGTTCCAGGACCCCTGCGTATACCAAAATCTGCAGATGCTCAAGTCCCTTATATAAAATGGCATACTATTTGCATATAGCCTACACACATCCTTCTGTATACTTCAGATCATCTTTAGATTACTTATATTACCCAACACAATGTAAATGCTATGTAAATAGTTGTTTCATCACAATTGAAGACTTGCTCTGGAAAGTAGCCTTTCTCTTCTGTAAGTTTTTTGAGCTCTTCTGGGAATGCTGATGCTGATTCACTCATGATCTTGAAGTTCTGGAGGCTGTAGTGCTTTCCATAGCTAGCCATCCATCCCTTTACTAGCCTTAAACTCCTTCCTCTTGCTCTCCTCAACCCCCTCACACTTAGCCTTTAAAGGCCTGTTTTTTAAAAAAAAAAAAAAATTGCTTTTTTAGGAGCCATTTTTTCACAGAAACAAAGGGTGCACACAAGTAGTGAATGAACAAGGCGTGAGGTGAACAATGATCTAATAACAACTGCTGAAGAGAGACTGAGGATCAGTGAAATGGCAGGAGGCTACAGCAGGGTATGCCTACACATCCCTTCCTTTGCGTGGACTCAGTGTCGAGCTAGGCACGTGGAAAATTCAAGGTTTGCTTTTTGGAACTTTTTCCCCCCAAATATTTCTGATCCATGGTTGGCTGAATCCACTTATGCAGAACCCATGGAAATGGAAGACCGACTTATACAATACAAACATAAGCCAGTAACACAGGCACTTATTATGACTATCAAGACATATGTATTACAGATTATATGTGTACTGTATCATTATACACCTGGCAATGCAATCACTTTGTATACAAGAGACGTGAGCTACATGTGTTGTGTGCAGGAAGCTGTTGCACTGGCCATCTATGGTTACATCTGCTACGTCCCATTCTCCGACTGGGATTTCTGAACTCTGTTATAACCTTACGGGACCATGAACGTATATGCAGTTGGAAGTTGCTTCAACAGACGTTATGCAGTTTATGACTGCATAAAGATACTTGCTGAGGCAGCAGCCACAGACTGAGGCTTTTAACATATTATGAAATTCTTTTTTTTGGACCTAGCCACATTCATGGGCAGAAAGAAAATGTTTTTTGTCCCACTGAGGCTGGGACAATTTTCCACAAGTTATTCTATTTTAGAATTATGAAATATCAGGATCAGAAGGTTCTTTAAAGTTCTTTTTGCCCAATTACTCATCTTATGCTTGAATCTTTCCTTCAATTCATTCTACTGTATTATGGAATAATAGCAACTGACCATTAAACATTGACTTACTAGAAATTCCCCAAAACCTAAGAGATATGAAACAACCCCAAAAGGCATGAGCCACACTATCAAATGGTTTATAAGCTATACATGAAACAACGCTGACAGAAAGACTGACAAATATCAAACACACAAATCCTCGACTCCATTTAAACAAGTACAAATAATAATACCTTATACGTATATTAAGCCTTGTATTTTACAAAGGGCTTTCACATACATTCTCTCTTTTTCCGCTTCCTTTTTTACTACAACCCTGTGAGGTAAACAGGGTAAGTACATTTTACAGACAAGGAAACCAAGGCATGAAGAAATAGGGTGGTTGCTCAGGGTTAATCGGGTGTTTCGACTGTGTGTAGTTATTTTTTCCAAGAGCAAACAGAAAAGAGAAGCTGCTTTGGCTTTCTTCATAGCATTTACACTATGCTATGATACTACCTGTTTGTTTACATATTTATATTCTCCCTGTTTACATATTTATTGTCTCCCCTATTAGAATAGAGGCTCCAGGAGAGCAAGAACTTCTTTAGTCTCATTCATTCCTAAAACCCTGCCTCCTAGAAGAGAGCCTTGTATATACTAGATAGTCAATAAAGGTTTGTGGAATGAATTAATTACTATTAAGACAGTATTTAACGTTCAATTAGTTGGGGAACTCGTCAAACAGCACAACTTTAGAAAGAAAAAAGAAAAACAGGATAGAAATCCTTAGCCTTTCACTTGATTTACATGGTACTTTCATTGTGGAAAGAAGCCCTGGTGGTGCAATGGTAAAAGTGTTCTGCTGCTAACTGAAAAGTTAAGAGTTTCAAACACACCAGATACTCTGTGGGAGAAAGATGTGGCCGTTTGCTTCTGGAAAGATTTCAGCCTTGGAAACCCTACAGGGCAGTTCTACTCTGTCCTACAGGGTCATTATGAGTCAGAATCAACTCAGTGGCAATGGGTGTTTCGGTTTTCACTGCGGGACTCAAAACACTTGAGTCATCTTCATTATTTTTCTTGTCCCAATATTAATAACAATACCAGTGCAAAGCCCTTCTGCAGTGGGGACTAGAAGACTAGACAACTGAGGGAAAGCACAGCAAACAGCGGGAGCATGAAAAGTTAGGACTGCCACAAACCACTTCCCTCAGAGAAACACTTGCACTGCTCTCCATGCCTCAGGATACTATGGCATTCAAACTCAAGCTCTACTTCCAAATTGTTCCTACCAGCACCAAGGAGTGAATGCTTATCTCTGAGGTACTCCCAGTCAGAGTTTCAAGGGGCAGACAACAAGCCTGAAATTTCTTTCCAGGTTCTGTTTTTTCCTAAAAAGATATGTGATTCTGAAGCCCAGACCATAATATATTCTTGTGTGTTTTAATTCCATTTTTAAGTCATAAAGCCTTTTAAGAGCAAAAAAAATCAAACTAAGTACCAAGAAAATAATGCTGTTATCTATTCTTAGCTTCTCTCTCCCCCAAACACACACCATATTCCTAAAAGTACATATACCCCCAAATGAAGAAGCCCAGATATAGCAGGAAGAATTATCTCCTTGAATTAATATCTACTTTTAGAGCAGTGACTTTATTTTTTTTAAGTCATTAACTCATTTGAAAATGAATGAAAGCCAATACTCACGACATAAAACTGTACATTATTTAAGGGGATACAAGGTGCTCTCCCATCTCCTAGAGGCATCCTCCATTTAAAGACTGCATGTTTAAAGGCAATCTATGTATTTGCTCCCACAAAAAGGTTAAGTATCTCTTCAATCTAAAAAGGGTTCTGAGCAACTCAGTGGTTGGTGCTACCATTTACTAAGATGGGAAAGACAGGTGAGAAGCAGGTTTCACACAGGGTGGAAATCAAGAATTCTGTTTTGGCCATGTTAATTTGAGATACCAACTTGACTTTCAAGTGGAGAAATTCAGCAAGGCAGTCTCTGAGAGTCACTGGCATAAAACAGAACGGCATCTAAAAGAGAATGGCACTTGGCCATGAGATCCCCTGCATAGACAGAATTGCTGGAGAAGAGAAGGTATTCCAGGAGCACCGCCTGGGGCTTTCCAACATGAAGAGATCAAGCAGAGGAAGAGGAGAAGGAACCAGCAAAGAAAACTGAGAAGGAGGGAGCCTGTGGTACAGAGAAGGAGAACATGGTCTCACCAAAGCCATGAGAAGAATGTTTTTCAAGAGGGCCATAGTAGCCAAATATGTCAAATGTTGATAAGGGACAAAGTTTGATGAGGACAGAGAAGTGACTATGGGATCTGACTGCATGGAGGTCACTATGATCTGTTACTGGTAAGCACGGTTTCAGGGGGGTACTGGAGATGGAAACCTGATTGGAGGTTGAGCAACAATGGGAGGTGAAGAGGTAGAGAGAATACAGACAACTCTTTCATGTTTTGCTGTAAAGAGAGAGAATAAAGAATCAGACCATGGTTAGGAATGCTGATGGAAACGATACACTAAAGAGAGGGATGTAATGATGGAAGAAGGGAGTAATAGCCATAGATAGCAAAGTCCCTAAGTCAAGAGGGGAATAGGATCCAAAGCACAAAGGGGAGATTCTGGCTTAGATAGGAGTGAGGACTTGTCTTCCTTTGTAACTGATGGGAAAGCGGAGGGTGTGAGAACAAATGCAGAGGCTAGACAATCTGTGGAGGAAATTCATGTTCCAACTGTTTCAACTGCTTATATTTTGTCATTAAATATGAAGTAAGGTTACCTACTGGCTGAGAGTTGGGGAGGGGGGTGTTATAGATTTGAGAAAATAGGAGAATAAAGTTATTTTGAAAAGTGGAAAATTTACTAGGGACATATAGCAGGATTGCTGAACATTACTGAGTTCCTATTTGAGGTCTGTGGTTTTGAATTTAAAGAAAAATTAACATACGTACATACTTTTCTGAGCAATATTTAGCAGGTCAGGTTCAGACAGGAAGTAGATGAGTAGGTGGTTTTACAGAGTTGGGGTTCTGCCAAGGAAGGAAGACAGAGACAAGGGAAGGATGATAATAAATGACCAAGGCTAACAGGGGAAATGAGGACACGCATAGTTAACAATGGCAGCAAAAAATGAGAGTCAACCAATGGATGAGGCTGAAGTAATGCTGCAGAGTAAGTATGATGAAAATACAGAGAGGGAGATGCTTACAGTCAAGATACTGGAGGTCGCACAACTGCCCTCTCTAACATTTTGTCCTTGGGCCATCTTGTCTTGATATAGGTCTATTTTCTCCCTTCATTTCATGTGCCACATGGCTTTAACATCTGTTCTATGCTGACACTTCCCTAGTTTCCCTCTGTAACCAGACCTTAGAAAGTGGCAGAGTATAGTCTTCAACAGACAAAACTGGGGTCAATTCCAGCGCTGCCACTTACGGAGCTGTTTGACTTTGGGTCAGCCATTTAGTTATTCTGGGCACCAGTTTCCTCCTCTGAAAGTGGTGGCTTAACCTAGTACCCTATTCATAAAGGTGTTTAAGATTAGATAATGGATATAAAACACTTAGCACAGACTTCTACATGGCAATTTCTTGCAGGGGGGAGGGGAGGAGTAACATTAGTACCATCTCCTCACAGGGATCCTGCAGCTACATGGACAATACAAAAAAAAAAGTCCACTGCCAAGTCGACTCCGACTCATAGTGACCGTAAAGGACTGAGTAGAACTGCCCCATAGGGTTTCCAAGGCTGTAAATCTTTATGTAAGCAGACTACCACATCTTTCTCCTGCGGAGTGGCTGGTGGGTTTGAACTGTCAACCTTCCGGTGAGTAGCCGAGCGCTTAGCCGAGCGCTTAACCACTGTGCCACCAGGGCTCCATCTGGACCATAATACATCCAAAACCAAACTCAGCCTCCTCCACATGTCCGCTCCTCCTCCTTCACTCCCTCCCACCTAAGTTAATGGCACCACCACTTCACCACTTGAACTAGAACACTCAGAGCTGTCTCTGACTCACCCTTTTTACTTATCCTGACCACCCAATCTGTCACCAAATCCTGTTATCTTTTATCAAGTCTAAGAAGCCACAGATTTAAAAATTCACCTATATACTACTGAGAAAAAATAATAAAAAACACTGCCAGTTACAATTGTAGGATCCATCATTTCTAAGATGCTATCACATTTCAGAGATGTTATAATGCAACATCTTAGAGTAGCTAAATATGGCAAATCTACTTCCAAATGTTCCTTTACCTATCATCTATCCCTTCTTTTCCATCCTCACGCCACTAATGAGTTTAGGCTCTCATTCTTTTACCCGTGATCTATTCCAATGACCTCTTCCCAAGTTTCCTTGCTTCCAAACATTCCTTTCCCAGTCCACCTTTCACACTGTTGCCAGAGCTAACTTCCTAAAATATGGATCAGCAGTGTTCACTGCCCACCTGCAAAACAGCAATGGTCTTTCACTGCTCTTCTGCATAAAAAGAATGTTTTTTTCCTCTGGTTATGAGCTTTAAAAACATTATTTGGTTCTTAAATAACCATTTCCCTTAAATTAATATGTCATTTCCTTTAATCTGACAGTTTACACTTCAGCCACACTTCGTGTTCACCAAAAAGGACATAGACAGTGGGGGCTCCCTTTCAGGAAGGCCCTTATCTCTTAGCTTGATTTGTCCTGCTGACTTCTCCACCCTCCCCAGACAATAAAAATCAAACTCTTCCCATCTTTTAAGATGCAAATCAAATGTTACCTTCTCTAGAAGGCCTTCACTAATCCATTTTAGAAATAAACTTGTCTTTGTCTGATTCCCATAAGGTATACTTTGTGTGTTTATTTAATGGTCACTTCTTTCTGAATTGTGCTCTACTTAGAAAATTGTTTACATTCCGCCTTTTCTCTTAGATTTCAAATTCCTTGGTGGCAGGAACTGAGGCAGTGCCCTGATCGTCTTTGTTTCCACCTACATCACCTGGCACAATGCCTTGCATACTGTAAAATTAATAAAAGTGAATTTTCATGTACTAAAATGAAATGCTAAGATAATGCTCCCAAAGGGTCTGAAGAAGCAAAAGGCCACTGCCAAACTATGAAAAAGTTTAACCTCTCCATTTAATCTGCCAAGTGATACAGAAAAACCAAAGGCAGACTGTCTGATAAGAGCCACTGACAATGTTACCCACATGAGAATTGTTTTTATTATTCAACACCTGGTATTATCACTGCCATTGTGTTGACTAATTCATTTTTTCTTTGGACCAAGTATTTACCCGATGATAATTTCTAAGCAATGGTTTAAATTTAGCTTAGCAGAATAGAAACATATACAGAAAAAAGAACCACACTTCCTAAAACAAGTTTTGACTGGAACCCACAGGAGAAAAATACAAAGAATCTGTTCTTGCTGTTGTGCGCCGTCAAGTCATAGCAACCCTGTATGGCAGAGCAGAACTGCCCCATTAGGGCTTCCTAGACTGTAATCTTTACAGAAGCAGACTGCCAGGTCTTTTCTCCCGCAGAGCAGCTGGTAGGTTCAAACTACTGACCTTTTGGTTAGCAGCCGAGCACCACCAGGGTTCCTTTCGGGGAATCCAGCCCTCCCTCAGTTCCTGTCCACCCGTGCTCCTCTACTGAGACCCTCGTACATGTAACACCAAAACACAGGTTATTTTCTTTAATAAAATCTTCTCAAAACACAGAAATAGTTGTAATTTGCCTGTTATTAGACTTTATATCCAATTAACTCTCAAATGAGATCTTTGGCACCCAGTTCCCCCTGAGACAAACAGAAATGTCCATAGATATTGCCAAATGTCCCTTGCGGGGCAAAGTCACCCACCCACTTAAGAACCACTGGTCTAGGATATTCACATGAATCCTCCTAACAACCCAGTGGGGTTGGTAGTATCAAATTCACTTTCAGCTGTGGAAGTTAAGATTCAAAGAAATAATGATATAGGTTATTAGGTGTCAGAGGCTGCACTTGTATTCAATGTGATTCAACTACAAATCGAGAGAAAGCAGCAAGAGGCTGGGATGGGCAGGGGCTGCAGAAAAGGGCACAGATGTAGGCAGTGGGAGGCAAGAAGCTATAGATCAACTTCACCAAGTAGCCTGGAAATTACACTCAAAATTAATTCTCCAGCTCTTCTCGAATCCTTGCTAGAGATAAGCGAAATTCTTTCTTGCATGTATGTCAAAATTTTACATGTTTTCTAGTGAAGGACTTGCAAGACTGTGAAGAAGAATTAGGGTGCTGTGTAGAAATGATTCCATCTTGGGAATTTGGGAACTTTTCAAAATAAAATTCCTGGATGGCCTTTGCTATGTTATAAGAAACCTCTGACTCTGCACCAGAACTTAGGTCCTAGAACTTTAAAACTATGTGATCCCAAGAACTAAATTGTTGTTAGCTGCCATAGAGTCAACCCCCAACTCATGGCGACCCCATGCACAATGGAACAAAACGCTGCTAGGTTCTGTGCTATTCCCATGATCAGCTGTGGATCAGATTGCTGTGATCTGTAGGGTTTTCACTGGCTGGTTTTTGGAAGCAGATCACCAGGCCTTCCTTGCTAGTCCATCTTAGTCTGCAAGCAACATGGAAACCTTGTCAGCAACATAAACAAACAAAATATAAACCTGTTGCCATCAAGTCGATTCTGACTCATGGCAACTCCGTGTGTTACAGAGTAGTACTTGCTCCATGAGGTTATTCTGGCTGTAATCTTTATGGAACAGACTGCCAAGCCTTTCTTCCATGGTGCTGCTGGGTGGGTTCAAATCGCCAACCTTTCAGTCAAGTGTAAACTGATCACAGCAAGACACAAACCTCCACTGACGGACAGGTGCATTGGCTGGGAACTGAACCAGGTCTCTCGTATCAAAGGCAAGAGTTCTACCACTGAACCACCATTACTTAATGCCTATAGGTCTGGGTCCCCATCCCTGTTCAGGTAAAAGGAGGGGTAATGAATCTCCCCTCTCCTACCCTCATCCTACCGGGAGTGCTTTAAGAATAAACTGGCATCCTATCTGTGAAATATGTCAGCTATTACACACAACCCTAGTAATTAATCAGGATGTATCAACTTTTTGTGTTAGTTTTTAAATTATATTCTAGGTACATAAAAACACAATATTGTTATACTTTTAGGAAAGTGACTGCCTTCAAACTTATTTTAATCTGAAAAAGTGAGAAAAATGTAAAACTTGTACTCCATGTGGTTTTTTTAAAGAAAATTACTTGTGACAATTAGGTGCAAGGCTGGTTCTTAAATCCACTGCTGGGGACTGAGAGGCAATCAGGACTCAAATGTGGGCTCAGTGTAGTGAGAGAATCACTTGTGGCCAATGAACAGCCACCAGTGAATACTGATTTATAAATTTTGTCAACCTGGAATTGTCTCTAAGTTGCATTAAGACTTTGTCCTTAGCCCTATCTTTTCAAGATTTTAAAACAACAATATGTGTGAAAAACAAAGCAGGCAATCCTCTCTGAAAGAAGGAATCCTTTCAATAGTAGTCCTAGTGGGCAATAGTCTAGTCTATTACCAGACACTTCAAGAGCTGGGCCCCCCCATGTTGTAAGGAAGCTGATTTTATTTCTGGTTATTTCAGTCAGAGAGCTTGTCCTTTATTAAATAGAAATCTTAATACTTTGGAGCTACACAAAACTTCATTCCTTCCAAGTGAAAAACAAGTATTTAAAGATTCACCATCATGTCCATTTATTCCAACACTATTCCAAACCCAATTTCAACCTCTTCTAAACTCTTTCAAAATGCCCTGGTTTATTCATGTTTATTTTAAAGTGTGGTACCCAGTGTAGTGAGGGGATGACCTGCTGGCCAATCAATAGCCCCAAGTGGATATCGATTAATATTTGGTCTCATACACAAGTGAGGAATAATGGAATATGATACAATAGTGTAAACAGCATTAGAAGTCTAGTTGGTTGGCAATTCTCTTGAGAATCTCCTTCGTCTTTTCAGAAAATTAACTGTGGGTCACCTTTGGCTGCCATCATGACAAAACATACATTCAGCCAATAAATGTGTACACGCCACAACAATTTGGTTTCACAGCTTGATTTCTAACTGAAGCGATGAACTCCTGGTATTATCTAGAGATAAATTTAAATGTCACTTAACAGGTAACCTAGGCTAGATTATTCCTACATTTTGGCTTGCTAGCCTACTAGTCCACGAGATGGAAAAAAAATTAAGGAGGAAATAGGCAAGAAGATATGTTATACATAAATCATTCTACAGGATGGATACGTAACTTCTTAGGCTGTATCATGCTCTTACTTCAATCTACTTGAGGTAGAGACAGAGGAAGTAAACACAAAATGTCTAAACTTTCCAACTTTAAGTATATTTATATTCAAAAGACAATGTACTGACCATGTGCATACTTAGACTCAATCCCCTACTTCTTTCCTCTCCACTCCACTACACCTATCTTATTCATCTTGTCTCATCAGATTTAAGGCTTAGGCACTTAAGTTCCTCCTCCCTCCCCATGCCTCCTTCAAGGTAATATGTACTTAAAAAAAAAAAAAAATACTGATCTTTCAGGGACAATGGTTCCCAATTCTGTTGAATAATCTGAAGAGAAGATGCTGATTGTGAGTTTTAGGGAAAATGGTCAGGGCAGCACAAGAATAATTATCTGGAAGAGGCTAGGGAGGAAGGACACTCAAACAGACCTTACAGGACACCACAGAGGGGACCAGAGATGCTGTGTATCAGAGGGGTAAGCAGTGACAGAAGAGAGCATGTTGTGACTCCAGGCCACATTGTTTCCAGTACCTCACAAACACGGTGTGTGCATGTGTGGGGAGGGGGTGGCGGGGTACAACACAAGCAAATTAGATTGGCTTTAACTACAGAAAGGGGGAAACTCTGGTGGTGCAGTGGTTAAGAGCTACGGCTGCTAACCAAAAGGTTGGCAGTTCGAATCCAAGGTGCTCCTTGGAAACTCTGTGGGGCAGTTATACTCTGTCCTGTAGGGTCACTATGAGTCAGAATCGACTCGACGGCAATGGGTTATAGAAAAGGTAACAATCCTATGGAACCAGTTAAAAACCCCGGATATACGGTGGCAATTTCCAGAAATAACAGGTCTCACTGTTGGGAAGGTGTATCTTCATTTAGAAGCGTTTAGCCTCATAGAGCAACTGCGAAAAGAACATTTACTGGAAAGCAGTGGTTTTCTCAGTTTGAGCACCTGTCTCAGTGCCCATAGTAAAGGTTAACAATATTATTATGTGCCGGACTTTCTGCTAAGTACTGTGTATGAATGATCTCATTTAAACCTCCCAATAATCAGAGGATGGGAGAATTGATACCGTTAACATTCCCATTTTATATAGAAGAAAACTGAAGCTCAAGAAAAGTTAAGTAACTTGTACAAGGTCATACAACTAGGAAGTGGTAGAGCCTAGATTAGAACCCCGGCAGTCCGAATGCAGAGCGCAGGTCCTCAGCCGCCACACCGTTCTGCCCCCTTGATAGACAGAAAAATGCCTGTTCCCAAATCTTTAGTCTTTACTTTTATCATTTTGTCTTTCACTTTAGAATAAAGCTAATCAGTATAGAAAAGACACCAAGATTATCTGCTGGTGGATGAGCTCAAATGAGTGTTTCAGAAAGTAATCTACTAAAGACACAAACGAGAACTAAAGAAGTTCAGCCACCACAGACTCGAAGCCTTAATTTCCTTATTTAAGAAATGGGGAAAATCAGTTCTATCTCACAGCACTGGTGCACAGAGAAAACGAAATAATTAAATGCACACAAAAGCATTCAGTAATCTGTGAAAATCACTGTACTCTATTAGGCAGGTATCACTGTTGTTAAATACAAAAAGTATAGATTTGGGAAATCAAACAGGCAGAACGTATTTTCAACACAATCGGAAAAGACAGCCTATTAACTAATGGAAATTAGATATAATGTGTACAACTAAGAACAAGGGAAAATTATTTCCTAAAGATATTTTTATCCTCCTTTAGGCTAGCTGTGCAGGAAATTCACTCGGAATTTAACACATACTTCTGAGACTTCATGTCAGGAGCCAAATGTAGAGAACTGTAGCAAATAGAAACATCACCTTCCCTTCCCCCTAGCCATGTAAGCAGTGGTAGCAAATGACAAGGCAAACACCACCCTCTATGAGGTCTTCCTTGATCTCTCCAGTCGGAATTGATCAAGCCATCCCCTAAATGTTCACAGCACATTTGCTATTCTGATGGCATTTCATTCTGACTGGGATCACAGCTAACAGTTGCTTCCAAGCCAGCCTTCTTATCACCCTAAACACCACGGATGCTCATACTGGTTGGGTCTCAAACGTTTGCTCAATGAAGTTTACATTTCTCAACTCTAAGGCTCCAGCCGTAGTTTCAGTCTGCACTTGGGGTAAACACAGAGACACATCACAAATCTAAAAAAAAATCAGGGTGGAAAAAACCAGCTTGTGCACAGTATCTTCTCCCTTCTTGATCTATGCGGTAAAGAAATGCTCTTTAAGGAATCGAATGGAAAGCACAAATGGAAATGAAAGCGAGGTGAATACATCACAACATTCACAACTCCCGTTTCTAATTCAAAAGTACTTTCTCCACCTTGTTTCACAAACACATTAGGCATCTCTGGCTCCACACTGAGAGGGTATTCTATCTCCTGACCCTCTTGGAATTAAAACACCACACCTCTTATTCTAAACACCATTCAGGGCCAGTACTATTTGCTTTTCACATTTTGAACACACAACCCAGGGTAAAGGCCAGTTTAAAAGGAAAGAATCTTGGAAATGGAAACACTCCCCAATCTGTAGTGTAGGCCCAAGAACCCGAACAGTCTGGCTGTGCAGGGAGCTAAGAACCAGTAAGGCGAGGCTCCCAGGTAACGTGCTTTGGGGGCAGCTTCACTACACAGCATACTGGGTTGCACAGGAGCGAAAAATATTGTTGCGATTCGTTTCGGACCGGACTCCAAACGCCGGCGGCAGCCCGCGTGAGGCCGCTGGCCGTGGCGAAGCAGCCCTCGCCACCCTCCCTCCAAGCCCGGGGCTGCTGTCATCCTCATCCTAAGGCGCGCAGATAAGCCCATTAATCACAGCGCACTCTTGTCGTCCCCTAGAACGCGGCCTCCCATCGCCGGAGAAGAACGCGGGTTACCGTCTTCCCCCATCTCGGCTCCTCACGCCCCTTCCTCGCCCCGCATGAAGACGGCCCTCTACGAAGGCGGGCGACTTCATACCCTACTCCTTTTTGCTGCTGTGCCCCGAATCACCCATTACCTTCCCCAAGCAAATGTGGCACGTGATGGGCAACGTGAGCGACAATGTAACGTTCTGCACGGTCTGAGCCATGGCAGCGTTCAGAATCCCGCCAACACGGAAGTCCCGCCGACCGCAGCTCCTCGCAGCGTTTGGGGCCGCGCGAGGCCAGCTACGGTGGCCCAGCAGGGCCACAGCCCGCCAGGGAGAGGTAACGAAAACGCGCTTTCAAAATGCTCCGTCACCGAGGATTTTTTTTCCTTCCTTTCTTTTTTTTTTTTTTTTTTTTTTTAACTTTCTCCGATTCGGAAGCTGCAAGATTCTTGAAAATGGGAAGGAAGGTGATTTACTACAGGCATTGGGCGTCTTGAAAGTTTAAAGGAAGAGTACCGGTAATAGTGGAGGGAGGAGAGAAGAACACCAACAGCAATTTTAAATCCCAAATCTTTCCCCGGAGAGGCGTGGGGGAGACTTTATCACCTAAAGATTAAGTCCCACACAGTCTGTAAATACACGGAGTAATCAAAACATGAAGAGAAAAGACGTTAGATTTCTCATTTAATTTTTCAAACAACTTTCCACCTTACTCCGACTCCCTTTCCGTTCTTAAATGATGTACTTCAAGAGGGCACGTCAATTTTACTCTTTTTATCTGTTTCCAAAGACTACTGGACACATTTAATGTCAGCTTTGCCTGAAGACAGATTTTCACGTTGGCCCTTCTGTGCTTTCTACGTAAACAAAACTTAAGGGTAGGAGCCACAGACGCTCATATACACCCGTAAATGGGAAAAAGCTGCAAATGGTATGCGCCGTCCAAACTCCCTGAAAGCTCTTGCCCAATGCGTTTTAACAGCTTCTTTTCAGGGTGCATGATTGAATGTGAAATGTACCACAGGGTTGTCCAACCCAGAAGGAACATTTGTGAAGTTATAAATTAGCATTTCCTAGCCAATGAAAGACTTATAAAAGTTCCTAACTGAATCTGAAATATATCAGACTGGGAATTTAACTGCAACTTGCTTTTAAGTGAAGAAGAGCTGATGTAATAAATTTTTGCAAACAAAACAGCCTGAGAGTTGAAAGATTTAGAAACAAAACCTATGGGACTACTTTTACTAATGTTACAGGAAAGAAAGACAGTATAGTGAGCAGAAGCAGCCTCGTGGTTAAGAGCATGGGGTTCTGGAACCACAATGCTGGGGTAGAAATCCCTGCCCCAACAGTCTACTACCTCTGTGGCCTCAGGTAAGTTATTTAATCTCTCTGTGCCTTAGCTTCCAGGAGCCCTGGTGGCACAGAGCTTCACTGCTAACCAAAAGATTGGCTGTTGGAACCCACTGGTATGTGGCAGTCGGCTTTTGTGAGGATTTATAGCCTTGAAATCTCTACGGGCAGTTCTACTCTCTCCTAAAGGGTTGCGATGAGTCTACCTGTACATAGATGAAGAGGCAGTTGTCCAAACAGAACAAGGGGATACTGCTTGGTTTAAAGTAAGGAAAGGTGTGCGTCAGGGTTGTATCCTTTCACCAAACCTATTCAATCTGTATGCTGAGCGAGTAATCTGAGAAGCTGGACTATATTAAGAAGAATCTGGCATCAGGATTGGAGGAAGACTCATTAACAGCCTGCATTATGCAGATAACAGAACTTTGCTCGCTGAAAGTGAAGGGGACTTGAAGCACTTACTGATGAAGATTAAAGACCACAGCCTTCAGTATGGATTACATCTCAACATAAAACAAAAATTCTCACAACTGGACCAGTAAGCAACATCAGGATAAATGGAGAAAAGATTGAAGTTGTCAAGGATTTCATTTTACTTGGATCCACAGTCAACACCCATGGAAGCAGCAGTCGAGAAATCAAAAGACGCATTGCATTGGGCAAATTAGCTGCAAAAGACCTCTTTAAAGTGTTGAAAAGCAAAGATGTCACCTTGAAGACTAAGGTGCGCCTGACCCAAGCCATAGTATTTTCAGTCGCATCATATGCATGCAAAAGCTGAACAATGAATAAGGAAGACTGAAGAAGAATTGATGCCTTTGAAATGTGGTATTGGCAAAGAATATTGAATATACCATGGACTGCCAAAAGAACTAATCTGTCTTAGAAGAAGTACAGCCAGCATGCTCCTTAGAAGCAAGGATTGCGAGACTACATCTTACATACTTTGGACATATTGTCAGGAGGGATCAGGCCCTGGAGAAGGACATCATGCTAGGTAAAGTAGAGGGTCAGTGAAAAATAGGAAGAACCTCAATGAGATAGACTGACACAGTGGCTACAACAATGGGCTCAAGCATAACAATTGTGAGCATGGCGCAGGACCGGGCAGTGTTTCGTTCTGTGGTACGTACAACTCGACAACACCTAACAACAACAGCAACGAGTTGGAATCAACTCGATGGCAATGGCTTGGCCTTAGCTTCCTCACTGGTAAAATGTTTTTTAGTGAGGATTAAATGCGATCAGTGTAGGTTTACTATCATGTCCAGAAAAGGACCATGCAATAATGAGATTGGAGCAGCTATCAGTTTCCAGGAGGCCAAAGTTCAGTTCAAAATTGGCTCACAGGTGACAGCAGGTTTTCTTCCAAACAGTTCAGTGACTTCCTTTCCTAGAAATTGGAGATCATTGTGTGTTTGGAAATGGGGAACTGTGCAAAATAGTTACAATGATTCGCTTTTTAATTGCCACTTTTTCAGAATGCCAGGTATAAAAATCATTGTTTGGCTGTTTTCTGGTTGTTGAAAGGCAAGGTAATATTTATATGGGGTCTAGAATTTACATGTTTCTTTCATGTTCCTGTCTGTAGACGCCCAGGCTTCAGAACGAGGAAGCTACAGGTCATTATCCACTGTCATTCTAGTTTTGTCTTGTCTCTGTTTTGGTTTTCTTCTCTGTTCCCACCTTGCCCTGGTTTATATCTATTGTGGTATTTTATACCCCCGAGTGGGGTATAGGACTGAAAATATTCTGCCACTCACATCCATCTCTGCAAACAGTGCAGCAGGAAGACCTGTTGAAGACTTTTTTTTATTGCTTACTGGGGCAAGTTCATTTCCTGTAAATCATTCTGGTGATTAGTCACAAAGATAAATTTTAAAAATCATAACCTGCATTTTAGTAGAATACAGTGGTTAAGAGCTCGGCTGCTAACCAAAAGGTCAGCAGTTTGAATTTACCAGCTGCTCCTTGGAAACCCTATGGAGTAGTTCTACTCTGTCCTGTAGGGTCACTATGAATTGGAATCGACTCGAAGGCAATGGGTTTAGACTATTTTCAACATCTCTTTACACATTTATTATTACTGTCATTCTTGCAGCTTCTCAGTGATGCTTTAGTGTTTTGTCCACATGGCGATTTCTGCACTGATCATTGGTATTAGAGTTGGCTGTGTATGTATCTGCGCCCACAATAAACTATGTTTTCTTTTAACAGCTTTGAGATATAATTCACATACCATATAATTCACCCATTTAAAGTGTACATTTCAATGATGTTTGGTATATTCACCACAGGTGATTTTAGAACATTTTTATCACCTCCAAAAGAAACCCTGTACCCTTTAGTTGTTGCCCCCCCCCCGCAACACCCTCAGTCCTAAGGAAGCACTAATCTACTTCCTATCTCTATAGATTTGCCTATTCTGAACATTTCATATAAATGGAATCATACAATGTATGTTCTTTTGCTATTGGAGTCTTTCATTTAGCATAATGTTTTTAAGGTTCATCCATGTTGTACTGTATCTGCACTTCATTCCTTCTTATGGCTGTATAATATTGCATTGTATGGATATGCCACATTTTGTTTATCCATTCACCTGGTGGTGGACATTTGAGTTGTTTCTACTTTTTGGCTATCATGAATAGTGTTGCTATAAATGCTAGTGTACAAGTTTTGGTGTGGATGTATGTTTGCATTTCTCTTGGGTTTATACTGGGTCACATGGAAACTCATGTGTAACCGTTTGAGGAACTGCCAGACTGTTTTCCAAAGTAGCTGCACCATTTTACATCCCCACCAGCAGTGTATAGTGTTCTAATTTCTCCACATTTTGACCAACACCAGTCGTTATCTGACTTTTCAGTAAAAGGAGCCCTGGTGGCGCAATGGTTAAGAGCTTGGCTGCTAACCAAAAGGTTGGCAGTTCAAATCCACCAGCCTCTCCTTGGAAACCCTATGGGGCAGTTCTGTTCTGTCATATAGGGTCACTATGAGTCAGAATCCACTGAATGGCAATGGGTTTTTGGGTTTTACGAGTCAGAATTGACCTGAGAGCACTAACAACAAGTCGCTGTGAAGTGGCATCTAACTGAAGTTTTGATTTGCGTTTTCCTGATGACTAATGATGTCAACAGGAGCCTTAGTGGCGCAATGGTTAAGCACTAGGCTGCTAACCAAAAGGTCGGAGGTTTGAACCCACCAGCAACTCTAACCCACCAGTGGCTCCGTAGAAGAAAAGACATGGCAGTCTGCTTCTGTAAAGATTTACAGCCTAGGAAACCCTATGGGTCAATTCTACTCTGTCCTATAAGGTCGCTATGAGTTGGAATCTACTCGATGGCTTACAGCAACAACAATGATGTCGAGCATCTTTTCATATGTTTATTGGCCATTTGCGTATCTTTTTTGAAGAAATGTCTATTCAGATCCTTTGCCCGTTTTTAAAATTGCTTTGCCTTTTTATTATTGAGTAGTTAGAGTCCTTTATGTATTCTAGATGCAAGTTAGGCTATGTTTCTTGAGGTTAGGGATTATATCTAATTTATCTAGTGTCTGGTACTGGGTGACTATTCTGCAAAAAGTAATATTTTGTTTAGTTACAGCCTCACTGTATTACAGACCCAAGCTGTTTTATTTTAAACATTGTCTTTACTTATTTTTCACTTCAATATGGAAGATTGTATTGTTTTTTGAAGATTATAAAAATAAGAGGCTCATCTTAAAAAGTTAAGCCATATAAAGATATATAAATAACAAGTAAAAGTATCTTTATATTTCTGCCTCACCTCCTTTACCCATGAAGTAATCACTTTTCTAGAGCATATCCTTACAAACATTTAAATTCACTTATTACCGTATGCATAAACTACAAATAGAATCATACCATAGCACAACTGCTTTGTTCACCTAATATTTTTTTGTGTGTATATGTATATAGAAAGAAGCCCTGGTGATGCAGTGGTTAAAGCGATGCAGTTGGAAACCACCAGCAGCTCCGATGTAAAAAGATGTGGCAGTCTGCTTCCATAGAGATTTACAGCCCTGGAAACCCTGTGAGGTTGCTATGTGTCGGGATCGACTCAATAGCAGTGGGTTTGGTTTTGTATATCTATATAAAACCAAATATATATATATATATATGAATTCATGTGTATATATATCTCCAAATAATATTGTTAATAGTACCGCTTGATTAGGACTCGAGGCCCAGGTTGATTCCAGGCCAATTCGCAGACTTTGTTTTCAATAATGCAAGTGATTTAAGGTCAGGAATTATCTCTTTTGTCCACTCTATGAAGAACATTTCTTTTTTTTTCTCTTTTTTGCAAATCATGTTCTAAATACACTTTATTCGGCCAAAATCATTAAACGTTGCTGCCACTACTCTAATGGGAAAGCAAAGATTACACAGCTCGTTGACTTTCTGCTTAGTTACTTTCTCAGTGTCCTCATAGCCTTATGGGGAGCCCTGTGATCCGAGAAATTCGCAGATATAGGACTGGGAGTGGACTAAAATCTCCTAAATCCTTAGAATCATAAAGTTTTAAGACTAGAAAGTATCTTAGGTGTTGATATGCAGGCCTTTCCTTTCACAGATGAGGAAATGGAGGTCTGGATCATGTAAATCACCAGATAATGGTACAATTGGAGCTAAATTGTAGATCTCACTTGATGGAGTCTCTGAGATTGTTGGCCCAATGCCTTCGTGTAAGTGCAAGATGTATTATTATTAATAAAGTAGTTCAGTAATAAAAAGTCAGTCATAATTGAATTTCTTTGCTAAGAAAACCATCAAATAGCCATGGAACACCTTTTACCCCTTGTTTAAATCAGATTCATTTTTATGATAAATTATTTAAAAGCAAGTTTAAAAAAATATAAAATCTTAAGTGCTATTAAAAATTGATTAGGAATGCATTATTCTTTCATTGACCCAGTTCAGATTGTTTTTTAATTTTTTTGGTCAAAGCTAATAAATTTGAGTAGATGTTTCAGACAGACGTTCTGTAATCATTTGGTCATCAGTCAATTAATCACACTTCATAAATATTGATCTCAGATTAAATTTATTTTTCATTCCTGAAAGACAATCTTTTTTTTTTTTTTTTTTAATTTATGCTCTCCCCTGGATTGTAGTTAACACTGAGAAAACTTGTAAGTGTTGTATTAAAATTTTATCAGAGGTGCTGGCCCAGTTCTGTGGATGTCAGGCATGGTACCATCATCCTTCAGGCTGGAATTGGGAAGTCTGAGGTTAAATGTCTCAAGATGGTGACATGAAAGATGCTTTGTAGCTGTAGCAAAGGAACTTGGGTTTCCTCATGCACAATGAATAGTTTTTCTAGAATAACTTAATATTTGTCATCTGCTTTCAGTGTGAAACTGCTGGAAGTTAGCCTTCATTTCTTAAATATATATATTTTATAAAATATATTAAGGAACAACCAACTCAGACAAACTTCCATCTCATGGAGTTTACATTCTAGTAAAGTTGTGCTCTGATCACTAGAAAAGGACATCATGTTTGCTAGAGGGTCAGCAAAAACGAGGAAAACCCCCAACAAGAAGGACTGACAAACAATAGCCTCAACAACTGGGTCAAACGTATCAAAGATCATGGTGATTGCGCAGGACTGGACAACGTTTTTGTTCTGTTATATATAAGGTCGCCATGAGTCTTTGCCGACTGGAAAGTAACTAATAAGAACAACAACAAAGTTGTTCCACACTGACCAGGAATCAAATCTTGGCCTCTCAAGTAGTGGCTGAGGTTTTAATAATGAACCCACACATCAAGTTAGTATGTGATAACAATATAAGTGATTGCAGACTAAACAAATAAATTTAATTAGTCATATTTATATATTTAAAGATATATATAGTTTATTACCAGGTACTGGTTTAACAGCTGGGTAAATAGCTGTGAATCAGACAAACAAGGTTCCTGCCTTCATTTATTCATTCAACAAATATTTTATTGAGTACCAATTATGCACCAGCCACCGTACTATTAACGAGCTACTTTATAAATGGAACAAGCGAGTCCAACTCTTCTATTCCATCATGAAATGCCTATTTCTACAGTAACTTCTCCTCTGGATGCTCTTATTGTTGGTTAGCCTCTGGCTACTGTGACACTGCAAGTTATAATTTTAAATATTTAAAAATGTTGCAAATTGGATGATTGTTTTAAATTAGGTAAGTTTTAAAGGAATATTTTAGTTCTACCTAAGGTAAGTGGTGCTTCACTAATGTTTGTTCAATGCTACAGAATAAATGAAGGAAATTTCACCTCCAGGAGTATTGTAACAGGAACCACAAAGAAAGAGAGGTCATAGTATTTTCCAGAGTAGCAGAATAGGGAATCTATCTGTGAGATCCCGACTGCTTTTGTCTTTAAGTTGCCTGTCATAGCACATTCATTTTCTTCCCGTCCTTTAGGTGTGAGCAAACATTCCAAAGTGAGACTCCCATAGGAACTCAAAGACCGCCCCCCCCCAAAAAAACCAACCAGTTCATATGCAGTTGACTGTGACTCATGGGGACCCCATGTATGTCAGAGTAGGGTTTTCAATGGCTGATTTTTCTGAAGCAGATTGCCTGGTCTTTCTTCTGATGCACCTCTGGGTAAACTTGAACCTCCAACCTTTTGGTTGGCAGATGAATGCATTACTGTTTGCATCATGCAGGGACTCCTAACCCAAAGCCAGGCCCCTTTAAATAAAGAAAATGTTTCCACCCTATTTACTGAAGCCCTACAGATAATTGCAGTCTATGTGAGGGCACCTTTCCCACAAAGACACCCTGAACTTGGCCATGGAGTCCTCAGCAGCTGACTGGAGTCTTGCTAAGTTGGTTTACCTGGAAATAGGACTCAACACCTCCTTTATACGATTGGTACTTCCAGTCATCATGACAGCAGCTGAATCATTTATTACAAGTGTTATTTAAGGTGTAGCTTCATTTCCCCAGATCTCCATCCTCAACTCTTTGATCTATGACGTTACTTTCTTCTCCCCCTCACACCATTCATTATATCCAGTCTCAAGTTTCATCTCCTTCATGATGCTTTTCCTCTCTGCCCCAGCCTTGTCACAATCCCATTTCGCACGCTCTATCATCCATTATCTATATCAACCAATTTTGTACCTCATACATTTATTCTGTTGTTGTTAGGTGCTGTCGAGTCAGTTCCGACTCATAACCACCCTATGTACAACAGAACGAAACACTGCTGGGTCCTGCACCATACTCACAATCATTGTTATACATGAGCCCATTGTTGCAGCCACTATGTCAATCCTTCTGGTTGAAGGTTTTCCTCCTTTTTTGCTGACTTTCTATTTTATCAAGACTAATGTCCTTCTCCAGGGATTAGTCCCTCCTGATGACATGTCCAAAGTATGTGAGACGAAGTCTCACTATTTATTCTACCAACACTTAACACCACTGTGGCCCAAGTACTGTGATAAATGCTAAAGCTAAAAAATTGGAAGACAGGTTCAGCCCTGTCCTGGTGAAGGTTACAGTCTAAACTCAAGAAAATTAATAGTTACAAAACCAAACCAGTTGCCACCCCCATGTGTGTCAGAGAAGAACTATGCTCCATAAGGTTTTCAATGGATAATTTTTTGGAAGTAGATCGCCAGGCCTTTGTTTTGAGGCACTCTGGGTGGACTCAGACCTACAGCCTTTTGGCTAGCAGCTGAATGTGTTAACCATTTGAACCACCCATAAAGAGAGTGCATTGCTGTCGAGTCAGTTCCAACTCATGGTGATCCTATAGGGCAGAGTAGAACTGCCCCATCGGGTTTCCAAGGAGCGACTGGTGGATTCAAACTGCTGACCTTTTGGTTAGCAGCCAAGCTCTTAACCTCTGTGCACCAGGGCTCCTTGTGCCACTCAGGGAAGGGAATCCAATACATTAGTAAACAACCTAATACACAGTGAATTAATTTCTGGAGGAGTAGAGAGAAAGCACACCAAACGCAGCCATGCACAGAACCATATACACCCTTTATTGATCTCTACATTTCTATATATAGAAGATGGATTGACATGGTGGCTGCAACAATGGGCTCAACCGTACCAAAGGTTGTGAGGACTGGGTAGCATTTAGTTCTGTTATACATAAGGTCGCCATGAGCCAGGGCTTGCACAACAGCAAGTAGCAACAACCACAGCAATATTAAAGATACTGGGAGATGGGCAAAGATAAGTAGAATATGGACTCTACCTACTCTTAAGGCACTTTTAGTCCAGCAGGAGGGAAATACTTACATATAAATAATTCCTAAGAAGGAATAAAATGGTAAGAGTCTAAAGAGAGCTTCAAAGATGTGGCAATGGGAATTTAGTGGTGGGAAAGATGATTTTAACAGAGATAGAAGAAAACTTCATGGAAAAACACCATTTGAGCTGGTCATATGTAGACATACGGAATAAAAAAAACGAAACTCATGCTGTTGATTCAATTCTGACTCGTAGTGATCTTATACAACAGAGTAGAACTGCCCCACAGGGTTTCTAAGAAGCGGCTGGTGGTTTTGAACTGGTGACCTTTTGGTTAGTAGCCAAGCTGTTAACCACTGTGCCATCAGGGCTCTGACTTATGGAATAGGGGGCAGGATACTCCAAATGGGGGTAATAGCACAAGCCAAGTCATGGAAATAGTAAAACATGAAGGAACAGCTCATGGTGAAGTTTAGCTAAAGTATAAACTGGATGAAGACAGCAGTAGAGAAATTAGTCAGATGGACTGAGGTGAGATGGGAAGGTCCCCAGGACTTTGCTTTTGTAAGCTCTTGGGAGCCAGTGTACGATTCTGAGCAAGGGAGTATTTGATCAGAGTTTGCTTCAGAAAAAATAACCGATCAACAGTGCATAAAATAGATTGGAGGGTGGGATAAAAAGGCAGGATATTATATGCGATGCGTGTAATAAAATTACTTGAAGTTACCAGGCAGTAAGTGTAATGAGCAGCCAGGAATAAGAGAGATGGATCTCAATGGACTGGAGTATTGGAAAGATTTCCTGGAGGAGAGATGACTGGGGCTGGGTTAGGAAGAATGGTGGGATTTGCTGAGGGGAAGTCTTGGTGAATTAGGGTGAGGATGAGTGAGACTGTACCACTCATTCTTATTAGAGCTCTAGTCATTTTAGGAATAAAGAGAGATATGCCCTTTGAACAGCATATCAACTGGAGTGTCCCCAGGGTCAAACCGAGGGTTCAGAAAGCTATGGAATCAATGCAGGATGCTTAAACAGGGGTCAGATATGTCTTCTGCGATGTGTGACCTAATCTGAGGGCAAATGCAGGCAAAGAGGCCTACCTAGCACCACTCTTGTTGTTGTTGTTAGCTGCCATGCAGTTGGCCCTCAACTCATGAAGACCCCATGCTCAATGGAATGAAATAATTCTGAGTCCTGTGTGATCCCTTGGATTGGTTGCACATTAGGCCTTTGTGATCCATAAGGTTTTTATTGGCTGATTTTTGGAAGTAGATCTCTAGTTCTCCCTAGTCTGTCTTAGTCTGGAAGCTCCGCTGAAACCTGTTCAGCTTCATAGCAACATGCAAGCCTCCACAGATGGATGGGTGGTGGCTGGGCATGAGGTGCATTGGACGGGAATCTACCCACATCTCCCACATGGAAGGCTAGAATTCTGCCACTGAACCACCAATACCTCAGCTCTACTCTAAAACCAAAAAAAACCAAACCCGTTGCTGTCGAGTCGATTCCAACTCATAGCTACCCTCTGGGGCCACAAAAATGTGACTCAACTCGAAGGAGAATAGCAGACTTTGTGGAACTCCCCATAGCATTGCAACTTAAACAATCATCATTATATTTACAGCGGATCGATGGAAGAAATCAGACCAGGTGGTTGGACAAGGTGCAGAAGCTCAGCCTGAAGCAATATAGCTCTGCTGTAAACAGCTGGGAAACAGCTGCAAGTGACAGCCCCCGCTGGCACGCAGCTGTTAGTGACAGTGCTCAGTACCAGGAGAAGTGACATGCAATCTGCAAGGCTAAGCACGGGACATGGGGCCTTGCAGGCTAGGCCTGAGACCGACATAAGAAGTCTGGCCTCTTTCTGCTGGTTGGTTTATTATATTTCACTTGCTCAGCAAGGGAAAATACCAGCAGACTACCCTTCTTGTTTCAGAAGAAAGATTAGGAGGTTCCATTTTGAGTTTCTTAGGTCTTATATGCCACTGCCATCTGCACAGCAACCCTCCTGCAATTGGCAGACTTTAGTCTGTTAGCATGTTTGCATGTTAACAAACTGCCAAAATGTTGTTCCAAGTGGTTTATCATTTTAAATTCCTACCAGCAGTGCATGAGGATTCCAGTTGCTCCACATCCTCTACAATTTGGTATCGCTAGTCTTTTTTAAGTTTAGTCATTCTAATAGGTGTGTCGTGGTATCTATTGTTGTTTTAATTTTCATTTCCCTAACGACTATGATATTAAGCATCTTTTCATGTGCTTATTTACCATCCATATATCTTCTTTGGTGAAGTGTCTGCTCAAATCTTTTGCCCGTTTTTTTAAATTGAATGTTTGTCTTCTTGAGCTGTGTTCTTTACATACTCTAGATAAAAGTCCTTTTGTGAGATATGTTTTGCAAGTATTTTCTCCCAGTTTGTGGCTTGCCTTTTCCTTTCCTTAACAGTGTCTTTTGAAGAGCGAAAGTTTTTAGTTTTGATGAAATCTTTGCTTTCTCCGTCTTCCATCTCTTTGATCCTTTCAAGCCTAGGAGTGAGGACTGTCTTGCCCTGCTTTGATGGGTGTTCAAGCAGGGCCACATCACACTGTTCTCTAGTTTAGTTCAGGCATTCCACTTTCTATGTGTTGGTAATTTTGTGGTTCATGTGGCAAAGAATAAGGGATGAGGTGAAAGTGGATGGGGGAAAGTGGAGGTTTTATGGGGACTGTCATCAGGTCTAGGAGTCTCTGGGTGGTGAAAACAGTTAAGTGCTTGACTACTAATTGAAAGGTTGGTGGTTCAAACCCACCCAGAGGCACCTCAGAAGATAGGCCTGGTGATCTGCTTCCGAGGGTCACAGCCTTGAAACCCCTGTGGAGCAGTTCTATTCTGCACATACGGGGTCGCCATGAGTTGGAATCAACTCGATGGCAAATAACAACAACAACGATGTCATCAGGTCTTAAGTTCACCCAATATTGACACTCAGCCCAGTCCAAAAGGATTTTGAGGGAGTTTTTTGTCTATTACATGGAAGGAGATTTCTTGACAAGTGTCTTCTTGGAGATACTTGAATCCCTTCCAAAATGTTAATTAAGTAGGAAGGCTGAGGAAGATTTGAGTCTGAACCTTGTGACTTGTGGTAATAGCTTTCCTTGACCGACCCCTCAAATGATTTTAAAGTATTGAAAATATTCCTAATACGTTTGCTTTATCCTTCAAGTGCTCCAGAAAGAATAAGATTGTTTTTTGGCTAATGATTTGATTTATTTATTCGGAGAAGATAGAAAGTCTAAGTGAGAACTGACCTTTAGTTCCAGTAAGATACCTGGAACATCCTTAAAAAAAAAAAAAAAAAAAAAAAAGCTGATGTTAATTTCCAGCCCCAGGCCTACTGAATCAGAATTTCTAGGCTATAGTCTCCAGGTAATTCTTATGTACACTCAAGTTTGAGAGCCACGGACAGAATTGTTTTTTTTTTCTGTGTTTGCTCAGTTATATATATTGATGCCAGACTCTTTGTTGGGGGCCAAAGACTCATAGAAGGCAGAACTTATATCCAATCTCAGACCCCTTTTTCAATCAAAATGTTATGCCTGCAAGGAAAGTGTAAGGCAAACAAGAAGAGATTCCCCATACCTGCCTCTGGGAAAGAAGGAGTTAACTTGCAGGATGCTAACTAACTGGGCTGGATTATTACCTGCTTTAGGCAGGAATGCGCATAAGTCTATTGGCTGCAGGCAACAGAGTCCCTAAGGGGCGTGTGGTAGAGACGTCTGTGATTGGGAGGCATTATTTACTGCCTATTCTGTGGGGCTGAGAAAAATGAATGTCATTTTACTGAAGTCAGGAGTGGAGGAGAATGACAGAAGTCGCTTCCTAGAGGTTTGGCATTTGGTTGCAGAGCTATAATCCATGTCAAAGAATGGCTTTAAATTTTTTTTTTCCAGCAAAAGACAAGCCTTTTTGTAATTGTTTACAGTAACCAGTATGTTAGCATAGTACTGAAAAAAATGGTGTTTATCATGAGATATAAAAATCTGCAGGCAAGTAAGACATCAAAAGCCAATAGAACTTTGCAGTCATACTCGATATACACTGTCCTTTCCCACCTCCTCACCACTGTCCATATATTTTCCCCTAACTCTTAGCAACATTCTATCATCTTCCCGGGATAGACTTAAATACTAAGCACCAAGTCTAATCCTCCTTCCCCAGTTGGAAGTCTTTCCAAATCTTGCTACTGTCTACTTTCTGCTCTTCCTCCTTCCTCCCTTCCTGCAGAAACTCATTGCTTTGTCCAGGTAAGTCAAGTCATCTCACCATCTTCACAATGCCACTTAGTCCAACATTGGTTAATTGTATTTGCCATTTTTTTTTTTCATCTTCTAAAATGGATCCCCCCTCTACTATTTTAATTCTACTCATATTTTAAGATCCAGAATAAATCAGACATCCTTCTCAAGTACTTGCTTGACCATGAAAGCCACCAGGATTGCTACCTTGTCTCCCACTCTAAGAGTCTGTAACTCTTCTTTGGCATTTTTTCATAATTTGTAAAATTTGTTGCCATTTATTATTAAATTCATTATTGGTATGATTCATTATCTTTTCATGATTTTTATCTTCCCAACCAGATTGTAAATTTTTTGTAGGCCTATAGGGTCACTACGAGTCGGAATTGACTCCATGGCAGCAGGTTTATATGTCTTTAACTTCTTCATATTTCTCTGTAAGACCATGCTTATAGAAATCCAGCAAGTCTAATGTTCCTTGGTGGAATTCAATATATGAAGAAAAGGCTCGAAAGACAGGAGCAACATACACAGTTATGTTCTAATCTATAGCTTAGACCAATACCTGAGTCGCATCTGTGCTTCTGATATCTCACCAAATATTGAGCGTCTAGATGGCAAGGAGTTTCAGATACATCTTTGTCTTCCTATTTGACGGTCAATTAATATTTATTCAACTAATTATTAGGAATAACTTTCCTGTTATATAAAAAAACATGACGTACTCCACTTCTACCTCAAACATTCTTCCTTTCTTTTATTCATGTGCCTTTTAAAACTTTAGTATTAATGGATAGAACTGCTTAGACCTTGATGTTGTTATTGCTGTTAGTTGCTGTTGAGTCAGCTCTGATTTACAGCAACCCTATGTATGACAGAACCAAACATTGCCCGGTCCTGTGCCATCCTCACAATCATTGGTATGTTTGAGCCTATTGTTACAGCTATTGTGTCAATCCATCTCACTGAGGGTTCCCCCTTTTTTGTTGACCCTCCACATTACCAAGGCTGATGTCCTTTTCTAGTGATTGGTCTTTCCTGATGACGCATCAAACTAAGCAAGGCAAAATCTCAGCATCTCGTTCTGAGGCGCATTCCCCTGTACTTCTTCCAAGACTGGATGTAGTAATCGTTTCACACCTCTGTGTCCGTGTTCATACAGTTCCCTCCACCTGGGATGCTCTTTCCATCTCTCCTTACTTGACTAATTCTTCAAGCACCAGCTAAGTGTTATCTCCTCTAGGAAGTCTTCTCAGAACCCTCAGGAATTTGATTACCACCTCTCCATATTTCCAGAGCACCCTGTCCACACCTCTATCTTAGCCCTTATCATATATTGTTGAAATGATCTGTTTGTGTTCCTGTCTCCCTTGTTTAACTACGTGCTCCTCCAGGTCAGAACGGTGTCATGTTCTGACTAGTATTTCTCGACCTTAACCTTTACCCATTCTTGTCCCTTGCCTTGCACAGGTAATAATATCATAGACATTCAATAGATGTTTGTTAAACTGTTGGCCAGAACTTCTCAACGGGGAAGATGTTGTCCCCAGGAGACATTTGGCAATGCCTGAAGATATTTTTGATTGTCACAACTCAGGGGAAGATTGCTAGTGGCACCTAGTGGGTAGAGGTCAGGGATACTGCTGAACATCTTGCAAAGCACAGGACAGCCGTCTACCCTCTCCCCCCACCAACCCCCCCCCGCCGCAACAAAGAATTATTCATCTCAAAATGTCAATAGCGCAAAGGCTGAGAAATCCTAGCCTAAATTATGATATGGAAAAATGTTGTTTGCTAGAAGAATGCGTTATAAATTTGAGAGGCTCTGCCTTCATCTGTATATTACTTATTTATTTTTAGGAAGACTCTTATATATGCATTAACAGCTGGGAATGAACTTGTAATAACAGCCACTTCTTGAAACGCTGGTGAAACGGCTTGGTTTAAGTGTGATCAATGTTGGAAATTAGAAGTTAAAAGCTTTCGTTCATGCAGGGTTCTGCAGGTTTACTAAAAACCGCTCTCCACAGCTATTTGAATTAGTTTCAGGTGAATTTAAAAGAGCAGCCCTTTTCATGTGAAGGATCAATCCCACAGGGATTCAGAATAGCTTCACCTGGTCATTTATGAACTGAACCGGGGAACTTTGTGAATTTTATTTAGTAAATCTAGCCATCCTCCCACATAAAACTGCAGGGGGATCTGTATTTACGAAGGAGAGACTGGTATGATACTACATAGAAACATGGCTTTCAAACGACTTCGACTCACCTATTTAGACCGAAGAGGCTGTCTGTTAATTTAACAAACTATCCCTGTTCCCTGATCTTTGGGCCATAAAAATTGTTCATCTGCTCAGTCACAGGCCATTTAATTTTGGATGCATCGTTGCCAGTTGGTTACAGTAATTAGCATTCCGTATATTGTGGCAGCTTCCCTGAAGCTATGCTAAGTAGGGTTGCACTTTTGTGTGGAAACATAAGCTGGGTTGTGCAAATGAGCCTGGCCACCCATCTCAGAGACAGAAGCCCTAACTACCATCTTCTTGGCTGGGATGCCTTCCAGGCCCACCTGCAGATCTTATTTACAGATTATTAATGACGAGCACTGTAGGCAGCTGTGAAGGGCGCAGCATGGCGACTCAAAGCTGCAACTCAAAACTATCCTCCGTGGAACTGTAATTTTCTTGAATGACACCTGACTTCATTTTAATTTCTTCCTTTGCTCCAAATGCACTTGTGCTGGAGAAATGCAATAGAAATTCAATGAGCTCCATGTTTAACAGGCAGACTTGCAACATTTGTTGGTGCATCTGTTACTTTCCTGGCAGAAGCAGGGAATTTGGAGAGGAAATATACGTTTGTGTTTGTTCTCAAGTTGGCACACATCCTATAAGGCAATGATTCAGCAAGGCCCCTGGAGAGATACCACAGAACAAGATTACCTGGTGGTACTCTAGTTGCCAGCCTATGGAGGGCATATATTATATGGGTTTAAAAATCAAATCTGACTGAATAAATGTTAATTTTGAAACAGCATCAGCATTCATGTTTAGATCTGAGTTTAATTTTCAGTTTAGAAGGATGTGGTATTCTGTGTAAAAGTCTGAAAATGAATTGGCTTCATTAGGAATGAAACTGGATTTAGTTCTTTGAAATGCACATATCTGCAGAGTTTTAGTTTCCTTGGAAATTGCTATGCAAGAGTGTGTAAGAAGGGTTCACCACAGATTGCTTTCTATCCAGGGTGATTTTATTTCTTTTTCTAATACCCTAGAAAGTAATAGCTCAACAGTAGAATTCATTTTTGCATGTTTAAATTTCAGATTAATAGGACGGACACCTCGAATGTAATTAAAAATAGGTTCTGTTGTTTTCTTCTATTTGACTGATGCTAATGCAAATACGGGGCTTTAGCTCACATTAGCTGCCTTCTTTTACTGCAAATGCTAAATTGTTCCAATGAATAAAAGCATCTTAAGCTGAAATTTTTGGGGATGAGGAACTTATAAATTTTAAGATGGATTAGCCATTTTGCTGTCCTATTTAATCACCGTTTTCTCTAAGCACAATGAACTCTGTTAATTAAAAAATGATCTACGTAGTCCGGGTTCAATTAATCTCTATTTGTATAAGTGTGGAGGTAAAGTAAACATTGTAAGTAGAGAAGAAGGTCACTTTCAGTATTTGGCAATTGCGCATGTTGTGGGAAACGGTGATTATGACTGACAAAGAGGAAGACAGAGTATGCTGGTTTAGTGTTGCTGTTTCACGTGACATTTTTGAATAGGAATCCACAAAGGATCATTTTCATAAATGTGAATGCAAGCACAAGAACCCAGTAAGAACAAGGGATGTTTGTGGAAAAACTGGGCCCAAAGCCAGTAATTTCTCATTTTATTTGACACCAAAAAAAAAAAAAAAAAAGCATGCGATGCCTAACAGAATAGCCACAGCAGGCGAAGCAAGGAGCAAAAGGACTTCAGGACCCCATTTTAGAAATTCCTATAGTCCACATCACAAGAGTTACAGACGGAGGAAAAAGTAAGACAAGTTCTCATTGTCCTTCATGTATTTCTGTAAGAGTGGGTATCTTTTAAAACCATACCAGGATAGAAAAGCTAAAGTCTGCTTCCCATTGCCTTCTACTCCTATTCATTTTTTTCAAGGTAACAAAAATAGTTTTGCTTTTGATAGGGGAGGAGGAAAGAATGTAAATACTTGTCTAAGAGTATTGTGGTGAATGGCCTTTGGAAGGCTTTATTGACAAGCTCAACCTCAATTATAAATGAAGGGAAAGGCAAAGTGTTTGTAAAGGCAGTCTTTTTATTGGGGCCTCCCAGCAGGTTTTTCTGGTCAATGTCCAGAATGAATCAAGAGAGAGGAATTCAGAGTCACTAAAATTCGGTGCTCCATTTTACCACCTCAATGGCTATGGAGGATGGGGGGGATAAAACTCACTGGAGTGCAAGCAATTTCTTAGGTGACTGCAAAGGAGCTTTTATTTTGGCCAAGAGGACGTTTTCCAGGGGAGTCAGTGGGATAGCAAGAAACAAAGCCCTAAGTTTTTGAACTTTGCAAGTTATTTCTTGTATGGAACAAATACACATATTTTTCCCTGTCTCATCTGTTAGTTAACAATAACAACTCATACCTCCAAGTGATATCTAAGCGAACTATTTCAGAAGTACTGAGGTAATAAAATGATGGTAATAGTTGTAAAATCATATAACTTAACTTAACTGAAAGGAAACTTAAGTATCGCCAAAGCTTAGAAAGTAAATTATTAAGAATTGACTCCCCTTCCTGCCCTGGAAACTTGTAAAACCCAATTTTTGCTTGTTGTGTATTGAATTGTGTCCCCCCAAAATACGTATTGTAAATCTGGTGGTGAAGTGGTTAATAGCTCAGTCTGCTAACCAAAAAGTCAGCAGTTCAAATTCACCAACCTTCCTTGGAAACCTTTTGGGGGCGGTTCTACTCTGTCCTATAGGGTCACTATGAATTGGAATCTACTTGATGCCAACAGGTTTGTTTTTTTTTTTAATTCGTGTGGGTATAATCCTATTTGGGAATAAGGCTTTCTTTGTTAAGTTAATGAAACCATATAAGTGTAGGTTGTGTTTTATACCAATCACCTTTGAGATATAAAAAGAGCAGATTAGGCACAGAGAAGGAAGTGCAACAGAGAAGACTAAGACCAGGTGAAGATCGCAAAGGAACTGAGGAACAGAAGCTGAAAAGAGACATGGACCTTCTCCCAAAGCTGACAGAGACAGAAAGCCTTCCCCTAGAGCCAGAGCCCTTAATTCAGACTTCTAGCCTCCTAAACTGTGAGAAAATAAATTTCTGTTTGTTAAAGCCACTCACTTGTGTTATTTCTGTTATAGCAGCACTCGGTAACTAAGATATTGCTCTATAGTGGCTTGTATTGTAACAGTGGCCAAGTGTCCTCTTAATTTTTTGTATGCTGCTTATTCTGCTTTGCTATTGACTCTAGAAAAAGGAAGAGATGGTTATAAGACAATGGAAGCCTGGCTTTCAAACGTTCTCTGAAATGAATACCTTATTGCTACAATTCAGAAGTGGGTCTGAACCTGGCCCCACTTTCCATGCGGATAATATTCATTCTTGAAAGTTATCCTTAGGAGGCTAAGTCAATTCTCAAGTCATTCTAGATATTCAGGTCTAGCATCAAGTGGATCTGGAGTTGAGGTGGGAGGAATGTATCATTAAGAAATGCACTTGCACTTTGGTGGTGGCACCTTGGTTGATGCCTATTTAAGGGGGTATTCAAGCAAAAGGAAACCCTGGTGGCATAGTGGTTAAGAGCTACAACTGCTAACCAAAAGGTCAGCAGTTCAATTCTCCCAGGCGCTCCTTGGAAACTCTATATGGGGCAGTTCTACTCTGTCCTATAGGGTCGCTATGAGTCGAAATCGACTTGACAGCAACGGGTTTGTTTTTTGGTTTCAGACACGAAAATCATCTGAGACAGGTCCAATATGCTGGCTCTGCTTCAGTCATGAAGCCCTGTCCTCTGACCCTGGACTATAATCAAAGCTGAGAACTTGAGGTTGACTTGATGTTGGTCTTCCATTGAGAAGGAAGAACAGAACCCTGGCGACAGATAGGAGCTTATTTTAAGTGTTTGGCCAAATAGCACTCATGGCAGTATAGTAATAATCATAATTCTATTTACTGACTTATCACTATGTGCCAATGAACCTTGGAGGGCAGTGGTTCAAGAGCTTGGCTGCTAACTGAAAGGCCAGTGGTTCAAACCCATCAGCCGCTCCATGGGAGAAAGATGTAGCAGTCTGCTTCCATAAAGATTTATAGCCTTGGAAACTCTATGGGACAGTTCTACTCTGTCCTGTAGGGTTGCTATGAATCAGAATTGACTTGACAGCAGTGGGTTTGTTTGTTTGTTTGTTTGTTTTTAATTTTTATGTGTCAGGTACTACATTACATACTTTGCATATATTATTTTTTTATTTGATAATCTTACAACACAGGTACAATTATCTCCATTTTAATATGAGTAAACAAAAGCTTAGAGAGGTTTAGCAACTTGTGTATTGTCACATTGTTAATAAATAATAGAGCAGAGATTTAAATCCAGCTCTGACCACCCTAAAGTGTGTACCCTTAATCTCTACATCAGACTCTGAGATTTCATAGAGTACTAAAAACAGCAACAGCAAAGATGAAGAGACTGGCTGAGGGTCACTGGCATTTTAGTTTTGTAAAGCAAGACCATTTTTAAAATGGGGCAATTTTAATATACTATCCTAACACAGGAAACCCTTGTGGTGTAGTGGTTAAGAGTTTGGCTGCTAACCCAAAGGTCAGCAGTTTGAATCTACCAGGCGCTTCTTGGAAACCCTACGGGGCAGTTCTCCTCTGTCCTATAGGGTCGCTATGAGTTGGAATAGACTTGATGGCAACGATTTTTTTTTTTTTGGTATCTTAACACAAGAAAGGATATTTTAAAAACATAAAAAGCAAGAAGGATATAATGTCAGAATACTGGGCAGCTCTTTCCAAGGAGATAAGTAGAGTTTGATGAAAACTGACTGCAGTGCCCTTATTTTTCTCCTTTCACTGCAGGCTGGTCTTTGAATAGGCACTGGTTTAGGATTGGTGCAGGGCAACACAGCAGTACTGGGCAGTGATGAAGGACCCTGTCACTCACTGGCACTGGTCGGGATCTGACATCAGGCCCCATAGGAGGAAGGCCATTTTCCAGTGTTACAAAGAGAGACACAGAGGTTAGAGCGGCAGATGAGGGCTATCCAACTGTTTGCCCAGAGCAAAGTCTTGACAAGGGACAAAAGAGATTTAAGGTGAATCTGAAGAGAAGGGGATGGACTTAGTACCTTGCTTGAGTGAAGGGCAACAGGAAAAATGGATTGTCCATAAGATAAAATTTAGCAAAACTAATGAGGAGAAAGGTGGGGGATGACTGAATAAGGACATGAGAGCTTTTTGCAAAGATGATGCGTGACCAAATGTCCTACATCCTCATTAAGGATGGGAACAAAGGGGACATTAGCTAAAATAGCAGCAGGAAGGCAATAAATCAGACAAAGAGGAGCACATGATGACTGTAAGTTTCTGAAATATTGGAATTAAGAGTAAAAAGGCCCAGTTTGACTCCCCAGCCTCATTAATTCTTCTCTGTTAACCAGTCTGAACGATGGAATTCATTTCTCTCATCTTCTCACGGCTATTTAGAGCTAATGCTGAATTTCAGCACGGGTCTTTCTACTTGCCTCTTTGTGTTTTTCACTCTGATAAAATATTTTTACATTTCTTTTTCAGACCTATCTACAATATTGAATAAGGAACTTTCTTTTTTTAAAAGTTTGGAAAGGCAAATAAAGTTGATTGAAGAGGAAAATGTCCCACCTAGATCTCAATTTGGCCTTTAGAAATGACAGCAATACTATGTCTACACATAGACTAATACTATCTATGACTGCATATTATGTCAAGGAGTATATAACTTATGCATTCAGGAAATGGCTTGGGGGTGGGTGGGTCTGGGAGGAAGTATGAGATTTATGACAAGGACCCAGCAAAGTCACACAGTGTGCAATAGTCCAGCAACTAGAAGACCTGGGTTCTAGCTTTTGCTTTTCCTCTAACAGTTCCTTCTCTATGCATTTACACCTTTGCACTTACCTGGTTATCCACCATCAAGCTATGGTTATTATGAATGAGATAGCAGGTATGTTTTAGGCTTCTTGGAAGAATACCCTCAACAACACTAATATATTTTTGAGCCTTACTTTACCAGATACATTATTTTTGTCCTGTAACAACCTGGCAAGAGAGAGATTTTCTCCATTTTATAGATGAGGAATCTGAGACCCAGAGAGGTTTGATGAAGAGTGGTGCTTAAAACCATTTAGTTTTCCAAGCATGTCTGAGAATTCTTTTTGGCAGTAGCCTCTAACCTGTAGTCTCTTTCTGGCACTGCTGCACTCTTTATCAGCGTGTCCTGACCACAAAAATCAATCTAGACTGTAGCTCCTTTCTTACAGAAAGTCTTCCCACTTACTAGAGGCCCCAGAAAAAATTAAAAGTCCCCAATTATCAGAGGCTTCTATTATTTTCAGCATGTGGCACAACCCCTAAAACCAAGTACTTCTGTTTCAACTCTTTTCCCTTGGAGCAGTCCTTCCAGTTTTCTGCTTTCTAGGGCCACTCCTTTCCCCACCCCTAGTCTTTCTGGGGACTGCAGATACAACCCTTTTAAAAAATCCTGTGGCCAACTAAATCCTTTCTGAATCCTAGCCACTTGAAATTGAAGTTTTCTAAAAGAATTAGAAAAACTGGAGATGGGGAAGCATGTAAGTCATTTGAGTATCTCAAAAAGCATCCTTTGTGTCTAGAGGTATCACTCTTTAGAATTCTGGAAATTACAGTATCTGCTTTGCTGAGCAAGGGGCAGAGAGTGGAGAAGTGATCAGGATATTTTCCAACCTTCTTTTAGATGAAGAGGTTTGCTTGGATAAGTTATTTATGTATCTCTGTATCTAAATTTTCTCAGATATTAAAAGGAGACAATACAGGTACCTATCTCATAGGAATCTATGGAGGGTTAAATGAGTTAATATAAATGAAGTGCTTAATACAAGCTCATGGCAGATGGTAGTCCTCTTTGTATTGTTCTTTAGTTAGAAAAAAACTTCTCCAATTACTATCATAGATTTCACTTTAAAATATCAGTAATGGTGTGAGTTTTTATGTTTAAAAATATTTTACATATTTTGATACATATAAAATACTCTGTATTTAGATAAGGTAAAAAGGCTGTTGGAGTCTGATAAGCAGATGCCGTTTAAAAACAGTCTTTCAATTTTGTTAATTTGAGGATAAAATAATAAGGATAAAATTGAAAAGAGTTTGATTGTTCTAACTTGTCATTCATAGAAGCACAATATTAATAATTCAAAAAGTATTTGATAGATATATTAAGAAACCAATTGCCCTCGAATGAATTCTGACTCATGGTAAACCCACGTGCATTAGAGTAGAACTGTGTTCCACAGAGTTTTCAATGGCTGATTTTTTGGAAGGAAATCACCAGGCTTTTCTTTGCAGGTGCCTCTGGGTAGACTCGAACTCCAGCCTTTTGGTTGGAGCACATTAACTTTTTGCACCACCCAGGGACAACAGATCTATTACTGCTTAATTAATATTATTGTACTTATGACTGCTCTCAGTAGCATATTTTTTAGGTTCAGCCTAATTTTTTGAGGTAGTAGACCTATAAGAAAAAAAATCTACCTGATATCAAAATAAATACTAGTTTTGTATGTTAAGTTGGATGTAGAACACAATCATATTTAGGGTAGGATGAAACCCTGATGCCAGATTTAGTAGCTGCCAATTATCGTCCCACCATTCCTCTGTCAGTTTGTCTTACTGTGGTGGCTTGCATGTTGCTGTCATGCTAGAAGCTATGCCACCAGGATTTCAAATACCAGCAGGGTCACCCATGGTGGACAAGTTTCAGTGGAGCTTCCAGACAAAGACAGACTAGGAAGAAGGACCTACTGCTCTACATCTGAAAACATTGCCAGTGAAACCTCATGAATAGCAGCAGAACATTGTCTCATATAGTGCTGGAAGATGAGCCCCTCAGGTTGAAGGCACTCGAAATACAACTGGGGAAGAGCTGCCTCCTCAAGGTAGAGACAACCTTAATGACTTCAATGGAGTAAAGCTTTTGGGACCTTCATTTTCTGGTGCGGCATGACTCAAAATGAGAAGAAATAGCTACAAACATCCATTAATAATTGGAATGTGGGATGTACAAAGTATGAATTTAGGAAAATCGGAAGTTGTCAAAAATGAAATGGAACACATAAAGATCGATATCCCTGGCATTAGTGAGCTGAAATGGACTGGTATTGGCCATTTTGAATCAGAAAATCATATGGTCTACTATGCCAGGAATGGCGTTGCATTTATTGTCAAAAAGAACATTTCAAGATCTATCTTGAAGTACAACACTGTCAGTGATAGGATAATATCCATATGCCTACAAGGAGGACCAGTTAATATGACTATTATTCAAATTTACGTGCCAACAACTATGGCCAAATATGAAGGAATTGAAGATTTTTACCAACTTTTGCAGTCTGACATTGATCAAATGTGCAATCAAGATGCACTGGTAATTACTGGTGATTGGGATGCGAAAGTTGGAAACACAGAAGAAGGATGAGTAGTTGGAAAATGTGGCCTCGGTTATAGAAATGACACTGGATATCACACGATAGAATTTTGCAAGACCAACAATTTATTCATTGCAAATACCTGTTTTCAACAACATAAACGGCAACTATACACATGGACCTAGTCAAATGAAATACACAGGAATCAAATCTACTACATCTGTGGAAAGAGATGATGGAGAAGCTCAACATCATCAGGCAGAACAAGGCCAGGGGCTGACTGTGGAGCAAACCATCAACTGTTCACATGCAAGGTCAAGTTGAGGCTGGAGAAAATTAAAACAAGTCTATGAGAGCCAAAATATGACCTTGAGTATATCCCACGTGGATTTAGACACCATCTCAAGAAGAGATTTAACACACTGAACACTAACGACCGAAGATCAGACGAGTTGTGGAATGACATCAAGGACATCATACATGAAGAAAGCAAAAGGTTATTAAAAGACAGGAAAGAAAGAAAATACCAAAATGGATGTCAAAAGAGTCTCTAGAACTTGCACTTGAATGTGGAGCAGCTTAAGGGAATCGAAGAAATGATGAAGTAAAAGAGTTGAACAGAAGTTTTCAAGGGGCAGCTTGAGAAGATAAAGTATTGTAATGAAATGTGCAAAAACTGGAGTTGGAAAACTAAGAGGGAAAAACACACTTGGCAGTTCTCAAACTGAAAGAACTGAAGAAAAAATTCAAGGCTCAAGTTGCAATATCGAAGCATTCTATGGGCAAAATATTGAACGATGTAGGAAGGATCAAAAGAAGATGGAAGGAATACACAGAGACACTGTGCCAAAAAGAAATGGTTGACATTCAACCTTTTCAGAAGGTAGCATATGATCAAGAACTCTTGGTATTGAAGGAAGAAGTCCAAGCTGTACTGAAGGCGTTGGTGAAAAACAAGGCTCCAGGAATTGATGGAATACCAGTTGAAATGTTTCAACAAACAGATGCAATGCTGGAAGCACTGACTCATCTATGCCAAGAAATTTGGAAGACAGCTACCTGGCCAACTGACTGGAAGAGATCCATATTTGTGCCCATTCCCAAGAAAGCTGATCTAACAGAATGCAGAAATTTTCTAACAGTATCATTAATATCACATGAAAGTAAAATTTTGCTGAAAATAATTTAAAAAATTGTTGCAGCAGAACATTGAGAGGGAACTGCCAGAAATTGAAGCTGGATTCAGAAGAGGATGTGGAACGAGGGATATCATTGCTGATGTCAGTGGATCTTGGCTGAAAGCAGAGAATACCAGAAAGATGTTTACCTATATTTTACTGACTATGCAAAGGCATTTGACTGTGTGGATCGTAACAAACTATGGATAACATTGTGAAGAATAGGAATTCCAGAACATGTAAGTGTGCTCATGTGAAACCTGTACATAGACCAAGAGGCAGTCATTCGAACAGAACAACAGGATAATGCAGGGTTTAAAATCAAGAAAGGTGTGTGTCAGTTGTATCCTTTCACCATACTTATTCAATCTGTACGCTGAGCAAATAATCTGAGAAACTGGACTACATGAAGAAGGCAGCATAAGGATTTGAGGAAGTCTCATTAACAACCTGTGATATGCAGGTGACACATCCTTGCTTGCTGAAAGAGGACCTGAAGCACTTACTGATGAAGACCAAAGACTGTAGCCTTCAGTATGGATTACGCCTCAACATAAAGAGAACAAAAATCCTCACAACTGGACCAATAAGTAACTTCATGATAAACGGAGAAAATACTGAATTTGTCAAGGATTTCATTTTACTTGGAACCACAATCAACGCCCATGGAAGCAGCAGTAAAGAAATCAGACGTAGTGCATTGGACAATCCAGAGTCAATATGTATATGTAGAGAGAGAAAGAGAAAAGAGAGAGAGATTTATCTCAAGGAAATGGTTGTAAAGGCTGACAAGTCCCAAGTCTGTGGGTCAGGCGTCAGGCTGGAGACTTCTCCTGACTCACGTAGCTGCAGGGGCTGATGAACCCAAGATTGGCAGGCCAGACAGTAGGCTACTGGCTCATGGGCTGCGGAGGCTGATGAATCCAAGATTGGTAGGCAGTACGGCAGGCAGCTGGCTCAAGTTACAAGCACTGGAGGTCAGATGATGACAAGCTGGAAGCAGGATCCAGAGCAAGCAAAATGTCCATGTATATATTGGATGCAGGCCCCACTCCCAAAGAAACTTCCCTTACAACTGATTGGCTGGTCACGTCAGATCATATCATGGAGGATAACTACATCATTACATAACTGCCAAACCACTGAGAATCATTGCCCAGTGAAGTAGACACACAACCTTAACCATCACACCATGTAAACACTCTAGTAGGAAAGCTTCCACCCTCAGGAATCAGTCAGGAGGTCTTGGCTCAGCACCTGGGTGATGGAGCTACATTCTAAAGAGCGTCTGTAAAAACAACACAGGGGCAGTGTCTGACCTCCTCCAACTTCACGAGGGGGAAGGAGAATCAAGATCAACAGCCCAAGGCTGATTCCTATGAGGCTGGGGTCAGACATGCCTCCTCTCTCCGCCATCTTTACCAATTCTGACACCAACTGTCCCTCCCACAGCACTCTTTACTGGTTTTGATAATTCATTGCAATGGCCACACAGAACTCACAGACCATACTCACAAGTATGGGGTTTATTATGGAAGTAACAGTTACAATTCAGGCTCAGAAACACTCAAGATACAATTCTTCCATCAGGATAGCCTCTTCCCAGCCTTACTCGCAATCATGCCTCTCCCTGGCCCTCAGTCTCTGCCCAAAGGCACTCAGCTTTCTCACTCTGTGGGCCGTGGAGTCCACTGTGCCATCACCTGCTGCTGGGTCTCTCCTTCCTTGGTGGTGGTAGGCTCCTCCTTCTGTTCTGGAATTGGCTCTCTTTTAAGGCAAAACTGGCCAATCCCTTTGGTGGGCCACAATTACTCTATCACCCAATTACCTGGGTGGGAGTCACAAGACCATGGCTAGAAAGGCCACACAAAATAATCAATCACACTGGAGCACCAGTGGTGCTGCTTTGAGAAAGACCTATGCCCACAAAGTTCCCTAAGTTAATTTTTTTCTATCTTCTGTGGAACTGCTCTTATATTTGCATTGACTCTCGATGATCTACCTCCAGGTAAACACCTGCTGGCAGTCAGAGGTATGGTTTAAAATAGAATCATATTTAATGAGTAACAATTTTTCACGTGTGGGTTTTGATGCCTCCCCCCCCCCCCGCCCTTATGCTAGTAACTTCTACAAGTCTGTGGTCCTGGATCAACCAGGCTGCAGGTAGGAGACTAGCATAGGTAAGGAGGCAAAGAGGAATGCTAATAATAAAGCAGCTACTACTCAAAGACTGGTAGACTTTCTGCCTAAAATCTGCCTTGTTCATTTCATTAATGTGATTATAGCCTTTTCATTTTTTCTTTTATATACTCACTTGTGACTTGGCTCATTAGCACATGCCCTTTGCCACAGAGGAGCCTGACTTGAGGTGAGAGGGAAACAGCAGGAGAACAGCAGCTTTCAGGGCAGCCTTGCAGCTTGAAAACAAACGTAGAAAAATAGAGACAATAGCACAAATAAGCAAAGGTATTGTGGGTTCCAGTTTTTGCAAATAATTGCCTGAATGTGGGCAATTCTTAATGTAGAAAAATGCCTTTAGGGGTTTGGAGAATAAAAGGGAGCCACCTGAGATATTTAAGTTTAGGAAAAACAACCATTTAGCATGCATAGTGGTGACGTTTTCTGCTGTATTTTAATGTAGGCAAATATAGTTCCTATTGTAACAATAATCTCGTGGCAGGTCCGAATGAAGCCAATGTAGGTGGCACTTTGATGCAGCTTTGATTTGAAAATACAGTGAGAAAATGATGAGTGCATCATGTGGTAGCAGCCTACAGATAGTGCAGGGAGAGAATATTGATTTTTTTGCACTTATTTTAAAATAGAGAAAAGTGTTGTATTCCAAATGATGTGATTAGGCAAACTATTAACATCATAAAGCGCTCCATAAGATTTGCTTTTTATGTGTTTTGGACAAACAAATCAATATTGAATTCTATTGTTAGTCTTCTGTATACTGTATATTGGGGCATTATTTAAGTTAGAAGTAAGGGAAGGGGGAGGGAGAACACTTGATCTTATGTAACCAATCTCAAGATATTTTTTTTCTAGAACCATGAAAATTTATCTCAATAAAAGCCATACGTATCTACTCCTCCTTGACTTAATCACTAATACTTTTTGTTGTAATCATGTTGTAGAAATCCAGTTGAAGTAGAGTCCCCCGTTGCTGTCGAGTCGATTCTGACTCACGGTGACCCTATAGGACAGAGTAGAATTGTGTCATAGGGTTTCCAAGGAGCGCCTGGTAAATTCAAACTGCTGACCTTTTTGGCGAGCAGACGTAGCTTTTAACCTCTGCACCACTGGGGATCCTGAAGTACAGTAGTGCTGATTAAATCTTGCACATTCACAGTTAGTCTCGCTAAAGAATTTTGATGCAATCATTCAGCAATTATTGAGTGTTAATTGTATATAGAATCCTTTAAGTTGTGGAGGAATCACAAAAGTTATAGAAACTTTGATTCCCTAGCCCGAAGGAGAGAGAGAAGGAACTACCATTTATGGAGTATCTACTATGACCCAAGCACTAGGCTATTTCCATAGTATTCAGAATAAGCCATACAACGAGCCCCTGAAGCAGGTATTATTCTCTCTGTTTAGATAGGAAAACTGAACCTCAGAAAAATAAGTCTTTCAAGATCACACAGCTTCTTAGAGGCCAAACTGGTATTTAAACTCATGTCTCTCGTATATAAAAATCTTACCTTTTCCGTTAGAAAGCAAGCAAGCATACATTTAGACGTTTTTGCATGACTACAGCTTTATACCACCACCACCGTCAGTTTGTTGTACTGAGTTCTGCTCTCCCCGATAGGGTCGCAAGTGGCTTGCATGTTACTATGATGCTGGAAGCTATGCCACTTGTATTTCAAATACCAGCAGGGTCACACATGGTGGACAAGTTTCAGCGGAGCTTCCAGACTAAGCCAGGCTAGGAAGAAAGGCGTGGCATTCTGCTTCTGAAAATCAGTCAATGAAAGCGTTACGAATCACAGTAGAACATTGTCTGACTTGCTTGCTTTGGCACGTCAAGAGGGGTCAATCGCTGGATAAGGACATCATGTTTGGAGAAGTAGAGGACCAACCAGGGCATGGGAGACCCTCGGAGAGATGGACTGGCACAATAGCCATGCTATGGACTTGAACATGCTGGTGATCCTGAGGACAACGCAAGACTGAGCAGTGTTTCGTTTTGTTGTATGTAGATAGGGTGGCCATGAATCAGAGGTGAATAGTGGTAGCTAACAACAGAACACAGCTTTCCAGACCAGTATATAACTGTTGCTGGGAAACTAAAAGAATAACCTGAGATAGAGTTAATCTGAGGAGCTCTGGCAGCACAGTGGTTAAAGTGCTTGGCTGCTAACTTAAAGGTCAGCAGTTTGAACCCACCAGCCGCTCTGTGGGAGAAAGATGTAGCAGTCTGCTTCTGTAAATATTTACAGCCTTGGAAACGCTATGGGGCAGTTCTACTCTCCCCATAGGGTCGCTGTGAGTTGGAATTGACTCAACGGCAGTGGTTGGTTGGTAGAGTTAATCTAGGAAGACTTTTGGAGAGGGTGTTTTAAGCACCTTATTTGTGTGAGTTATCATCGCCCTTTTCTATCTGATAACATTATTATCCTACTATTAGCCTCTTATGTCTTGTAGAATCCTGGTGCTAATTTACCAATAAAGCTGAAGTATGGCCATTTCCTTGAAATTTTAGATGTGAAAAAGCAGTTTCTACTTTTGGCAGTCCCTAGGTGGACACATTTTTCGATTCAAATTACAATTTTAGAAAATGTAGACTTTTAAAGTAGAAAATTACTAATAAGAAATAGATTACTGGCTCTTAAGGAAAAATGGGATACGTTTAAATGAATCACGTATCTACTGGTGACACCCTAGTGTTCGTACCAACCCCTGAAAAATACAAAAACCAGTTGCCATCGAGTTGATTTATACTCAGAGCAATCTCGTGTGTTTCAGAGTGGAACCGTGCCCCATAGAGTTTTCAACCGCTGTAATCTTTCAAAATTAGATCACCGGGCCTTTCTTCCAAGGTGCCTCTGGGTAAATTCGTATAGCTCCTTCTTTTTTTTCCTAAATTACCCAACTTTGATGGGTTTATATACTTTGTTGATATTATGTGCATCTCTTACATGTCGTTGTTAGTTGCCCTAGAGTTGACTTCTACTCATGATGACCTTATGTATAACAACAAAACGTGGCCTGATCCTGCACTGTCTTCAAGATTGTTGGTGTGTTTGCATCTTCCAGCACTATATTGGACAAGGTTTTTATTGGCTGATTTTTGGAAGTAGATTGCCAGGCCTTTCTTCCCAGTCTGGCTTAGTCTGAAAGCTCTGCTGAAGCCCGTCCTCCATAAGTTACCTTGCTGGTATGTGAATGCCTGTGGCAAAGCTTTCAGCATCACAGCAACATGCAAGTCACAACAGTACAACAAACTGACAGATGGGTGGTGGTCTCACAGGTTAGTAAACCAGATTCTGGATGATAATTCTTAATAGTTATTGTGTCTACAGACAAGAGAGAGAAACAACTCTCAGGGACAGATGAAATTAACCTGGGTAAGACTTCCCAGAGAGTGTCATCTTCCAGGGTATATCAGCTTCAAAATTACACCACCACTGTCTCAGGCTGGCTGTGTTTGCAATGGGCCAGAATTCTGTTTGGTAATCCGAGCCGTAACATGCTCGATATCCCAGGTGGTGCCATTTTCCTATTTTCTTATACTATCTGTTTCCTGTTAAATTAAATAAACCCATTTTGGGCTAATATGAAATATTGAGTTTATTAAGGCAAGTTTTCTGTCCCTATTTAGGGCATGGTCCCCTGCTGGGCAGAAATCAGTGGATTCTAAAGAAACCAGCAGTTTGTCTCCTGTAGAATGATGTGGGGGTCTGAGTTCTTCGGCTGATTATTTACAACAACTCTTCCATCAATCAGTACTGATATTATGATCTGAGAATGGCTTTATTGTATTTTACATGTTAAAACATAAGCTTCTGATTTTTTTTTCTTTAAAAAATAATATGCTGATTTATCCTTTTTGAATTCATGACATGGATCCTAAGATCACAAAATTAAAAAAAAAAATCGAAAACTAAATGATCTCCTTTGAGTTAACCGAGAAATTAACATCACAGACTAAGCATATATTGCTTATATGGGCTGCTAGTTTGATGTGAGTAGAATGGGAGGTGCTATTTAAGTGGCTGTTAGCTAGAGGTGATCCATGAAATAATTTAGAGAACTCTTCAATGCTAAGGTTTCTGTTAAAGACAAGGTATATTTGTTTAGTCTGGAGCCAGGCCATTAAGCCAAAAGCTGAAAAATCTAGGTCCCATTTCTAATTCAGTTACTGCCTAGCCATCAAAGCAAGTCATTAAGACCCTGTGCCACGGACATGCTGTAGGAATGTTTACCTTCCAAATATATGAATAATAATAATATAATAAGTATGAATAATAATAATAAGTAGTTAAGAAACTACTGCTTGCATATAATATTCTAGCCTGTTTATCATTTCCTGAAACTTTAATTGTATCTGATGGATGGATTTCACATATACCTTTTAAAATTATGGGTAATATTAGGCTCATATTTTTAATTGGCAGCTTTTTGTTGTGAAATATTCCTCTGCATTTATTTATTTTTATTGTGAGTGTGTGTGTGTATATATTATATATATATATACACATATATACATATACATATATACACACTAATATGTAAACTATATGTATATATGTATAATTGCCATTCAACATATTTTTACATATGCAATTCAGTGACATTAACTATTTTCATCATGCTGTGCAAGCACTGCCACTGTTTCCAAATCACCTCTGCTTTTAAAACTTAGACTTATTTCATGCTATGAGAATGTCAGTCTTCCTCCAGTTTCCATCCACGACTTACTGTTTGCTATGATGTTAATGGTTCTACCCTCTTTAGCTTCTCATTTTAAGCCTTGACAGAAGGTCACCATTTCTCCTCATCCACACTTTCCCTAATTTGTCTTATTTTTCAAAATTTGTGTTTTATATTGTCTTTTCATTTCGGGACCCTCCCTGTACTGTTATATATATTGGGAAAATATGGTCATATACTGGTGCTTCCTTTTAGAGGAGTTAAGGCTCTGTAAAGAACACATAACTTTAAATACGTTTTTCTATTTTTAATATTTAAAATACTTTAAGTATGAGACAGGAAATGAGAACTGGGAGCAAACTTGTTTTAGAAAGGAACAAAAATCAAAAGAAAGCAATGAAAGGGAAACGGGAAAAAAAACAAGAACATCTGAAAACCATGTCCTGTCTTTCTAGGTCAGGACCTGCCATCTCTAACAGTTTTCTACAGCCTGGGAGGCTAGTGCAGAATCTCTACTGTGTTTTTAAACAGCTCACAGGGTAAATAGATATGCTCAGCAACTGTGTAAGCTACCCACCCAAATCAGTCTCACTGGTGTCGACTTGATTTCAACTTGTAGCAACTCCATAGGGTTGCCAAGGCTGTAAATCTTTACAGAAGCAGACTGCCAGATCATTCTCTCATGGAGCGGCTGGTGGGTTTGAACTACTGACCTTTTGGTCAGCAGCTGAATGCTTTAAACCCTGCGCCACCAGGGCTCCTTGTATAAGCTACAGAAGGTAGTAATTTATTTAATGACATTTGGGCAATTAGTCACTAGTCACAACAAAAGGAAATGAGGCTACCAGTGCCTGCCTGGCTTCCATTCCTGCACCTTTGACTTCTACAGTCTTTTTTTCCTGGCCCGAGGATGATATGGGTCAGGATGGCCAGGACACTTCCTGCACAGGTTCTCTCTCCACCAGATTCCACCAATCTTAAAATACCCAGGGAGCAAAGAGTGTGCCTACAGTAGTGCCTGGCAGAGTAGGAATTCAGTAAATGTTTAATCGGTGAGTGAATAACTCAAGGGCTCTGAGATAAACATGCAGTGAGCTTTCCAGATGCAAATCCAGTTGGAGGCATAGGGAGGCAGCGACTCTAACTCTGCATCACTTTTTTTTTTTAAATTGTACTTTAGATGAAAGTTTACAGAACAAACAAGCTTCTCATTAAACAATTAACACACGTATTGTTTTGTGACATTGGTTACCAACCGCACAACATGTCAACACTCTCCCCTTCTTGACCTTGGGTTCCCTGTTACCAGCTTTCCTGTCCCCTCTTGCCTTCTAGTCCTTGCCCCCAGGCTGGTGTGCCCCTTTACTCTCGCTTTGTTTTATGGGCCTGTCTAATCTTTTGCTGAAGGGTGAACTTCAGGAGTGACTTCATTACTCAGCTAAAAGGGTGTCTGGGGGCCATACTCTCAGGGTTTCTCCTTCAGTCTCCGTCAGACCAGTAAGTCTGGTTTTTTTTTGTGAGCTAGGATTTTGTTCTACATTTTTCTCCAGCTCTGTCCAGGACCTTCTATTGTGATTCCTGTCAGAGCAGCTGGTGGTGGTAGCCGGGCACCATCTAGTTGTGCTGGGCTCAGTCGGTGGAGACTTTGTACCACTTCTGATCAGACTCTTGAGTGACTCTGGAAAGCCAAGGGTGAAGCCACATGGAGATTTTTCTCAACTTAACTTCGCCATCACTTAAATGTAAAAAATTAATTTATAATTAACATAAATTTTAGAATAAGCTTATCTATGTCTAAAAAGCCTTGCTGGAATTTTGATAGGAATTACGTTAAATCTAGAGATCAGTTTGGGGGAGAATTGACATCTTTGTTACTCTGAGTCTTTCAATCCGTGGACACACTGTGTCTCATCATTTATTTAGGCCTTTGATTTCTGTAATCAACATTTTGTAATTTTCAGCATATAGATTGTGTACATGTGTCATTCAGTTTATACCTAAGCATTTTATTTTCTTTGGGGTGATTGTATGAATGGAAATTTTTAATGAATTATCCTGTTCCTATCCCACCACTGTATTTTATGTTGGGTGGAGGGTGCAGATAGTTTGTCTTTTAGTTTGTACGACAGCAGATCAAGAGGAAGCACATCTAGACTTGATGGAGAGTACTGGGCATCTCCCAGAATTCCTGGACTTTAAACTAAATGTAATGGCTGGATGAAGCTTTTAGGTTTTCTCTGTTGGTAAGTGAGCGAGCACGTTCTATGTGTGTGAAGAAAGGTGCACGTGGACATTTTGGTGGCCAAAGAGGTGGACTGTGACAGAAATCATCTCTAATACCCTTTTATTCCTTTTTACACAGTGATGAATGGGATTTTTAGTTAGTCACAAATTTGCCCTGTTAAAGACTTCATTTCACAGCTCACTTACAGCAGAGGGTGGCCATGTGATTAATCTTTGGCCAAGGGAATATGCGTGAATGTGATGTATAGAACTTTAGGGTTGTACTCTTAAAGGGAAAGAGTGTGCCCACCCTGTTCCCTTTTTCTTCTTTTCAGCTACCGGAATGCAAATGTGATGGTGAGCCCTGTTTGATGGGAATGAAGGCAACACTAGAGATACTGGAGCAACAAGCTGGAAGGAGCTGGGGTCCCTGGCATTGTGGGTTCACGTATCAGCTTAAAACTGCTTATGCTCAGTTTGGGGTCTTGTTTCTGGAGTTGAACCTGCATCCTAATCTTGGGTTAGGATGAGTTAAGTGCTATTTACATTTTGGAATGCATTTATTAGTCATTTTTCTATGTGAATATCTTTATATATGGCTGAGTTTATTCTCTATTTTTATTTCAGCATGATTTTATTTTTACTTCTATATACTTCTACTAAACAGTGTATTGTGATGGCTAAGCTATGTCAAAAAAGATACATCTATGATTTAATTTAAAATAATTAGTATTCCATTAAGGAACGCTGGTGGTGCAACATTAAGTGCTCGGCTACTAACTGAAAGTTTGGCTCTTCCAACCCACCCAGCAGCTCCATGGGAGAAAGAGTAACCTGCTCCCATAAAGATTACAGCCTAGAAAAACTTATGGAGCTGTTCTACTCCGTCACATGCAGTCACTATGAGTTGGAATCGACTTGATGGCATCTAGCAAGAACAAGTATTCCATTAGGCATCTGGTATAATTTAATTAGTCATTTCATCATTGTTGGACATTTTTTGCAATGATAGATAATACTGCAGTGAACATCTTTGCATGTAAATCTTTGACCACATTTCTGGCCATTTCTTTAGGATGGATTATTTGAATTAGTCGTTATTATTTGAGCAAGAGTAAAAGGTTCTTAAAACTAACAGATTGCTTCCAGAAAGTTGCATTAATTTATATGTCCACAAATCGTGTATGTTTTCCAGGCTCCTTACCAATATTATTAACATTTTAAAATGTTTTTGCCATCTGAATATGTGAAAATGCTATCTTATTGTCATTTCAATTTAATGTCATTTCTTTTAATGACTAATGAGTTTGAATTGTTTTCCTCGTGTTTATCAGACACATGAAATTCCTCTTCTATGAATTTGCTGTTCATATTCATTTCTTATATTATAGTGATTCTTAGACAATGCTTTCATTAACCAATTTCTATGAATTCTTTACATATTAAGGGTACTTATTCTTTATATTATGGCATATATTTTTCTAATTTGTGGTATGTCTTTTAACTTTATGGTATTTTTGATATACAGAAGTTCTTAACATAAAACTATTTAAAATCTATTGACATTTTACTTAGTTTTTCCATTATTTTTAGGATTAGAAAGCATTTCTTTCTGCAGTATATTTTAATTTTTTTCTTATATTTAAAATTGCTATATTTGTTACATTGATTTCTAGGAGCAATTTAAAATGTATTTTAAGTTACGAGGAATCTGAATAATTTTTTCCAAATATGCAGTGACATTATTTGGATATTACGGTTCTTTGCTGTTGTTGTATAATACTTACTTTAACACATATTAACTTTTACATATACTAAGATTTACTGTGCTATCTATATTGATCCATTCATTTCTTCTTGAAGTGGTTATTGTATTTTTTTATTAGAACTCTTAAATTATAGCTTAAAAATTTTAAATATAAAAATGCAAAATAATAATATAGAAATAATCTGTATTTCCGCTACCTAGAATTGATAATGGTTAATATCAGGAGCCCTAATGGCACAGTTGTTAAGAGCTCAACTTCAAACCAAAAGGTCAGCAGTTTGAATCCATCAGCTGCTCCTTGGAAACCCTATGGTTTCATCATAATTGGTAGGGCATCTTGCACATTCATTTTTTTCCAAACATTTTTAAATCTATTTTTATATATTCTTTAAATGAACTTTAAAATCATTTATTAAGTTCTCCCCCAAATCCATTTCTAATGAAATTGCATTGGAATTTTTAATGGAATTCCATTTTTATTGCTATTTTGCTGGCTCATAAAACACTTTATGAAGAATTGATATTCCCAACCAGAAAAAGCATATTTTTACTTTTTCTTAGATCTTGTTTGTATTTCTCAGTAAATCCTTGTAGTTTTTATCTGCATCAGTCCCACAGATTTTAAGTTGGAACATTTGTAGGTATTTAATAATTATTTAAAATTCGGATATCTTTTCCCCCATTAGATCTTCAAATAGATTATTGCTGGTATATTTTTGCATGCTTAGCTTCACATAGGATTTGAGGAACTTAGTTTGGAAGGATAGATACCCTTTGTCATCGAGTAGATTCAGAGTCACAGTGACCCTATAGCACAGAGTAGAACTGCCCCATAGGGTTTCTTTCCAAGGCTGCATATCTTTATGAAGCAGAATGCCACATCTTTCTCCCGTGGAGCGGCTGGCTGGTGGGTTCAAACTATGGACCTTTTGATTATCAGCCCCATATTTAACCACTGCGCCAGATACCTTACCCAAATTATACAATGAAGTGGAAGAACTGTAAGATGTGCACTCATGTGTTTTTACCAAAGGTGCAGTACTCTTTCCATTATATCACATTCCAACATTTGGCCAAAAACCAAAAAAAAAAAAACAAAACAAACCCATTGCCGTTGAGTCACTTCTGACTCATAGCGACCCTATAGGACAGAGTAGAACTGCTCCTAGAGTTTCCAAGGAGCGCCGGATGGATTTGAACTGCCGACATTTTTGTTAGCAGCCTAGCTCTTAACCAGTAGCCACCAGGGTTTCCAACATTTGGCCAAGCGCCTAAAACAAACAAACAGACAAAAAACATTGATAAGAGCCATAATACAAAGCGCTGTGCTAAGTCCTGTAATGACTAAACAACATTGTAAGAACTGATCTTTGCATTCAAGACATACTTACAGAGAAACAAAAATCAAGTCTAAGAAACATGCAGTTAATTAAATAACAATGAAAGAGATAAGCACAATTTGTTTTGTGCCGGTGACCTTTGTGAATTGAATGACTGAATGTAAAATGAGCTTTTTCTAGATTTCCTTTTTGTTGCTGTTGCCCGTTCAGCCCCTATTTGGCTGCTGCACTTTTTACTGCTCTGCTTATTTTTGTTTTGGTTTCTAGATGCCTGTGGCTTCTAGACGCCAATGCTACATAAACAGCCTACACCTCCAGCTGGATGCTCTGCTTTTTGAAAAATGTCTGTGGTTTTATTGCAACAAGTCCTAATGAAACTTGGTCCAATTACATAAACTTATTAAATATTATATGAATAACATTGCCACCACCACTGATGTATGTTGTGATTCACCCCCTACTCCGCCGACAGTAAATAGCCCATTCCCCCAGACAGATAAGCTTTTGCAGATGGCTACCTCTGCTCCTCGGCTGGCTGCTGCTCCCTCAGAAAGCTGACTTGGCTCCACAGCTCAGAGACTGCAGTGTAACCAGGATGCTGATGAAGAGCCAGCCTGAAGCACGGCAGAAAGGGAATCGTTTATCACAGGATACAATTTCTTCCCGTCCACAGGTGTAGGAAGGAAAACCGAGGTAACACCAGGAACAGAGTTCTTAGTACAAAATTCAAAACAAAACAAAAAAACCCAAATATATCAGAACTGATATAATCAAGTGTTACGCTCTTAAAGATAGTCTTGGTAGAATTTATATGACTTTCTAACTTTTCTTTAGAAATTTCTTTCAGAATGTGCCTTCACTATATTATCTCAAATATCTTCAGTGGCATCTCATCTTGTTCCTTTCGGGGTGGCTTTGATTTCTGGAAACAGCCAAAATTAATTTGAAATTAAGTATCGTAAGGAAAATTGATAAACAAAATAGATAGCTGGGTTTTTGATGATTATTGAGATTTTACTACGAAGTGATGAAACTCATTTTTATTTGGACTGATCCTAATGACCAGGGAGTTAAATACAATGGCAACCTCATTGGTGTATATAGATTTGTAGGTTTATAGCTCCCCAATTGCGTTTTTTAAGGTCAAAGCTCACTTGTAGATACACATTCTGGTTTGCCTAATTAAACGCCAATCATATGATCTGAATACCTCTTTGTGTCATGGTCAGTAAATTGTGGGATTAACCAGAGCCTCAGTATGTCCTTCCGCCAAATTCAGATTGCTTCTCATTTAGTTTGTTCCCTGTCCAAGGGGGCTAGTAAGATCCAAATATAACAGCTCACCAATTCCATGATGGAGGAGACAATCTCTGAGGATTAGAATGATTGTTAAATTGCTGGGCTGCCGGACCATTTTAGTTGTTTTATTTTCTGGAATATTTCAGCTGTTTCATGTTTTACTTTGCTATAGTTTGACAAGATCCAAGTTTAAATGTACTCTCTTACGTGATATTCTCCGGTTCTCACTTAAAAAGAATTTAGAAAGACCGCTTAGAGTGAATTTGATGAAGTGTTAAAAGGTTAGTCAGGTCAACTTTTTTAAAAAAAAAAAAACAGTGTGTATGCTTATATGATGAAATCCCATTATTCAGTGATAATAATGATACAAACAAGGGCAATCTTAAAAAGAAGAAGAAGAGGCGGACCAAAGAGGAATAAGGAAAAACAATTCTGGAAGCACCCGTAGGATAATAGTTGCAACTGTTTGTGAGTTTGTGCTGCATACAATGCTCTGCGCTTGCTGCATTTCCTTTATCTCATTTAATTCTTGGAACTACTGTATTAGGTACCTGTTTTCCACCCCACTTTATGGATTAAGAAACTAAAGCATCATTCTCAAGATCACTTATCATGCTCAAGAACTTGGCTTTAAATTCTTATCGTTCTAACTACAAAGCCTATTTTTTTTCTCCTATGCCTTATTTACAGGAGCCTTGATGGTGGAGTGGTTAAGTGTTCTGCTGCTAACCAACAGGGCAGTGGTTCGAGCCTGCCAGCCAGTTTGTCAGAGAAAAGACCTGCGATCTGCTTCTGTAAAGATTACAGCCTTGGAAACCCTCTGGGGCAGTTCTACTCTGTCCTGTAGGGTCACTACCAGTCGGAATCAACTTGATGGCAATGAGTTTAGTTTTTTTTTAATGCCTTACTCGATTCAGACATTTTGCTAGGGCTGTAAACTGTATGTTGGCTATAGAGGAGAGAAGGGAGACACTCACTGTTTTCATTTCAAAATGAAGAAGTGATATGAAGCATAAAAATGCAATAACAGCTAGGTTTGGACCCATGGAAATGTCAATTAATGAAAAAAGGTTACATTGGCCAACCACAGACAGTAACTCAGGGAGGGAGTTTCCTTACTGAAGAATAAAATGTCTCATAGTCATCACTTTGCTAATCTAAAATGTGTGAGGGGAGGTTATCTTTTACAATATTACAACGCTTTGATGTTCCCATACACTATGCCATTTTGGCTTTCTGATACATTTACTGTACGCTCTATACCTCTGAGGTCTTTCTTCCAGATCAAAAAAAAAAAAAAGATGGAGTAGCATGGATTATTTTGATATGTGCATTGCTACTCTGAGGCAGACATGTTTGCTTTTCTACAGTACGGTCACCAGGAGACAAGCTCTGCACATAGAATTTCAGATACAGCCTTTGTACTCTAGTTCTCTCGGTCAATTTACATATGTTGCTGTGTCACCTGTTTGCTTTGCAGAGAACATACATTCAAGTACTGCAGGAAGTTCGCTGTTGCCCAATGACAGGGGCTGAGATATTCAGAGTAGATTGAAAACTAGACCCAAGTGAGAAGGATTTCATATAAGTCTGTTTCCCCTCTCTCTTTCACTTAAACAGATTTTGAAATTATCAAGAAAGATTCTTTGTGGTTTAATGGGAAGGCTAGGGGGCAGTGAGTTGAAGATAATGGTGATGGAATAATTTGGAAAAGGATAGTGAGAATAGCAGTGCAGCTGGAAGAATGTAATCAATGTCACTGAATTGTACATGTAGAAACTTTTGAAATGGTGTAACTTTGGCTATGTATATTTTCACCAAAAAAAAGGCCCCCCAAGGTCAAAAAGGGAGAGTGTTGACATGTCGTGGGGTTGTTAACCAATGTCATAAAACAATACATGTACTGACTGTTTAATGAGAAACTATGTGTTTTGTAAACCTTCATCTAAAGTACAATTAAAAAAATTAAATTAAAAAAAAAAGGATTTTTTGTTTTGCATCATCTCTCCTGGGAATGTTGTTTGTCCCCTTCTTTTTTTTTCCACTTTTTTGGGGGTCTTATTGTGTTGCGTCTTGTCAAACTTTATTGTTAAATTGTTTATTTATAATCATTAATCTCCCTCATTACACCATGAGCTTTCTAAACTGTATACACAGCACATAGCCAAGCAATTGACACTCCCGGGCTATTTGTGGAATGAATGAGCGAGTGCTGATTGAGTGGTTGGCTTCAGTGATTTCTTTATAGGATCATTAATATTTTCCTCTCAGTATTCAACCAGATCATTTTGTCGTGAACATGTGACAGGTGTCTTATTTTTACAATATAATAGTCTGAACATTACAATTTTTTTTTTTTTTTTTTCAGAGAATTGACAAAAAGACTAAAATAATCTGAGAAATTGGAGCAGGAAAGGGGCTCCCATTTATGCAAACAGAGCTATCAGGTCTCTTTTTTTTCCTCTGGTTGCTGTGAGACTGAATCTTCTGCAGCTCAAATTTCCCTCTGCAGCTGCTCACCCATGGGAACTCCACAAGCTTCCAAAGCTGCACAGCCAAAGCCTGCTGAGGGACTCTTGCCCATAGGGAAACCGAGGGGGAGTTCAACTGGGGCTGCCAGTGCCACTAGAATTTATTTAGATGTTAGCATTATAATCTAGACATTGCTCACATCCTCAGAAAGATACCAGTTTAAGCAGAAGGGACCATTACAGAGCAAAGTCTACTTTTTTTCCCTCTCCTTTTGAATTAGAAGAAGATGGGTCATACTGAAGACAATGTACATTCCTAGAAGTTCAATTTTTTATTTGGTTTTTCTTTCACATATTTCTCCCTTCGTTAAAAAAAATTTTATTTGTTAGGGAGAAAAGGAAGAAATGCAGAAAGCATAGAAAACATATTTGCTACAATTTCTTATTCTTACTTCGAGATAGTATGAAGTATCTACTTATAGTAAAAGACTGATATAGACAAGTTAGCATAATTTAAGTTTGTTTCTCAATACCAGTGTTGTAATATACCAAAAAACAAACAAATAAACCAAAAAAACCCAAACCCTTTGGTGTCCAGTTGATTTCCACTCTTAGTGACCCTACAGGACACAGCAGAACTGCCCAAGAGGGTTTCCAAGGAGCGGCTGGTGAATTTGAAATGCTGACCTTTCGGTTAGCAGCTGAGCTCTTAACCATTGAGCCACCAGGGCTCTGCATTATAATATAAGCCCAAGTAATTAAAGTCAACACATATTCACTGACCACTGTATGAGTAATGAAATATGAGTATACGATCCATATTAACACAGTAACTATTTAAACGAAACTGAGAATGCTGTTCAAGTCATACACACAAAAGATGAACACAACAAAAATGTAGGCAATATTTCTAAAAAAACTAAGTAGAAAACTGAGAGCACTTTATGAAATCTTTGTTTTTCTTTTATTCACGGTTCATAATTGCTTTTTTTCTTCCAAAGTCTCCAGGCTGAGTCCATAAGCTGCCAGTCCTATAGGCCTGAGATACTTGGAGAGTAACGAGGGTGTTAAAATTTCAAACAGAGTTTGGACCATCCATTTCCTTAGACAAACGGTTGTTCTTGTGTTGCCAACTCCGTTGATGAGCTTTTACTTCTAGGAAAATTTGAAAAAGAAATCTTGAGAGTTTTTTTAATCAACTTACAAAACCGAAATAAGCATGCCTTGTATATTATAATAGTAGTTTCCTAAAGATTTCACAAGAAAGTGAAGTTATCATAATGAAAAGTGATATTTACCTTCCCTTGCCTAAAAGAGGAGAACCAAGGAAAAGAAGAACATTCACTATTATGAAAAAGTAGATGATAGCTAGAGATAGTAAAAGTTCAGTATAACAACACCAAGCTGGCAGTTTTAATTTCCGTTTATTTGGCATATATGAGGGATAAAACAGTCCAAAGATTAAAACATTGGAAAGAAGTACCTTGTATAAAGAGCCCCAGTGGTGCAATGGTTAAGCACTCAGCTGCTAACCGAAAGGTTGATGTTTCATACCCACCCATGGGGGAAAAAGACCTGGCGATCTGCTTCCACAAAGATTACAGCCAAGAAAACACTATGGGGCAGCTCTACTCTGTCTCATGGGGTTGCTATGAGTCGGAATTGACTCCACAGTACCCAACAACAACAACTTTTTATAGATGCATATTGCTATCATGAAATTTTAGGAGCACATGTTTAGGTACTCCCAATATGAAGTCAGACTCAAATAATTGGCTTATGTTTTAAAGACTGTCTTATTCTACAACTTTTGTCTACCATTACTGGGTTCACTTGTGTTTGACCAAACAAGAGCAAAGAGAAATACGAGCTCTTAGCCCTGTGAGTACGTGGCTAGCCCAGGTTAGTTAGAGTGACTAGAAACACAGTGGGCTAATGGGGTTATACAATGGTGCCTTCATGGCTGAAATGAGTTTGGTTGGAGGGGAATGATTGGACCAAACTTTAAATATTCCTTCTTGCCTTTTGAAATGAATCAAGTATGCCAGAGGGCACATGAGTATGTTATCTTTTCTGTTCATTAGTGTAATATTATTTAATATAGTTTACTAGTTCTCAAGGCATGTACTGTAGTAATAAGATGAAAAAACATCTTGCTTTACCATTAATAAATTAAATGGGTGGAGAGAACAGCTACTTATATATTGTGAATTGAAGACCAATGAATTCAAATAAAAATATATTTTTTTTATGGAACAATTAGTTGGAGCTCCTCAGAGACTGAGGTACTGAAATAGCCTGAAACAATGGACATAGGACTGGTGACTTTTGATGGTGTGACTGAGATCTAAATTAGAGGGTGCTGTCAGAGGGCAGCGGTGATTCAGTGGTAGAATTCCATCTTCCATGCTGGAGACCCAGGTTGGATTCCTGGTCAATGCATCTCATGCACAGCCACCACTTGTCTGTCAGTGGAGGCTTGTGTGTTGCTATGATGCTGAACAGATTTCAGAAGAGCTTCTAGATTAAGACAGACTAGGAAGAAAGGCCTGGTGATCTACTTCTGAAAATCAGCCAGTGAAAACCCTATGGATCACAATGGTCTAATCCCATTGTGTGTGGGGTTGCCATGAGTTGGGGACTGATCCCATGGCAACTAGCAACAATATTAGAGAAGGCAAACCTGAATGGAGTATCATGATGAAAGGCAGTTGGCAACATGTGAACATAAGAATCTGTTAGGTGGACTTCCACAAGAGCAAAGGTGCTGCAAGGGACTCTGGGGGGTGTGGGGGCGGGATTGCTTAGCCTAAGAATTTTTGACACAGACAAGTCATGTACTTCAGGTTAGACTCTGGAAACTCTTTAGATATAACCAGTCTCGGTTTCAACACGTATGTGACATGCTCCTTTGACTAAACTAGTAACATTTTAGTTTGACTTCTGTTTTCCTATTAAAAAATTGATGTTATTGCATATTTTACCACAAGATAAAGTGCAACTTTTCTTTTTAAATAGCACCTTGAAAATGTATCATGTAGAATGAAAACAAAATCAGATCGCACCTAGTTCAATTTCTTTTTTGATCACATATTTCTGCTCCACTTTAAGATGTGCTGGTTTAGAGTTCCATGTAACCATAGCCCCATGAAGCCCTTGCCTGTCAGATCTGTTCCTCACCTGTCTTGTGCAGGGGAGTTCTGGCACATGTAAGCAAATGGAGAATTATAAATCTCTGTCTTCTCTCTCTCTCTCTGTTTCCTTCTCATCTTAGTTCCTAATCAATAGATCCAGACACCTCCATTATCACGTTTCATTCTCACAACAGTGCTGGGTATAAGTAGCCACACAGGAAATATTAATTTTCTTTTCTAACAAATTGGTTTTAATGTAGAAGTAGATGATGTATTTTCCTTTCATTAATCCAATACTATCCCTGAAAACTATTCACTTTTTCATTTGCTAAACAAACATTGATTGGATATGTACAATGCAATAAACATTGTGCTAGGCATGGAGGCTATAGACATGAAAGACCCTCTCTGTGTTCATGGAACTCATAGCAAAGGGATGGATATAGACAGTAAACCAGAAATCACAATTTGGTATGGTAAGTACTATGCCAGATGGATGTTTTATGAACACAGAGAAGAACCATATAGCTTAGCTGAGAGATAAAGGATTAGAACAGGAAGAGATGATGAATAAGCAGAATTCTTAAAGGATGATGGCAATTTAGTTAAGGTGGAGAAGCCTAGAAGGGTATTTTAGGTTAATAGTAGAACATCAACAAAGGCATAGAAGCAAGTGATCTGAGGGAACACTCTTACCTATGAAGCATTGTGGAGCATAGGGAATGAGGGAAGATGAACTAGAAAAAGTCCTCACTACTGGTCTTGCATACCATGGACTGCCAGAAGAATAAACAAATCTGTCTTGGAAGAAGTATAGCCAGAATGCTTCTTAGAAGAGAGGATGGAGAGACTTTGTCTCACCTACTTTGGACATGTTGTCAGGAGGGACCAGTCCCTGGAGAAGGACATCCTGCTTGGTAAAGTAGAGGGTCCGCAAAAGAGACAAAGACCCTCAGCAAGATAGACTGACACAGTGGCTTCACTAATGAACTCAGGCATATCAACCATTGTAAGGATGGTGCAGGACAGGGCAGTGTTATGTTCTGTTGTACGTAAGTTCGCTATGAGTCGGAACCAACTCAAGGCACCTAACAACAACAACATCAACCATGTAAAAGAGTGTGGAGTTTTACCCAAAGGCAATGGTGATGTATAGATGGGCACTAATACATCTTAAGCAGGTGAGTGAGGAGATATTTGTATTTTAGAAAGGTCACTCAGGTAACGTTGAAGAGCATGAGTTGATTGGGTTGGGGGAGACTCTTCCTTTGAGAAGAACAGTCAAGAGATATGTAGTAATCCAGCTAAGATAAGAAGAGTTTTTTGAGCCAAGGTATCATCAGATAAAGGGGTAAGTGTAAGAGACACTTAGGAAGTACATTCTATAGAATTCAATGGCTCATAATATTGTGAGGAGAGAATCTGAGAGATGATGGAGTCAGGGATTATTTCCAGGTTTCTGCCTTAGGTAACTGGTGGTGACATTTACTAAGATAAGAATAAAGGAGGAGAAGAGGATTTCGGCAGTAAAATTATGAGTTTGTTGAATTTGAAAGTCTATGGAGCATATTTGCAGATGTCCTGGAGGCAGTCTAGGTTGAGCGCAGGAGAGTCATGTGAGCTGGAGAGACAAGGGAAGACCTTTGTAGAGAAGTGGTATTTACAGCTGTGATTGAGACACCTGAAGGAGTAAAGCTGAGAGAGTAGTGACAACACCCATATGGACATCAAATTACCTATTAGGTGACAATTCACCTGGAAATGAGGCTTGGTGACTTGTATGAATATTTTTAACTCCCTTTGAATAAAAAGCAAACACACTTCTAATTGATATTTAAATTAATTCTCTTATTTTTCATTGTACCTATGTGCTCTTACCCTGTTTTAAGTATTCTTTTCAGCAAAGTGACCTGTTGATTATACTTTCCTGGTAATAACAAAGCACATATTACTCTCTTCACTGCTAGCCAACATCTACTTTAAAATATTTAAAAATATATTTTATTTTTTAAGGATTTTTGATAGACTTAATTTTTTAGAGCAGTTTTATGTTTACAGAAAATTTGTGTAGAAAGTACAGAGACTTCCCATATACTCCCTCTCCCCTTGGCAAACATGTGGTACATGTGTTAAAAATGATGAACTAATATTGATACATTATTATTAACTGAAGTCCATAGTTTACATTAGGGTTCATTCTTTGTATTGTCCATTTCTATCAGTTTTGACAAATGTGTAATGTCATATGTCCACAGTTACAGTGTCATACAGAATAGTTGCACTGCCCTAAAAATGCTCCACCTGTTCATCCTCCACCCTTCTCCTTAACTCCTGACAAGCACTCATTTTTCCACTGCCTCTGTAGTTTTGCCTTTTCCAAAATGTCATATAGTGGGACTCATACAGTATGTAGCTTTTTCAGATTGGCTTCTTTCAATTAGCATTCAAGGTTCCTCCATGTCTTTTTGTGGCTTGAGAGCTCATTTCTTTTTATTGCTGAATGATACCCCATTGTATGGATGTACCATAGTTTATTTATCCATTCACTCATTGACAGACATCTTGGTTGGTTTCAATCTAACATCTACTTTTAAACTTTACTTATCTTTAGTAATTATTGTTTCCCTTTAATTTCCATCTTTTGAATTATGTTTTTTTCTACACCTATTAAAATATAAGCAGTGTAATTTAATAAAGACTCAGGTCAATACTCAATGCAGTGGAAGTCATGGTTCTAGCATCTGTGTGTCCCAGTCATGTTAAAGCATTACTTATGCAACACATATTTGTTGAGTGCCTACTATCTTCCAGACACTTTCAAGGTGCCAGGGATTCAACAGTGAACATCTGCAGTCTTCACAAAGATGGCTTGGCACAGGCAGTGATGAGCAAGCCAAGACCTTTGGTACTGGAGGAGATAATGGGAGTGTATGCAATGGGCTGGAGGTAAGGAAGAGCATGTGCATTGGTCTGCAGTTGAAGGAAGAGCATGATATTACAACTCTTCCCCATTGTGTTGTCTTAGTTGCAATTTTTTCTTGCCTTGCCATCCACAGAATCCCTGGGTGGTGCAAAGAGTTAAGGACTGGGCTACTAACCAAAGGTTGGCAGTTTGAATCCACCCAGAGGCCCCTCAAAAGAAAGACCTGGAGATCTGCTTTGGAAAGGTCACAGCCATAAAAAACCCTATGTAATGCAGTTCTACTCTACAACACATGGGGTTGCCATGAGTCGGAATCGACTCAACAGCAACTGGTTTTTTGTTGGTTTGTTTTGCCATCTACACATTTTTCCATAACTTTGGGCAATACTGTGTCATCCCTCTTTTTATACCAGTGCCTTTTGCATCTGTTCTTATTGTTACTTGACTATTTTTCCCACAGCCCCTGTTGTGTCCCCAGTGATCCATTTTCCTGCTTCTTTAGGGAGTGCAATGTCCTTTTAACTCATGCCATATGACACTGCAGCATTTGACCTCTCCATGGAGCATCTGTCTAAGTGCCCCGTGTGATTTGCTGCACACGAGTGTCCAGCTCCACAAATGGAAGATATGGATATAAGGGGGCATGAACCTCCCGTTCAAGATTACTTCCATGATAATAACATATGTGTGCTTTCTTAGATGAAAATGATCCCAACGTGGGCGCCCCATTAGTAAGGCAAAGGTTTTGATTAATTTCCTTAGTTGTAATGGTGTGTGTGCACAGTTCTCTATATAAACTTGCCTTGTTTCTTCTTGGTGGCCAGAAGGTGGTCATCTGTAGGCTGGGTGGCTGAGCAGAGGGATCTGGGTGCTTTAGGTAGTGTCAGGTAAACACTACATGATGGTGCCTGTCCAACATCCCTGCACTGCTCCCTGGTCATCCAGAGTGTGTTGGGTGATTCTTTTACTGGGTGGGCTATTTCACTACTTCCTATCGTTGTCTTTTTATTCTAATATGAATACAGGTTAATTTAGCATAATTGATAGAGCTTCAACTATGTATGAGGCACTGTGCCAAGTGCCAGAGATCATATCCTAAAAGGGTTGCTGTCTGTGTTTTAGAAAAACCAGTTGCTGTTGAGTTGATTCCAACTCACAGCAACCCCATATGTTATGGAGTAGAACTGCTCCATAGGGTTTTCCTGGCTATAATCTTGACCAAAACAGATTGTCAGGCCTTTCTTCCGTGATGCCACCGGGTAGGTTGAACCAGTAACCTTTAGGTTAGTAGACAAGTCACCCATGGTCCTATAAAATTTTGTGGCAGATACAGATTTTTTTCATAGATGATGGAAAGGGTGAGCATTTTGAATCTCTGCTCTGCCTCTTTACTGGGTTGTTGTTAGGTGCTATCCAGTCGTTTTCAGCTCACAGTTGACTCCATATGACAGAGCAGAACTGACCCATAGGGTTTCCTAGGCTGTAATCTTTATGGAAGCAGATTGGCAGGTCTTGCTTCTGCAGAGCTGTTGGGTGAGTTCAAAACCGCCAACCTTTCGATTAGCAGCCTAGCACTTAACCGTTGTCACCAGGGCTCCTTATTGGGTTCTTACCAGGGATCTATTCAATTTTACCCAGTGGAGAGGGCTTGTTCATTCACTCTTTTGTTCATTTGTTGGTTTTCTCACTCCCTCGGGGGAGACCTCCTCTGGCCATCCTGTCTAAAATAGCATTCCCCCCTCTATACACACTCCGTGTCCCTTTTGCCTGCTAAACTTCTTTTTTGGTATTTATTGCCATCTAACACAGTATGTATTTTACTTATTTGTTATCTGTCTTCTCCTGTGCCATGAAGACAGGGATTTTTGTCATTTTTACTCATTGTCATACTCCCAATGTCTCAGTAAACATTTGTTGAATGAATGAATGGGTAAATAAATGTATGAGCTCATTCTTTCAACAAATAGCTACTGTATTCTGTGCACTTGGGATGGAATGGTGAATAAAATTTCCACGTAGTTTACAAGTGGTAGGAGAAATTAATTGGTTTACAAGTGGTTGGAGACATTAGTTAAATAGTCACACAGATATGTAATTCTACATTCTATTCTGTATTTCCTGAGCCTAAAAGCCATCAACAGCTATGAACCACCTGTCTTTACTCCATGAACTCTAAATTGTGTAAATCCGTCTCAATCTGCAAAACAGGGAGACTTGTCATAACTAAATTTGTAAAGACAGTAAGATTGAATATTTCCTTGAAAATAGACATGTTTAGGAAACGAATATAACGCTGTACTCCCTCTTCCAGCCTGTCTAGTATCTGAAAAATTAATCTGAGAAACAAAGTTATTAACCTATATGTATAAAGGCATTTCCTTATCCATTCGAATGTTTATCCAGCTGTATACTACTCAGATTAAAGTACTTAGAATGTATTTGACTGCAGGTATAGTCTACATTCGTTTGTTTTCAGAGGAATCTTGTTTTTCGGCAATGAAGTTTGGAAACTTCATGTTGTAACACGGATCTCAGAATTTTCAATGTTGATTGTGATTGCTCTAAACCATTGTCTTTGATGAGCTTTTTAAATAAAATATATCCCAACCTGAACTTTGTTTTGAAACACACATGTTTTGTTCAAGAAGTGCTTTCAAAGTTTACCTCATTATTTTAATGGTGAATACAATGTCTTTGACTCGAGGTTGAGTTTTCAGAGGCAGATATAATAACATTATCTTTGTGGGGTTATTTAAAAAGTATGCTCATCAGCACCTGCTCAAGTTCTTATATTCATTCGCTAAGAAGGAAACTTCATATTTGTTTGAAAGTTTCATGCATGATTAACCTCAATACCATAATGCCGCTCCTTCTTGGTCAATTCCTATAATAAGCAATCTTCTGAGTAATAGCTGGTAAATAAAGTTGTCATACATATTGACAGTAATAACTAAACTATCAATGCCCACAGGCCCCCTCCCTCCCTAAATTTTAGGGTTGCAGAATTAACATAGCACTTTTTCACCCTGATCTAAATAATACCAGCTGCAGTCTTTTGAAGTCTCTCATCATTTTGTTAGTACAATGACTGCCTACGTGAGCAAAAACATGGGAACTGCATCCTAATGCCGTTGACAAGATTTTTTATTTTCATGATTACTTCTCTGCCTTTTTTTATTTTGCCTGCAGGCAAAGGTTGGCATACATGTCAAGAGAATGTTCTCCAGCTGGGGCCTGCAGTACCGAGAATTGTATATACCAGAGGGCTCATGGGACTCTAGGCAGATTATTATGGTAATATTGGAGGCTGTTGTCCTCTCCCTCCCACAGCTGGCCGCCTCTCTCATTGTAAGTATTGAAGCAATATGTTTTGCAAATTATACGTTGGGAACAACAGGGACCCAGTAAAGTGAGGAAAAAGAGAAACATTGCAAAATGTTGCCTTTAATATTATATTTTTCTTGTTCATCAAGCAAAATAAATTAAAGCTTTAATTTTTTTTAATTAAATGAGGATCATATATTGAAAAAAGAGCTATAAGAGTAAAAACTTAATATTGATTTTATTGAGAGAGTTTTAAGAAAATATCATTGCAGAGAAATTAGACAGTAGCCTGATTCAAGAGAATCATGGTAAGATTACATAATAGCCTTTATTATGGATTTCAAAAATCCTTTTGAGCCCAATGAAGCTGGGTGAGCAAAAACTGCACAAAAAATATCATTTTAATTAGTGCTAATGTGATCTCGTCACGGTCCAGCTGTTTCACACAGGATGAAAATGCGTGTTACTTTATTAGTAATGCATCTTAGAAAAAATGTCACTTCTGATTTCAAGCATTTGTTATTAAAGTACATTTTAATACAATAGTAGAGCAACATGATTGATTTAGAAAAATCAGGCATTAGTGAAATTCAGGCAAAAAGGCTTAAAAGCCTTCTTAATTGAGGAAGAAATGTTTTCCCTCTGCCTGGCTTTCCTCTCTGGAAACATTAATAACGAAACCAGAGCCATATTTCTATTGCAAATTCTGAAGATGTATATCATGCAAGAGAGAGTTAAAATGTCACTAATGCACAAATTAGCACTTTCTCCTTACGGAGCACAAAGTTTACCCCCAAATTTCAAGTTGTAGGCTAATTTTAACAAATGCTATGCTGTTTCAGTTTTCAATAATAAATTTAAATTTATTCATCAGCCAACATTTCCACGTCTCTCTCGATAGAGATTCTGCAACTCATTCTTTTGGGTTTCGCTTTGACTGTATCAGTCAGACTTAACTTTTTCATTCCGATATGAAATCCGGCCTCCTTTGAAAGAGAGCTGTCTTCCGATTTAAAAACTTCGGCTCATATCTTTCCCAGAAATTCTTATTCGGTTTAGTGAGATTTAGTCTTCTCACATGAGACAATAATATTAAGCACAGTGCATTTGTTTGTAATACTTGTTCTAGTCCTTTGCCACAAACCTATAAAACAGCTCACCATGCACGATCCTGTGCCAGGCTAATATATTTATCTACTCTATTTATTTAATATCATGCCAATATATTTTAGCTTGCTATTGATAGGGGTGTTCACATCCAATTTAGTCCCCTCAGCTAGATATTCATTTAGGAGAAATTTGGTAAACAAAAGGCGGGTAGGAAGTGATGTTCAGCATAAATGCCAGCCTCTACGATCTTTACTGAATTATAGCTATCATTTGGAAGTGGTGGTAGAGGGGAGAAGAATAAAGCCAGCAACCTCTGTTGTTTTCCAGCATTGTTTCTCATTATTCCAATCACTGTCTCAATGTTTAGTCAAAAAGAGCACAAGTACGCAATGTAATTGCTGCTACCAGGGAATTACTTGTCTGTTTCAAGCCTCCATTGCTTGATGCAAGACAGCCCTGTTTTACTGTTCTTTTAACTCTTCTTGTCATATCGACTCCAGTAAGTTTGCTCCTTTGAATGTCTGAGATACTGAACAATAAGCAACTTTTGATTTCATAAAGTAGGCGCTTTCCTCAAAGATGCTTTCCAAATTTTCCTAAAATTTAGGGAGGGGAGGGGGCCTGTGGGCACTGATAGTTTAGTTATTACTTTCAATATATATGACAACTTTATTTACCAACTATTACTCGGAAGATTGCTTATTATAGGAATTGAAAAAGAAGGATCGGCAGCATTACAGTATTGAGGTTAATCACGCTTGATAACTTTCAAATAAATATTATCCAATATTACCAAAAAAAAAAAAAAGCAGGCATTTTGGGGAGCAATATTTTTCATGTATTGAAAATACAGGTGTCTCTCTGCTTGTCTGTACCTATCTGTACCTGCTGGGAGCTGAGCTGAGAAAAAATAAAAGGCCAGCAGGGGCCCCAAGTTATTTTTCTCTGTGAAGCACTCAGCTGCTAACCTAAAGGCTGGCGATTAGAACCCACCCAAAAGCTCCATGGGTGAAAGACCTAGTGATCTGCTCCTCTAAAGCTTACAGCCTAGGAAACTCTGTGGGGTAGATCTACTGTATCATATGAGGTCACTGTGAGTCACAATTAGACTCCCCAGCACCCAACCGCAGCAACGCGGATAAAATGAGTCAGGAACCATATCTGCATTTCTATCATACAAAAGATGGGATTCCCACAAAGCCAAGACACCAGACAGACTTAGATAGTGGGAGTGTTAGTGGCTATGAGCCCTAATAAAAGAGGCTGGTGGCTCTGTGGGCCACCCAGTAGATGCCTGCTAGCTTTCAGAAATAACATGACACTTTTGGGGATACTCATGATACTCAGTATGTTCAACTCCCATCAGCAAATCTTTACTGCATACCTGCTAAGGAGTCCTGGCGACAATGGTTAAGCACTCGGTTGCTAACCAAATGGTTGGCGGTTTAAACACACCCAGCGGCTCCATGGGAGAAAGACCTAGCGATCTGCTCCCATAAAGATACAGCCTAGGGAATCCTATGAGGCAGTTCTACTCTGTCACATTGGGTCCTATGAGTTGAAAGTAGACTAGATGGCACACAACGACAACTATGCGCAAAGGTCTGGGTTCGGCATTGTGGGCTATTTGGAAGAAATGTTAAGATAGAGTTTCTGCCCTCAGAGGAGCTTATAGTTCTGTTTGGGAGAAAATACTCATAAAAGGGTAACATGTAGGGGAAAATTGCCAGCTTCTGCATGAGTAGCACAGACAACGAGTGCTACAGAACCTCAGAGTGATAACCATGGACTGGGATATGAGGTCAGTTTTCAGGTGGAAGAGCTGGATAGGAGTGTAGACTTCTGTGTGAGAGTGAGTGATCTAAGTCAAGAGCTGAAGTGGGAAGTGATGGAAAGTTTCTCAAGAGCAAATGAAGACTGTCTATCCACTCTGTCATTTAGGGGACAACTTAGTGATAAGTTTTTATAGAAACATTCTCCCAGAATGTAATTTCTGTAGGAATATTGAAACAAGTAGAGATACGCTGAAGGCTGATTTTTCAGGCCTAGAAAATTATAAAAATCAATTGTTTTGCCCTCATTTAATTTTCAAATTATTTTAAAGTCTTGAAACAGTTTCCAACTATGGTCAAAATCTTTTGCAAGTATTGCTCATACACACAGCTCCATGTAGACAGAGTCAGTAGAACTTGACATTTTCTACATCATTTATTGAATCTTAACTTGCTTTGACCAAAGTAAAATCTTTTATTAATGAACATTGGTGACTTCTGCATAGATTATTTCACAGTCCAAGGAAAATTGAAGAATGCTAAGCACTCTAGAAGAACAGTAAAGGAAACACCAACAAAATTCTGCCAATAATTCTTGCAAATTAAGAATCAAGACAAAACTTTATTTTAAGAACTGCAAACAGACTTAAGGGCTGAGAACTTCTTTCAGGGGTCTGGATACTCAACCTTCCTTTTATAATTTCATTGATATCATTTATGAATATAAATATTCCTTCTGTTTAAGCTTGCTTCAGAGTTAACTGCTGATTCCCTTCTTCCAAAGCACACGCAAGGAAAATCATATTGTAATAGTCTGGGCAGGTTCTTCTTAATCCACTTCTACCCTTCGACAAACTCCAAACTGTACTGTCCCTGTGGCCTTCCTTCTCAATTTCATCAAGATATTAATGATGTAGTCTCAGTAAGTTCAAGATATTAATGATGAGTCTTAGGACGCTTCAGCAGTATCATTGATTTGGGCCTAGCCTGCACTGGGTACATGATATTGTATATTTTTCAGAACACATTTGCAAAAAGTGCAAATTTCTGGGCTCCAACCTAGACTTTCTGAATCAGAATCTCTGTGAGTAGAGTTTAGGGAATTAATATTTTTAACAATATCCCTAGTGATACTTATGTTCAAGAATATTTGAGATCTACCAATATTGAAATTTCACAGTCTTTGTGTTTAATTCTAGAGGAGAGTGAACTGGCCAACAGGCAGTCAAATTAGAAATAGCAGGTTAATGTTTATGAAATTCAGGCTAACATGTGCGAAGCACCACTAGATGCCAGGTGTATGGGACTAGGCTCTTTTATATTGTCCCTTTTAGTTTCCACAATATTGTTATGGAAGCAGGTGTCTTATATTTCCATTGTGTGGCTGGGTAAATAAGCCCAGAGTGGTTTGTGAGTATCTGGAGAGTGTACAGGAATTAAGTGGCAAAGTTAAGATTCAAACCACTACATCCCACCTACCTCCATAGTGCCCTATGCTGGTGTCTCTCTGCTGCTCAGTATATCCTCATGCAGTTTTCTCTTTACTCAGCTGCTGTGGACTTAGGGAATGAAATCAACTTCTTTTTACTGATAACATAAAGAATACCTAGTTAGGAGGAAAATTCTACTGGTGCTAACACTGCACAATACACTCAAATCCCTTCTTTGAACCACGTCTATCCCCATTAGCATCTGCGTGTGAAGGCTGAGTGGGTGTGTGCCAGCAGACACAAGTGGAGGAAAGTTAACACCACATTAAAGACAATGCAACTGAACCTACACTTAGTTTATGAAACTATGGAAAACCAGAATGGCAGTGTAAGCTGTGTGCCGCAAATTACTGTTTTTACAGGGTACTGTATGAAGTGATGCTGAATCAATGTTTTTGGTATGAAAAAGATGGATTTTGATAAAAAAGATTTTGGGGACACAAATGTTGCACTAGACTATGGGGGGGTAGAATTAGTGGGACGCATATGTCCCTCTGGGCTTTGAGAGTAGGATTGGTGGGATGAGACAAGAAAAAAAAATCCATAGTACCTACCAAAAATTCAAACACACTCAATGACTCAGTATGCATTGCATTAATGAAAACACAATGTATCAACAAAAAATTCAAAGCAGAAAATAATTGGGTCTTGAAAGGTATGTGCATGTGGGATGATGTCAGTACTACCCATCCAACCCTTTCAAACTTTATCAGACTCTACCCATAAAGCATTAGTTTACAAAGCAGCATAGTAAATAAGGACAGGGACTTTGGAGTCAGATTAAACCAAAAAAACCAAACCCATTGTGGTCAAATTGATTCTGACTCTTGGAGACCCCATGTGTTACAAAGTAGAACTGCTTTGTAGGGTTTTCTTGGTTGTAATGTTTACAGAAGCAGATCGACAGGCGTTTCTTCTGTGGCTCCCCTGGGTGGGTTCAAACTGCCAACCTTTAGGTTACTAGTCCAGCGCCACCCAGAGACCTGGAGTCAGATTGACCTGTTAAAAACCAAACCCGTTGCCATCTAGTCAATTCCAACTTATAGTGACCCTATAGGACAGAGTAGAACTGCCCCATAGGGCTTCCAAGGTTGTAAACTTTATGGAAAGAGCCCCGGTGGCACAGTGGTTATGCATGCTTGGGCTGCTAACCGAAAGGTTGGTGATTCAAACTCACTAGCCACTCTGTGGCATAAAGATGTGGCAGTCGGCTTCGGTAAAGATTAAGTCCTTGGAAATCCTATGGGGCAGTTCTACTCTGTCCTATAGGGTCACTAGGAGTTAGAACCACCTCAACAGCCACGAGTTTGGTTTGGTTTGGTTTGATCTTCATGGAAAAAGCCAACTGCCACATCTCTCTCCCGTGGAGCAGCTGGTGGGTTCGAACTGCCGACCTTTTTTTTGGTTAGCAGCCGAGTGCTTAACCACTGTGCCACTAGGACTCCTTCAGAGTCAGATAACCTGCCTGTAAATCTGCCTCTGTCACTAAAAGCTTGTGACATTGGGCAAGTTGCTTATATTTTCTGAGCCTTAGTTTCCTCGCTTGTAAAGTGGAAATAATGGTAGAACCATTCTTATAAGGTTGTTGTGAAGATTCATTGTGATAATTTATGAAGAACTTTTAAGACAGTGCCTGGCACGTGCTAGCATTTCATAAATGTTAGTCACATTAAACAAACAAAAAAGCAAACCCAGTGTCTGGACACAGCAAGCCCTCAAAGGTGTTTGCTGAATATAAAACTATATCATCCTTGTTTCCTTATCTTCAGGAGTACGATGTCTTTTAGTATTTTCCCTTTTGTTCTTCCATCTGTTTAAAGACCTGATATTGATCATTTTGCCAAATAGAGATCTTTTTTTTTCAGAGGCTGGAGAGATCGCGCCCTATTCTTAGGAGCTGTTGCTCTTTTGGAGATGGGAGAATGGGTTGGGGGAGGGAGGAGGAGGAGAGATGGTGGAGGATTCCTTCAGTCCTAGTTCTCAAACCTGAGCGTGGACCATCACATCTGACGGTTCTTTCACTTCCCCTTCATTCTTGCTCTCACGGTGGTACTGGCTTTCTGCTTCAAGACACCCACACGCTGGGGGATCATTGTCTTTTGTCTTCTTGGGGTTTGTGCTTGCCCAGGATTCCAGCTCACCCTGGATTCAGCCACTCCCTCTCCACTCCCTCCATCCCACGCATTCTGCTTCTATCTTGAAAGTGGGTTTCCTTCTTTAGCTTGGAAGCTTTCAAAAGCAAGGTGTAAATAATGAACACAGCCAAAGCAATTAAATCAGCAGTAACTTAGCTAGAACTAGAAATCATGCAGGTGGAAATTAGAGCTGTTTGACTAAGTTGCTTTTTATTTTGAAAAGCAGAAACCTCAGCAAACAGTGCTTGGATGCTCATCTGGATCCACATGGGGACCCTTTTCAAACCATGTAGCCTGTGACCACCCCATTCCCCCAACAGTTCCAACACGCTCTTGGCAGAGAACCAGCACTAAAAGAATAAGAAGCAGAAATGGTGGGTTGTGTGTTTAAGATAACTCTTTTTAATTCTTTCCATAAATTATTGAAAATGATCAAATGATTTTTTTTCTTTAAAATCTTTGAATAAATTTATCTTTGTATTACTAGATTTTGCTTTGGCAGAGGCTTTTTTTTTTTTTTTTGAAAGAGGAATTAGTACCAGAATATATTAATACCTTAAAATTAGATTTTAAAATAGGTACCTGTAATATTACATATATTTGGATTATTTTGTTCTGTCACTGCTATTGTAAGAGAAAAACATTGGAATTTATTCTTTTCTCATTCATGACAGTTCTGAGTATAGTCAGCATGGGATTAAATAAAAGAAGATTTCTAGCTGTTCCAGAATTCCTGTTTATATGTGCTCTATGAAAAGGTTTCTTGAGGGACTTTTATTTGCTGATTCTTTATCAATTTTATTTCTCTATGTATTATGTGGTGTGTTACTGCTATTATTATTGTTTATCTCTATATCACTACTGAAGACAGGATTGCTAGTTTTTTTTTTTTTTTTTTTGGTCTAGCGTGAACAGCATCAAAATTTAAATATTTATGTAGGGATCATTTTAAGAGGTATTTCTCTTTTCCTCCTAACCACTTCTAACTGGAGACATTATAAGAGAACAATATGAGAAATTTAAGATAATATTTGTCTTTATTGGTGTTTTCATGCTGTTTTCTAGTTGATTTATATCATTATTTAATGCCAAAATGTGAGACCTGATAAAATAATAATGCAAAATGCTGTATGCTTGCTTGGTTTTTATTGTATCAATTTGTATTGAAAGTACATAAAATATTAAAAAAATAATAATGCAAAAATTAATTAGGTCTGATGAACACTGGGGCATTCATCTTGACAATGCTTGAATAACTGTGTTATGATTCTGAAGAGGGTGCCCTGTTGATTGGGAAGAAATGAAGACTTGGTTGAAGAGAGACAAAATATCAGCTGTCACCCCTCACCCCCAAGTGTTTTAATTTTCCTACAGAATCTCACAGAGGATTTATAGATTGTTGAAGTGGCTGTTAGTCGGCAGGTATTAATCAACAAGTATTTACTGTAGACAGTTTACCAAGTGCTTTTCACCTGCGTTACCCAATATAATCCTTACAAGTTCTGCGAGGTAGCAATTGAACCTCGCATTGAAATGACTAACCATCGGCCACATAGCTAGTTACCAGCACAGCCAGACTTTAGATTCTGAAATATCTACTCCTACTAGGGGTTGCTGTAAGTCAGAATTGACTCGATGGCAATGGTTTGGTTTTCTGGGGGTTTGCTAGGAGTAGGGCCTGTGCTAAGTGCTTTATGAATATTGTCTATGATTCTCACCCCAGTTTTGCAAGGTGTTATTGTATCCTTATTTGAAGATGAACAAATCAAAGCTGAATGAGGTCCAGAACTTTGCTCAAGACCACATAGCTGGTAGTACCAGAAGTGGAACGGAGGCACACCTAATCCCAAGGCCTGCATCCAACCTCCATGTTACCTCAGTGTCCTTTCCACTGAACACATTGGCTCCCAGAAACCTCAACATGTATTGTTGTTAGATGCCGTCGAGTCAATTTTGACCGATAGCAACCCCATGTGGCAGAGTAGAACTGCCCCATAGCGTTTTCTGGGTGTAATCTTTGTAGAGAAGAAGGTCACTGAAGGAGGAGATCGAGGAGCTCAGAGATTAGGAGGATGGATGAGCTGTCTACATGTGTATCAGTTACGGGTTGAGTTTGACTGCATGTAACGAAAACACCAAATAGCAGTAGCTTAAATAAAACAGGAATATAGTTTTCTCTGGAGCCCTAGTGGCTAGTAGTTAAGAGCTACAGCTGCTAACCAAAAAATCAGCAGTTCGATACCACCAACTGCTCCTTGACAATTCTATGGGGCAGGTTTACTCTGTCCTATAGGGTCGCTGTGAGTTGGAGTTGACTCGACGGCAATGGGTTTGGTTTGGTTTTGGTTAATCTTTGCAGGAGCAGATTGCCAGTTCTTTCTCTTGTGGAGCAGCTGGGAGGATTTGAACAACCAACCTTTCAGTTAGCAGCTGAGCACTTAACCTTTGCACCACCTGTGTTTAATTCTTTCAATCAGCTGTTACATACCAAAATATTCCAGATCAACTGTAAGAATTATTAAAGTCATTTGAGATAGCCCCTGTCCTTTTTGTTGTTATGCTGTCGAGTCCATTCCGACTCATAGCGGCCCTATAGGATAGAGTAGAACTGCCCCATAGTGTTTCCAAGGAATGGTTGGTGGATTTGAACTGCCGACCTTTTGGTTAGCAGCCTGAACTCTTAACCATTTCACCACCAGGGCTCCCCTTTTATCTGGGTTAAAAAGGAATCAGACTTGGGATCCTTTTTTTTTTTAAAAAAAAGTATCTATTAAAACAAGCTAGAAGTTCCCTCAAGATCTATATAGTAAAGTGAATTAATGAGCATTTGTGGTAGTATATTGTCTCTGCTATGGCAAAGAAACAGACTTAAGCTGTTAAGGAAAATGCAAATTAGTAATTACTACCATTTATTCTGCTTCTGCGGGGTACAGGCTAGGGACAATGGAAGGATACATGAGAAATGCAAGACAAAATCCTTGTCATTGTGGTACTTATAATCCAGCTGAGTAGCCCAAACAACATGTGTTCACTGCATGTGTCGTATACCACCAGAGGAATCCTGCTCTTATTTGGGCATTTTATTTTTGCCATCTCCTTGGTGCAATTTTAGGTCCATGATTGTACTGAGCATCTATAATTAGGGAATTTAAAACAGCCAGTAAAGAATTCTGCTTCCAGCCAATGCGGAGTAAAAGGAATCAGATTTACCTCCCCTCTTGAAACCAGATAAACTACACAAAATATTTGAAATAACAAAGGACAGGAAATGAAAGAGTCGAGCTATGTGATTGCTCCAGATTATTGTGTGGCTCAGGGAAGGGGAACCTAGGCTGTACCCAGCAGAGTCCCCAGATCGAGAGATGGAGCTGAGAATCTACGGAGACCAAGGAAGCTGGAGCTTATGGAACAGAGTGCTTGAGAAAGAGTCCCAGAGATTTGCAGAGGCTCTTCCTTGAGTATTCACCTGAGTATTGTTCAGTGCATGTGTGTGTGTGAGGTAATTACCCATGACTGGGGAATACACCATCTGAAAGGATTAGAGGGAACAGTTGCTCACACCCATACAGAGCTAGAATGGTGTCTGTTCCCAATAGCCAGATTGGAAAACTCCATAATTCATGGGACATTAGGTAGATTACTCAGGAGAGTTTCTCTTCAGTAGTGGGGAATTAGTTCTATGTTAAATACAGGTCTGGTCCAACTTAACAAATATTAAAAGCAAGACCTAAGAAGATTATATATTTTTTCTAAGTAACTTAACTGTGACCCAGAAGAAAGCTCAAGAATACTTATAGGAGTATAAAAGTATCCAGCAACCAACAAGGTAAAATTTATAATGTTTGGCATCCAATCAAAGATCACCAGGCATGCAAAGAAGCAGAAAAATATGACCAATAATGAGGAAAAAAAAAACAATGAGTTGAAACCAACCCAGAACTCACATAAATGTTAGAGCAACAGACAAGGGCATTAAACTAATGTTTATAACTATATTTTATATGCTCATAAAGTTAAGACATAAAATATAAATAAAAAAAATCAAATTGAGCTTTTAGAGTTGAAAATTACAATGTGAGATGAAAAACACGCTGGGTTGGATTAATGGTAGGTTAGACATGGCAAAAGAAAAGAGTAGTTAATTTGAGTCCATAGAAATAGAAACTGTACAAAAGAAAACACAAAGAAAAAAATGAATTAAAAAAATAAAATAAAACACATGTCAGACAGCTGGTGGTGGTGGTTATCCTTAGATGCCGTTAAGTTGGCTCCAAATCCTAGAGATTTTATCTACAGCAGAGTGAAATGTTGCCAGGTCATGTGGAGGATGGGAGCTGGAGACAACTTGAAACAACCTATCATATATGTAACTAGAATTCTCAAAAGACAGAAGGGATGGAGCAGAGGAAATATTTAAAGAAATAATGGCTAAAACTTCTCCAAATTTGATAAAAACTACAAACTCACAAATTCAAAAACCTCAACAAACCCAAGCATGAGAAACATGAAGAAAATTGTACCAAGGTACATCATAATCAAATTGCTTAAAACCAGAGTTAAAGAAAAAAATCATAAAGGCACTTAGAGAAAAAGTTCTGTTATGTATAGAGAAATAAAGATAAGAATAACAGCAGCTTTCTCTTGAGAAACAACGCAAATGAGAAGATAGTGGAGCCATATCTTTAGCAGCACTGAAAAAAAAAAAAATCTGTCAACCTAGAATTCTATAACAGCCAGATGCCATTTAGTTGACTCTGACTCATGGCAACCCCGTGTGTGTTAGAATAGAACTGTGCTGCATAGGGTTTTCAATGGCTGATTTTTCGGAATTAGATCACCTGACTTTTCTTTGGAGATACCTCTGGGTGGACTCGAGCCTCCAACCTTACAATTAGCAGCTGAGTGTGTTAACCCTTTGCACCACCCAGGGACTCCTAGAATTCTATACCCAGTGAAAATAACTTTAAATAAAGGAAAATCAAGTATTTTCAGGCATACAAAAGCTGAAAGAATTCATCATCAAGAGACTGTACCACAAGCAATGTTAAAGGAAGTCCTTTATGCAGAAGAAAAATATATCAGATGGAGCTACATGATAGAAAGGAGAGCATTGGAAATGCTCTTATATATTTACCCATGGAAATTGCTCATGGAAATAAGTATTTTTTCTTATTATAAATCCCTAAAATATTTAAACAGATAGTTTAAACAAAAATAGTAACAATGCATTGTGGGATTTAAAGCGTATGTATGAGTAAAATGCATGACAACAATCACATAATGGACTGGAGGGGAGAAATGGAAGTATGCTACTGTATGGCTTTCATGCTATATGTGAAGCAGTATAAAATCACTTGAAGGTAGGCTGCGTGATAAGTTAAAGATACGGGCTATACACTCTAGAGCAACAGCGAAAATAAAAACGAAAATTGGAGCCAATAAGCCAACAAAGATGTTAAAATGGAGTCCTAAAAATACACAATTAAACTAAAAGAAAGAGGAAAAAGGGAACTAAGAACCGATACAGATGGAACAAATAGAAAACAAATAGGAAGATTATAGATTTAAACCTAACCATAACAATAATTATGTTAAATGTAAGTGATCTTAATACTCCTATAAAAAGGCGGCGATGGCCACACTGAATAAAAAAGCAAGAATCAACAATATGCTGCGTAAAGAAATTATGCTTTTTGAAATTTTAACTATTTGTGTCTTCATATTTAAATGCCCCTTAAGTATGAAGACACAAATAGGTTAAAATTAAAAAGATAGAAAAAGGTATATCAAACTAACATGAATCTAAAGAAAACCAAAGTGGTTCTGTTAACACCAGAACAAGTAGAATTTTATAGTAGAAAGTAATACCAAAGATAAAGAAGGTCATTTCATAATGATTAAAGGACTAATTTATGAAGACATATTACAATCCTAAATATTTATACACCTAATAACAGAGTTTCAAAATACGCGAAGCAAACTGACAGAATTAAAAAGATAAATAAATCCACAGTTATAGTTCCAACTTTAAATACTCTTCTCTTAATGATATAGAACAAGCAGATGAAAAATCAGTAAGGCGACAAGAGATTTGAACAACAGTATCAACCAACCAGACTTAACTGAAATTTATATGACACTCCACCCCAAAACAATGGATTATACATTTTTAAAAAAGCGTACCCAGAACATTTTCTAAGCTAGACTATATTCTGGGCCATAAATAAATCTCAGTAAATTTAAAGGGATTCAAGTCCTACCAGTTAAGTTCCCTGACCACAATGGAATTAAATTAGCAATCAGTAACAGAATTGGAATATTCTCGAATACTCTGAAAAATTCCTAAATATTTGGAAATGAAATAACATATTTATAAATAACTTATGGCTCAAAGGAGAAATCTAAAGGTAAATTAGCAATTATTTTGAGCTGAATGAATGTGAAAACACAACATATCAAAATTTGTGGGGAGTCTTTAAAGCAGTACTTAGGGGGAAATTACAGCATTGATGCATATATTATAAAACAGATGTCTCAAATCTTATACTTTAAGAGAATAGAAAAATAAGAGCAACTTAAGCTCAAAGTTTACAAAAGAAAGTAAAAAATAAGATCAGAGCAGTACTTAATGAATTAGAAAACAGAAAAAAATAGAGAAAATCAAAGACACTACAATATGTATTTTTAAAAAGATGAATAAAATTGATAAACCTCTAGCCAATATGATTAAGGGGAAAAAAGACAGAGAGAGAAAAGAAACAAATAACCAACAGCAGAAATGAGACTGGTGACACCGTTACAGATGCGACAGCTATTAAAAGGACAATAAGGAATATTAAGAACAATTTTATTTCAGTACAATTCTACAACTTAGTTAAAATAGACTTACTCTTAAAAGACGTAACCAAAGCTCACTCAAGAAGGAATAGATAACATGAATATCCCTGTATCTATTAGAGAAATTAAAGTTTTGGTTACAATCTTTCCCACAAAGTAAATGCCAGGCTCAGATGGCTTTATTGGTGAGTTCTACCAAGTATTTAATGAAGAAACAATACCAATTCTACACAAACTTTTCCATAAACTTTAAGAGGAAGGAATACTTATTTGATCATTCTAAGAGGCCGGTATTATCCTGATACCAAACCAGCCAAAGAACTTGTTAAAAAAAAAAAAATCACAGATCAATATTCCTCATGAACAAAGACGCTAAAATTTTAAACAAAACAGCAAATTATATCTGGTAATATATAAAAAAGATAATATATTACGACCAACTGGGGTTTATTCCAGGAATGCAAGGTCAGTTTAACTCTCAAAAATCAATCAATGCAAAAAAAATTAATCAATGCTATTCACCATATTAACTTTTTTTTTTAAAAAGCAACATATATTTAGTTCAATTTCAGGAAAAACATTTGACAAAATCCAACATCCATTTTTTGTTTAATAACTCTCAATAAACTAGGAATAGAAGGAAACTTAACCTGATAAAGGACATCTACAAAAAATCTAAAGCCAACATCAGACTGAATGCTTTCACTTTAAGATCAGGCACAAGACAAGGATGTCTGCCCTTGTCACTTCTATTCAACATGGAACTGGAGATTCTCACCAGTAAGATAAGAAAAAGAAATACATTCCAGATTGGGGCGGGGAGTAAAACTGTCTTTATTCACAGATAAAATGATCACCTATGTGGAAAATCCAATGAAATCTATAATAAAGCTATTAGAACTAATAAATGAGTTTGGCAAGGTTGCAACATGCATGATCAATTTACAAATATTCGATTGTATTTCTATATACTAGTGAGGAACAATGTTCCACTGTTATTCATAAGGTTTTCATTGGCTAAATCTTTTCAGAAGTAGACTGCTGCGTCCTTCTTCTTGTCTGTCTTAGTCTGGAAACTCAGCTGAAAACTGTCTGCCGTGGGTGACCTTGCTGGTATTTAAATATTGGTGACATAGCTTCCAGCATCACAGCAACACCAAGTGCCCACAGTACGACAAACTGACAGACACTTGGGGGAAAAAAAGCCCATTGCCATAGATTCGATTCCAACTCATAGCTACCCTATGACTATGAGACTACGTCTCACATACTTTGGACGTGTCAGGAGGGATCAGTCCCTGGAGAAGGACACCATGCTTGGTAAAGTAGATAGTCAGCAAAAAGAGGAAGACCCTTGATGAGATGGATTGACACAGTGACTGCAACAATGAGTTTAAGCATAACAACGATTTTGAGAATGGCACAGGACCACGCAGTGTTTCGTTCTGTTGTACGTGGGGTCGCTATGAGTCAGATGTGACTCAATGGCACCTAACAACAACAACAGTGAGGAACAATCAGAAAATTAAAATAAAAATGCCGTTTACAACAAGGAACAAAAATATTAAACAATTAGGAATAAATCTAACAGAAGATGTTCAAGACCAGTATACCAAAAAACCATAAAGCATTATTGCTAAGAGAAATTCAAAACCTAAATAAATAGAGATATCTATGTTTTGTTTATGGATTGCAGACTTAATAATGGGGGTTATCAAACTACGGCCCACAGGCCAAATTTGGCCCACCAGCCTGCTTTTGTAAGTAAAATGTTGTTGGAACATGACCACACCCATCTATTTACATGTTGTCAGTTACTGCTTTTTACTACAATCGCGAAGTTGAATAGTTCAGACAGAGTCCTATGGCCTGCAAAGCCTAGAAGATTTGCTATCAAGCAAGAAGAAGCTGCTGTCCCCTGCTTAATAGTGTCAAGATGTCAATTTGTCCCAAAATGATCTATAGATTGAATACAATACTAACCACAATCCCAGCGGGGTTTTCTTCTTCTTTTTATTTTTTTGTAGAAACTGACAAGCTCATTCTAAAATTCCTATGGACGTGCAATGGACCTAGAATAGCTAAAACCACATTGAAAAAGGACAAATTGGAAGAAGACTACCACCTGATTTCAAGACTTGACATAAAGCTACAGTGATGAAGAGAGTGTGTTTGTTACTTACCTCAAGACAACAAATATGTCAATGGAAAGACAAACCACAGACGGGAGAAAACATTTGCAAAACTTACATCTCATAGAGGATTGTATGTAAACTATATAAAGAACACTCAAAACTCAATCATACGAAAACGATCAATCTAATTAATAAATGGGCAAAAATGTGACCATATCCTTCACCAATAATATATGTAGATAGCAAATAAGCACGTGAAAAGACGGTCACATCATTAGTCATATTAATTAGGGAAAAGCAAATGAAAAGCACGATAAGATACCACTCTACATCTGTTAGAATGACTAAATTTAAAGGAACTAACAATTGACAAAGATGTGGAAGAATAGAAACTTTCATATACTGTTGTTAAGAATGTAAAATGGTACAACCTTTTTTGGAGGAGTTTGGCAGTTTTTTTAAAAAAATTTAAACACACACCTCCTATATGATCTAGCCATTCAACTCCTAAGTGCTTACCCAAGAGAAAAGAAAGGCTATGTCTACAAAAGACTTGCACACAAATGTGAACGGAGCTTTATTTGTAATAGCAAAAAATGAAATGATCCAGATGTCCATCAACAAGTGATTGGATAGACCATGCAATATTACTCAGCAACAAATAGGAATACGCTAATGAAACATACAACAAAATGGATAAATCTCAAAATAATGCTGAGTGAAAGAAGCCAAACAAAAAAGAGTACCTATTATATGATTCTGTACATGCATATTATATGATTCCATTTATTTAGAACTGTAGAAAATGCTAACGATCTATAGTGACAGATATTAGATCGCTGGTCGCCTGTGGAGGGGAGTATTATAAAACACTATGAGGAAACTTCTGGGGGTGATGTGTATGTTCACTAACTTGACTCTGGCAATAGTTCTGTGGGTGTATGGATATACCAAAACATAAAGTTATACATTTTAAATATGTGCCCTTTATTATATGTCAGTTATACCTCAATAAAGTCATTTAAAAAAAAACTCCCAAAAAAAGGATAAATAAGGCTAAGAAAATAATCAGAAAAGAAATATTTGACAAAGTCATAGAATTTTCAGCTGTGTAGCACTTTGTAAGATCTTTTCTGTTTTTCTACTTCAGCATCATATCTCCTCTTAGGAAACCATTTTGGTATATTTTCCATTTGCTAAAGTGCCTTAAATACCTTGAGTGTGCCTGGTCCTATATGAGGCTCTCTAAATATGCAATATTTGCCTTTTCTTTAGTTTTCCACTTTTGGGGTTCTCATCGATGGTGAACCTCTCATTGCTAGAAATTATTTAGGCCTGACCTAGACCAATTTTTTTTTTAAAGCTATTTATGTTGTGGAAAAAGCCACCGGTGAAATAGTATAAGCTTCTAGATTTTGAGGCATTTCCTGATGTTTGGGTGTATGTATTATATTGGGTGTATTCAATACATACTCAATATAGTCGTTATTAAAGTCATTGATCATATTAATTAGCAGATGGAGGTCAAGAGCTCTAAATGCATTCCCTTAGGGCAAGAAAAAACCAATGAGAAAGTATGTAGAAATACAGATTGGTCTGAAAAAGCCTTCCAGATATGCAGGAAAATAAATATTACCATTTTTTATTAAACCAATAAGAATAATGTAAAGCAATGATTCTCAAACCTGGCTACATATTAAAATAGCTTGGGAAGATTTTAAAATATACCTATAGTTGGCCTCCAACCTATACCAATAGAATTAGAATCTGTGAGGGTGGAGTTCTGTGCTGCTATTTTTTACAAATCTTCCCCCGGATGATTCTACTTGTGCTGCCAAGGTTTTAAGAACCACTAGTATAATTGTAGGGATCACAAGTATTAGAATAGAAAGACTGTCCTTTGCCACTGTCAACTGAATGACCCTGGCTGAGGTATGAAGAACGTGGTTGTCCACCGTGACTGCACGTTGGAATCACCTGCAGAGCTTTAAAAAAATACTGATGCCTGGGTTCCATCTCCAGGGATTCTGATTTAATTAGTCTGAGGTGCATCCTGGGCATGGAGATATTTTTAAGAAGCTCCTGAGACGATTTTAATATGCAGCCAAAATTGTGAAACACTGTTTTAAGGTGAATTTCCTTATTTATGACATAAGGATAATACTTCATAGAGTTCTTTTGACACTTGAATGAAATAATGCATATTGAGCATTTACTATAGCTGTCTGACTTAAAGTGAGCGATCAGTAAAAGGTAGTCCTTATTTTTGTGTGTTTTAAAATCCTCAAACTCTGGAAAAGTGGGATCCATACAGGAGAATTCTAAACCCATGAAGGTTTACAATCCTCAAACTCTGGAAAAGTAAGATATACGTGTGTGTGTGTGTGTGTGTGTGTGTGTATGTTGTATATTTATATGTATATATGAAAAACCCGTTGCCATGGAGTCGATTCTGACCACTAGTGACCCTGTAGGACAGAGTAGAACTGCCCCATAGAGTTTCCAAGGAGCAGCTGGTGGATTTGAACTACCAATCTTTTGGTTATCAGCCAAGCTCTTAACCACTGATATAAATGTTTTATATATTTATAATGTTTATATAGTCTTATAATACATAATATATGCTTATTAAAATATATATAATTATATATAATAAATACAATTATATGTTAGATACTATATATGTGTATACATACATGCACACACACACACACACACATATATATATATATACACACCATGAGTTGGAATTGACTCCACTGCAGCTAACGACGACAACAACGTATGTATATGTGATTAAGTGCTTGACTGCTGACTGAAAGGTCAGCTGTTCGAACTCACAAGCTACTCTGTGGAAGAAAGATGTGACAGTAGCTTCTCTAAAGATTACAGCCTCGGAACCCTATGGGGCAATTCTACTCTGTCCAAAAGGGTTGCTATGAGTTGGAATCGACTCGATGGCTACGGGTTTGATTTATATATGTTTATACATACACATACACATAAGTACATATATATATATACACCCATGAAGGATTGTATAAGGAACTTTTATACAGAATAGAGCTCAAACATAATGAGGATCTGCCAGTTATTATTGTTAGGTGCCCTGGAATCACTTCCAACTCATAGCGACCCTGTGTGCAACCAGAACTAATCACTGCCTCGCCCGTGCCATCCTCACAATCGTTGCTATGTTTGAGCCAATTATTGCAGCCACTGTGTCAATCCATCTCATTGAGGGTCTTCCTCTTTTTCACTGACACTCCACCTTAGCAATCATGATGTACTTTGCCAGGGACTTGTCCCTCCTGATAGCATGTCCAAAGTATGTGATACAAAGTCTTGCCATCCTGGCTTCCAAGGAGCATTCTGGCTGTACTTCTTCCAAGATAGATTTGTTCCTTCTTCTGGCAGTTCATGGAATATTCGATATTCTTTGCCAACACCATAATCCAAAGGCATCAATTCTTCTTTGGTCTTCCTTATTCATTGTCCAGTTTTCCATCCATATGAAGCGATTGAAAATATTATGGCTTGGGTCAGGGACACCTTACTCCTCAAAGTGACATCTTTGCTTTTCAATACTTTAAAGAGGTCTTTTACAGCAGATTTGCCCAATGTAATACCTTGTTTGATTTCTTGACGGCTGCTTCCATGGGCGTTAGCTGTAGATCCAAGTAAAATGAAATCCTTGGCAACTTTAGTGTTTTCTCCATTTATCATGTTGTTGCTTATTGGTCCAGTTGTTGCTTACTGGTCCAGAGAATTTTTGTTTCCTTTATGTTGAGGTGTAAGCCACACTGAATGCTATAGTCTTTGATCTTCATCAGTAAGTGCTTCAGGTCTTCTTCACTTGAAGCAAGCAAGGTTGTGTCATCTGCATATCGCAGGTCGTTAATGAATCTTCCATCAATCCCTAGCCACATGCTTCTTCATATAGTCCAACTTCTGGGATTATTTGCTCAGCATACAGATTGAATAAGCATGGTGAAAGGATACAACCCTGATGCACATCCTTCCTGATTTTAAACCAGGCAGTATCCCCTTGTTCTGTTTGAGCAACTACCTCTTGGTCTATGTACAGGTTCCACATGAGCACAATTAAGTGTTCTGGAATTCCCATTCTTTGCAATGTTATGATGTCATAATTTGTTATGATTCACACAGTCAAATGCCTTTGCATAGTCAATAAAACACAGGTAAACATCTTTCTGGTATTCTTTCCTTTCAGTCAAGATTCATCTGACATCAGCAATGATACCCTTCGCTCCACGTTATCTTCTGAATCTGGCATGAATTTCTGGCAGTTAGTTGTCAATGTACTGCTGCAACCGTTTTTGAATGATCTTTAGCAAAATTTTACTTGTGTGTGATATTAATGATATTGTTCGATAATTTCTGTATTCTGTTGTATCACCTTTCTTTGGAATGGGCACAAATATGGATCTCTTCCAGTCAGTTCCGAATTTCTTGACATAGACAAGTGAGCACTTCCAGTGTTTCATCCTTTTGCTGAAACATTTCAATTGGTATTCCTCAATTCCTGAATCCTTGTTTTTCACCAATGCCTTCAGTGCAGCTTGGACTTCTTCCTTCAATACCATTGATTCTTGATCATATACTACCGCTGAAATGATTGAATGTCAACCAATTCTTTTTGATACAGTGACTCTGTGTATTTCTTCCATCTTCTTTGGATGCTTCCTGTGTTGTTCAATATTTTGGCCATAGAATCCTTCAATATTGCAACTCAAGGCTTGAATTTTTTTTTTTTTTCCAGTTCTTTCAGCTTGAGAAATGCTGAGCATGTTCTTCCCTTTTGGTTTTCTATCTTCAGGTCTTTGTACATGTCATTATAATACTCCTTTACTTTGTCTTCTCTAGCTGCCCTTTGAAATCTTCTGTTCAGCTCTTTTACGTCATCATTTCTTCCTTTTACTTTAGCTGCTCTATGTTTAAGAGCAAGTTTCAGATTCTCTTCTGACATCCATTTTCTTCTTTTCTTTCTTTCCTGTCTTTTTAATGACCTTTTGCTTTCTTTATGTATGATGTCCTTGATGTCATTCCACAACTCATCTGGTCTTCAGGCATTAGTGTTCAATGCATCAAATGAATGCATTCTTGAGATGGTCTCCAAATTTAGGTGAAATAAACCCAAGGTCGTATTTTAGTTCTCGTGGACTTGTTTTAATTTTCTTCAGCTTCAACGTAAACTTGCATATGAGCATTGATGGGCTGTTCCACAGTCAACCCCTGGCCTTTTTCTGACTGATGATATTGAGCTTTTCCATCGTCTTTTTCCACAGATGTAGTAAATTTGATTCCTGGTGAGGTCCCCATGTATAGTCGCTGTTTATGTTGTTGAAAAAAGGTATTTGCAATGAAGTCGTTGGTCTTGCAAAATTCTATCATGCAATCTCCAGCGTCATTTCTATTGCTAAGGCCATGTTTTCGAACTACCTATCCTTCCTCTTCGTTTCCAGATTTTGCATTTCAATCAATAGCAATTATTCAATGTATCTTGATTGCATGTTTGATCAATTTCAGACTGCAGAAGTTGGTAAAAATCTTTGATTTCCTCATCCTTGGCATTAGTGGTTGGAGGGTCAATTTGAATAATAGTCATATTAACTGGTCTTCCTTGTAGCTGTATGGATAGTATCCCGTCACTGACAGCATTGTACTTCAGAATAGATCTTGGAATGTCTTTTTGATGATGAATTTGATGCCATTCCTCTTCTATTTGTCATTCCCAGCATAGTAGACCATATGACTGTCCGATTCAAAATGGCCACTACCAGTTCCAATTCAAAATGGCCGCTACCAGTCCATTTCAGCTCACTAATGTCTAGGATATCAATCTTTACGTGTTGCATTCAATTTTTGACAGCTTCCAATTTTCCTAGATTCGTACTTCATACATTCTACTTTCCAATTATTATTGAATGTTTGCAGCCGTTTCTTCGCATTTTGAGTCACGTCACATCAGCAAATGAAGGTCCCAAAAGCTTACTCCATCCACGTCATTAAGGTCAACTCTACTTTGCAGAGGCAGCTCTTCCCCAGTTGTATTTTGAATGCCTTCCAACTTGAGGGGCTCATCTTCCAGCATACTGGACAATGTTCCACTGCTATTTATAAGGTTTTCACAGGCCAATTTTTTCCGAAGTAAACCACCAGGTCCTTCTTCCTAGTCTGTCTTAGTCTGGAAGCTCCACTGAAACCTGTCCCTGATGGGTGACCCTGCTGGTATTTGAAATATGGTGGCATAGCTTCCAGTGTCACAGCAACACACCAGCCACCACAGTATGACAAACTGACAGAAGTGTGGTGGCTTTTTACTATTAGGCACCTTAAAACTCTTCCAACCTCTATCCATTCACATTTTCAAAACCTCCTCCACATGTTAGGTATCTGTTAGAGCAGCACGCCACTGTTGGTACCAAATTCTGTTTCAGAGGTAAATGTTATTCCTGTCATTTATCTTATGGCTTGAAATGGTGGGAATACAAGGACCAAGGGAGACTCCAGTGGGCCTGTTCCCATTCTCAGCAACACTCAGGAGCTGATTCAAATGGGTTAGTTGATAAAAAAAAACAAAAAACAAAAAACCCAAGTTTTTTTTAAAAATAAGACTTCCTGTTGATCAGTCTTTTTTTTTTTTTTTTTACTGTTAAATATGATGTTCTCCTATTTTGAAAGAAAAGTCACTAAAAGCTAGAAAGACAAACATTGCTTGTAAGCACCCAAACTTGAGCATACAAGTTCTAAATAAAAAGCTGGTACCAAAATTCCCTGGGACTTACTAGAGCCTGCTGCCCTGAAAGTCCAGTAATATAAATAGCTATTTGCCATCAGTCACACATTATTATCACCGTCGGAGCCCTGGTGGTGCAGTGGTAAAGAGCTTGACCAAGAAAGAGGTCGGAAGTTTGAATCCACCAGCCACTCCTTAGAAACCCTAGTTCTACTCTGGCTTATAGGGTTGCTTTGAGTCAGAATCGACTTGATGGCAATGGGTTTGGTTTTTGGTTTATTATCACCTCATCATTTAGTCCCCAGCTTTCCACCGCATCAGTCTCTTCCCCTACAGCCCCCGCCTACCTATTCTCAAAGTATTGTTTTGATGTTATGACTCTCATAATATTCCTACATTAGCTCCCAATCTGGTAGCCATCTTGGGCTGTAAAACCCGCCTCCAACTGCTGAACCTAATTGCCTGCTTCCCACTCTGCTCCAGCCTGACACACCTACTTGTTATCTCTTGTGTGGGCTTTGTCTTGTGCCACCTATGAAGGCATTTAGTGTCTGTGGTCATGGTGTCAGGCATTCTGTCTTTATTCTCATGTGATTTATGAGAAACTTGAGGATCAGCGAGATTAAATAATTTGGCCAAGAGCACACAGAAAGTAAGTAACACATAGCAAATGGTAGAGTTATGATTTAGACCTGGATTTGATTCCAAAACACATGTTTGTTTTTACTGTTATTACATCACACGTTGTAAATTTTACCTCACCAAGTGGCAAGAGTTAAATTCTTCCTAACGTTATTAACAGTTTACTTTGTCTTTGCATTTAAAATCCCTTTATTCTGGCCACCATAATCAACACAGTTGAGACAGCTTTCTTTATTCTAGCTCTCCAGCTTCCCAAACGTATTAGTTAGAACTCAAAGAAATATCTTTTTATTTTTTGCTTGTCGATAATTTTGGTGTTACTATCATTCCAATTTAAGTTTTATTTATTACATTCTGAGTATCTGAAGGGAAGAGATTGCTCCATTGCTTTTCATAGAGCTCGGTAAAGATTTTGCAGCAAAAATAATTTAGTTACCTTAAAAGCAGCAGAGTGTTGTTGGTAAATAGCAGGCCATTTCCAGAATCCAGTCAAATACATCAATATAATTTGAGACTCTACTCTGTGTTCCAGGAACACATAGTGTCTGAGTGATGAGTGGTCTCTGCCTTCAAGGGGGTTATAATTTAGTGTAAATATGAAAATAAAGAGTGATGATTTGCCTAAATTACTTATTTAGTAATTGAATTGTTTTAAATTATTTAGGGTGTGTAATTTAACCAAACATACACAAAACCAAGGCAGGAGTTTTAATCTGAATTTCTCAAGTGGGAAATCTGAACCATAAATGAGACAGGTGATCGACTTCCGGTCTCTTGGTAGGAGAAGATGAGCTGTGCTGTGGGTATTAACGCCTGTGTGTCTGACCATATCCCCTGTGAGTGAGACCCACGGGAAGTTGTGAAAATTTTATTCCTAAAAGTGTTCAATGATGATTGATGGACTTCTTGGGAGTTTTACCAAGTTTGGTAAGTAGGAGAAAAGGACACAGTAAATTAGGCAAAATTCTAAATGAAATATAACCACCTGCATTTACAATTAGGTCCTTTCAAACATTCATGGGTGATTTAATTCTGTTGGATATTTAAAATGACTTTTTGCTCTTCAAGATAGAATTGACATTTGAAGATTAGATTCTTCCTCTGTTAGGGGTAATTTCTAATCACTGTGTTCTTGACAATTCTTTGTTCTTTTAAAATGTTATAATATACCCACTTTCTAAAGATAATACTCACAATAAAAGATAATCCCTGAGAGATTTAAGGCCCTATTAAAGTTGTTTGGTTGATGTACATATTCAGGTTGGTATACGTATTCAAGTAGCTATTCAATTATGTGCAAAGGTAGTTTGATCAAAATCCACTGGAGACAAGAAAGTGACTGTCATTTAAAATAGTTTTTATAGGATTAGCATTCAGCTTTCTACTTGCCATAGTCACTAGAACTAACATCTCCAAATTGACACCCTATATTTTGTGTTTTTGTCTCTAAGAAAATGTTTCTTTTTGAATAACAATACGTGTTTCTAATTAGTTCCTACAAAAAAGTGCTAAACTGCTTTTTGGAAATTGCATCCCAAGTCTTCTGAACATGTACCCCAAGTAATCTGAAAATATAGCTACCCTAAACCTTTTTTTTTTTTTTGGATTGGTAAGATACTTCTTAAATATGGTAGAATAAAATGTCTTTATTGTCAGCTCCACCCTAAATCACATGCAAGGAAAGTTAGTCCCCAAAGGGTACTTAAGGCCACTAATTAAAACTCAATTTCCTCCAGGTGTACTTAATTGTATGTATGAGGAAAGAGATAACAGATCTACACATTTTCTGACCTTCTCGTACACTTGCATTCATTAACCAATCAGTGCTTCCCCCAAGCTCATTTTGGCGAGCCACAAAGTCACTGCACCAGGCCTGAGCCTTGGAGGAAGGAGAAGGATGAAGAAATGCTGAAAGGTGGACATATTTTCTCCTTAGACATTATATTTGTCTCCTTCTATTAGATTTATTTTTGGCAAGCAGAAGAGCTCATCCATATGGGGAACATTTTAAAATTGCTTGTGAAGAGCAGGCATATTTCCAAGAGGAAATGTAACCTTGCCTTCATCTGGCATATCAGATCAATGCGCTGTAAAAGATCATGTTCAGTTACCTCATTTTTTTGAATTAGAATTAATGGCTCATTAGTCTTGATCATATCAATATTATAACACCACTTACACTTGATAGAAAAGGGGAGAGGCTGATGGAGTGCACTTATTCCCTTTTACTCTTCGTGAATAGACTGTGCCAGCCTCAGGGAAAACCAGCAGGATCACAGAGGTGGCCCTTCCCAAACAGGCCCCATTTAGGGCAAATGTGGCCTCTTTTGTAGGAAGCTCTTGAAAGAAGAGTTAGAATGTTCTAAAGGTTTGGGTCACATGGGACACATCAATGTTTTCCCCCACTCCTAGGCAGCCAGCCAGCGTGAGGGAACCAGACACCCTTAGCATTTCTTTGGCCACATGTTGGACCATATGTTGGAAACTGGAAAAATACACATTAAGAATCTCTTGAACTTCTCTCCTATGAGGAATTCTATCTACAAAAGAGCATATATTTATGCAGGGCTGAGAGAGATACAGTTGACTTTTTAGACATGAAAGAAATATTGCAGGATTTATGTGAGATAAAATTGACAATGGCAACTTGAAAGGTTGGATGGAAAGCTAAAGGGGGAAGTGAGTCTAAGATAATGGTGGTGGAACAATGTAGAAAAGGATAGGGAGAAAGGTAGTACAACTAGAAGAACTTGACCAGTGTCACGGAATTGTGCATGTAGAAATTGTTGAAATGGTATATTTTTGTGTTTATCTTTACAAAAAAAACAAAAGAAAGAAATATTGCAGGTATAAGATGACGTTAAAATTTCTCCCTCTTTCCAGTCCTTAAATTATGTCAAAATAAACAGGAGCCAAATGGGATCTAAAATTGATACGAAACAAAACAAAATGTAACTTCTTGTAAGAAGACACCAGACTAGGACTCAGGCCTTGACTACCTTCATTATTGACTTTGCCGCTAGCTAACCATGTGACCTGGGGTAGTGGGCATGCCTTACTTTTTGCCCACACAGCACTTTTTTCCTTTGGGGGCTGCTTCTCTCACACTTAATGAGGCTGTAAACTTATAGTGCATAAATTAGTATCTTACTTCCCTGGCCACAGTGATTGGCTCAGGGATGAATACACAACCAGGGCAAACCAATTAGGGTCTTCCCTGAAATCTACTGGTACTATTAGAACAGAGGCACTCGTTTTTCATTGTGATTATGAACTAAAAGGATATAAGCCAGTAGCTGCTCGTATTCATCTTTGCCTCATAAAGCCAACCCAGAGGAAGGCAGGCCTAGCAACATCCAGAGAGAAGCTAGGCAATACATTCCCCTAGTTTCAATGGGACTTGGTCACTTGGAACCTAACTAATACACATGTATATTTAGATTCACCTCTCTGGATTTCCCTTTTCTCACTTATAAGGGAATATAGTCAGGCCCTGGTGGTGCAACAGTTAAGCGCTCTGCTGCTAACCAAAAGGTTGGCAGTTCAAACCCACTCAGCAGCTCTGGCGGGGGAAAGACCTGGTGATCTGCCCTCCATAAAGATTACAGCCTAGAAAACTCTATGGGGCTGTTCTACTCTGTCACGTGGAGTCATTATGAGTCAGAATTGGCTCGATGGCACCCAACAACAGCATGAACAGTTGATTTCTAGCTTTTTAAGATGCTAAATCTAAATATTTTGACATATTTTACCTAATAATTTCTTGTGATAATCTTTATATTCATGAATAGATGTTAAGTATCCTAGGAACCTCCAAAACTTCTCTTAGAACTTTCTTCCAGTTATTTGGAACTTATGATAATTCTACATAGGGTTAAATCTATCTTTATATTTACAATTAAGTATTTGATGAGAAGATTGATAATATAAACAGTATTTCAGAGAGTCATTTAAGCACAAACAGCTTTCAGAAGACCTGGAGATGATAAAAATCTAACATCTGTTCATTAAAGTATGCCTAAGTGTTTAAATATAATTATGGCATCTACTTGAAAGCAAGAAAACTAAATATTTTTCTAAAAACTTACTAAATAATTACAGCCAGTAAATCCCACCAATTCAGCACCAATCAACAATATAGAATCAAAGCCCCATTATACAAATATCCTTAACACCCTTCCCCCGCCCCACCCAATGCCAATGTCGTGACTACATGCTGGCAAAGAAATAGAATTTGAACAATTTTGCTTTAAGGAGCCTTCACGGTCTTGGGTGTGTTGTTAAAGATTAATGAGCATGATTTTAGGGAAAAAAAAGAAAAAGGGAAAGTATCTTGTATTCAGTCTTCTTTCATTGCATCCTACCCAGCTTTATTAAACGGAGGCAGGGGGACAACTAAATTAAGAAGAAACTAATATAAGCATTCTTTCCTCTCTAGCCCCTTGGAGAGGTTCACAAAATTTCCCTCAGCTAATTTTTAATGGGAATTCAATGTGAATCAAAATGCCATTTTGACAGCTCTGAAATTATGACATCTCTCTGCAAAAGAGCCTCCAAAGTACAGTAGCATGAGCATTCACAGCACTTGAAAGCTATTAATTAGCGTGCTCAGCACCCCTTCACGGTATGTGAGTGTTGGTTATAAAAAGAGGATAAGGATGATCAAAGCAGACAAAATGAGGGCCTGAGTAAGCAGAACCAGAATTAGAACTCATAGCTTTTGGTTATTTTCCATGTAAAAGTGCCTCATGTTTCTCTTCCTGGACTACCGGGGTCTCATCCTTCTCTCTCGTCGTCGTTCCCTGGAGGGCTTGCTTCGTGTGCCTTACCGTTCTGTGGTGCCTTGTGAATGCTTTGGCTGGGTTTTGGAAGAATGAACTTGCTTGTCTCTGACGTATTGTCAGGAACCAGAGAAAACGATAATCTGTTTTCTAAAGCAGAGTGACTTAGGAAATCCCTGATGCGTAAATTCATCTCTGACTATTTTTGAAAGTGTTTTCCAGCACTAATTTAGAAGAGTAGATTCTGTGGTTTTGGTGTCTCTGTAGAAGACAGCACAAGTGAAGCGTCTGAGAAGTTAATGGATAGTTATGCATTATCAGCGTGGTGTGGCTCTGAGCAAGCCTACAAAAAATAAAGGTGACCATGTTCAATTCCTAACAACATATCTGGCAGACTTCCTCTTTGTACACAGAGAATTGATTCATCCAACAAGCTTTTGTGAATTCCCTCCGAGGTGTGTAAATCTGCCGCCACCCGTCTGTCACTTTGTCATACTGTGGTGGCTTGCATGTTGCTGTGATTCTGGAAGCTATGTTACCAGTGAGGAGCTTCCAGACTAAGACAGACTAGGAAAAAAGGCCTGATGATCTACGTCCAACAATTAGCCAATGGAAACCCTATGGGTAACAACAGAATATTGTCCTATATAAGTGCTGAAAGATGAGCTCCCTCTGTTGGAAGGCACTCAAAACACATAATGGCCACAATGATGGACTCGAGAATACCACTGATCATGAAGACGGTGCAGGACTGGGCAATGTCTCCTTCTGTTGTACATGGGGTTGCCATGAGTCAGAGCTGACTCGATGGCAACTAACAAAAGCATATGAGTCAGAGCTGACTTGATGGTCGCTAACCATGACATATAGGTCTGAGTGGGTTAGTGGTTCCCAAGCTTTGGTGTGCATCAGAACACTTGAGGGAACGTACTAAATTACCAATTCCTAGGCCTCATCGCATAAATACTGATTCAGCAAATCTGGGTGGGGTTTTAGAAATCTGATTACCCTGAGAGTGGTTCTCAAGTGCCCTTGCTTCCCTAAATCTGACTGTTCTAAGTGTTGTGAGGACAGAAGAAATTCTTCACTGAGAATCACTCAGTCACAATGACCAGATGAAGCCCAATGGCTCACACAGTAGAAATGGATGATGGGGCAACCTCACAGATGGCCAGACAGAACAGTACTGGTTCAGCTTGCACAGCCATGGGAATTCTGGAATATTGTGGGCTAGACTTAGACCTTAAGGAGTTTTAGGAGGATTTTAAAACTAACCTGGACTTCAGAGAAAATAAAATCTGGTGCAACCATTCCATCTTTTATAATGAGACAAATGAGATCCAGAGCAGTTAAATGACTTACTTAAGTTGAAGAGTTGAAGGGCTGGGACAGGAAGCAGAGCCTTCTAACTTTGTGTCCCATGCACTTGACCCTAAAAGCAACCTTTGGAGAGTTTGCTCTGTATGCAACAGGAGAGGATGCACAGACCAGCATCCCATTAACATGGCATGGGAAAATGTGGCTAAATATTAACACTGTTTTTAGATTTGACAAAGCAGAGGAGATGTGTCCATAATTTTCCATCATATGCAGAGAATATTTTATATGGAAGAAAGACTCTTCAAAGATTCTATCCTATACATTTTCATCAATGACTAAGAAGATGTATGTAGACAGTATTACATTAACTAATAATTATCATCAGAAGAAAGACCCGGTGATCTACTTCCAAAAAATCAGCCATTGGAAACCCTATGAAGCACAGTTCTACTCTGACACACATGGGGTCGCCATGAGTTGGAATCGACTTGACGGCAACTGGCCAGGTATAATAATTATTGAATACTAATTCTTTTTACGTGAAATAACTCTTTTACATGAAATAACTCATCTAATTTTCTCAAAAAAAAAATCTACAAGATGGATCTACAAGATGATGAAAGTGAGAGGTAGAATGATTAAGAAACTTGCTCAAGTTTGCACAGCTAGTAAGTGGTGAAAAAGAAGTATGGACGCAAATCAAGCCTTTCTGCCTCCCGAGCCCTCTCTAAGCCACTGTTCTATACGGAAGCTTATAAATCCACACACAACGGATCCAGGCTTGGAGAGGTGGCTAAATTATTGCAGGACAGGATCAGGATTTTTAAAAGGTCCTAGTGAACTGAAACTAATAATGTTGGTTTACAGGGATAACTGTAAAACTTTACATTTAAGTTAAAAATTCAGCTGCACAGTATATGGATGCTATCAAGACCTGGCTTAACTATAATTCATGTGAAAAAGACTCAGGGTTTCAGCTGACTTTGCACTTATATGAACAAATAATGAGAAGTGGCTCCCAAAAAGCTTATGCAATTTTAGGCATAAGCCAGAATCAGGCAGATAAAAGTCCCGCTGCATTTTAGATATGTTAGAGCACAAGTGGAGGTAAAGACACACTAAGCTGAGTTCAGATATAGAAGTCTTTTGTGTTGTAAAGTGGCTTTTGGCAGCCCAGCATCCGTTCCCTCATGTATTTTGTCTCTCTCTCTTTTCCTCCCTTACCCATGTCTTTCTCTCTCTCTCTTTCTCTCTAGGTAACAGCACTTTATTTTCCTTTATGGAACTACCCCCCTCTCACCCCATTCTTTGCTGTCCTGGTGGAACTGTAAATCGTGGTGCCCTTGTGTCCCACATCCTGTTTCCACCCCTTGGCCAAAGGATGAGTCTGCAGCCCAAACCCGGCCATATTCCATCTTGTGGAAATGTTTATCTTGAACAGAGTGAAACATGAGAAAAGATAGTTGGAGCTGAATAATTTTGTCACCATTGTCTGCAAGAAACTTTCTCCTCACCAAGATTTCTGGATGCTGCCCTGGTTCCTTGTCCTTTGGGTCTGGCAATTCAATCTGAACCCAGGTACATTGGTGTGGATCATTCTTCATGATCCATCAACACATCCCTTCAAGTGACATTACATCCAGGGTACAGTCGTACAAACACTGGCTTTTCCTTCTTGTCCTTCTCTTCCTCCATCCCTCTTCCTCCTACTTTAATGGAAATGCCAGGTTCCAAACTTGTGTGTAGAAGTGAATATGAATATGGCAAGTAATTTCTTCTTAAACCAGTTGCCGTTGAGTCTATTCCGACTCACAGAGATCCTATAGGACAGAGTAGAACTGCCCCATAGGGTTTCCAAGGAGTGGCTGGTGGATTCGAACTGCTGATCTTTTGGTTAGCAGTGTAACACTTAACTGCTTCGCCACCAAGGCCCCTAAAATTTCTTCTTAGCAAGTTAATAAAATGGGATTATGTTTCTGATGCAGGAGATCATGAGTCTGGCACCAGATGGGTGATGGAATCAGTGTGAAAGTGTAACTCAGGTGCCAATTGAGGAAAGAAAGGAGAATTTATCAATGAAGACGTAGTACTTTGAATAGAAAAAAACCCTGACAGAATAAAGAGCCAGAAAAGAGGTAAAATTACAATAAGAGGAAGAGAAGAAAATTATAATGATGATGGTGACAAATAAATGTGTTTTTTCAGCTATCCAAACACCTTCGCAGACTGTCTCCTTTGCTCCTAGCGAACTCTTTAAGGTAGGTATCATTACCACTAAGGATCCCTGGTGAAGCAGCAGTTAAGTGCTCAGCTGTTAAACAAAAGTTTGGTCATTTGAATTTACCCACCAGCTCTGGCAGGAGAAAGACCTGGTGATCTTCTCCTGTAAAGATTACAGCCTAGAAAACCCAATGGGACAGTTCTACTCTGTCACATGGGATCGATCTAAGTCGAAAATCAACTGGATGGCATTATACAACAACAACAATATTGTTACCACTGGCTCCTAGGCAAACACCCAGAGAGCTGGAAAATTTGACTTGCTCAATGCCCCAGAGCTACTTGTCAATGACTGAGTCACCCAGTCACATCCTCCAACCCTCCCATCATCTCCTCCTTTCAAGACCCTTCTATTCCCCATCTTTCTCTCAGTCTCTCTGGCTGAGAAGTGAAATGTGTTAAAAGGAAATCATTTTGGAAAGCTCTCAGTCTCCCTTTTCTTTCCTTTCTTTGAGCACGCACTGTGTCTTCCATTTTGTTGGAACCAACCGCAGAGTTCACCTTTGACTCAAGAGACAAATGCCCTAAACCAGATTATTTTGTGCACACTCTTTCTCTCGTCGAGGCTGGCTCTCAAATCTGTGTCTCCTGGGTGTGGTTTACTATACGTGTAGATTTACTGGGTGAGCAACCTGGGGAACTCATTAACTGCACTGCTGGTAAGTGGCTAACAGCACCCTCAGCCAATCAAAATGCAGGCAGTGTGTTCCAGCCAGGTCTGTAGTATCCTGACAGGAAGTCACAAGGTTGTGATATCGAGCTCCTGTGACTGAGCTTTCAGAGGCTAGGAGAAAGGAAATGTCCCTTAGTATTAGCTAGAAAGTTCTCTGCAAGCAAAATGCTGGAGAAAAGAAACAAACTAGGTTCTGAGTGGAGTTTGTATTAAGTACCTGAGTCTTGCTGTGAACAACGATATGTAGTTGTTTTATAAATTAGCCACATTGGAATTCTAAATCACTATAGGTGCAGCAGAACCTTTGATATAAGGCTAAGCTTATTTTTGAACAAATAAAATAATTGCTCAACATTGGTGAGTTGGTGGGGGAAGGGAAGAGTCTGCTTTTTGAAGAACTATACCTGCTACCCAGATAATATTCTGAATACCTGACAGTACAGAATAATAGTATTGATAAGGTGAATAAATCTGATCCTGGCTATTTTATGTCAAATTGGTAGAAGACAAATTTTTATGCAAGTATGCAAAAAAGTAATAAACCTGCTTAAGGAACAAATTTAATGGTTTCCAAGACTATATATTTCTAATAATTGTTTATACTTTTAATTTAATACTATTATTCCTAGCAGGAAGCTTGTTTCAAGTTGTGAAGAGATTGGAATAAAACTGAAGTATCAGAATTTCCCAAAAGGCAGTTTCCAAGGGAATTTAACATGGCTAGGTACAATTCCTAGCACGTCCAATTCCTCTTTGTTTCAAAGAATTTTTGGTAAATAAATCTCGAATAGGCTCAGTAGCTCTCTCCCAGGGCTGCCTCCCACACTTGAGGGATGTGAGAGGTGAGAAGGGGGGGATGGATGGGTCTTCTAGATTATTCTATAAATTATTTTTGTGTTTATTATTAAAGGCATCTCCACAATCCATATTCAAGCATTTTAGCTCTGATTTAAGAAGTTAAAAATGTCCAACCTTAACCTGATGGTATTTTCAAAAATAAAAGGAGGGTTTGGGAGCAGTCAGTAGAGAGTTACCTTTGTTGTTCATGTTGGTCCCAACTCATGGTGACTCCATGCACAACAAAATGAAATGCTGCCCAGTGAAATCCCCGACGGATCATGGGGATGCCCAGTGCTGTACCATCCCCATGACTGGTTGGGGATTGGATCAATGTGATCCATAGGGTTCTTACTGGCTGATTTTCAAAGTAGTTCGCCAGGCTTTTCTTCCTAGTCAGTTTTAGTTTGGGAGCTCTGCTGAAATCTGTTTAGCATCCTATCAACACACAAGCCTTCACTGACAGATGGATGGTGGCTGTTCATGAGGTGCATTGGCTAGGAATTGAACCCAGGTTTCCTGCACTGAAGACGAGAATTCTAACACTGAACCACCAATGCTCCCATAAAGAGTTGCTAAGAGTAGTTAAATGCGGCACTAATCAGTCAAGATAATAATTTCTGACGAGTATTTGGTTTGAATGAACAAGTCTGTCTTGGAAGAAGTACAGCCAGGGGGCTCCTCGGAAGTAAGGATGGCGAGACTTTGTCTCACGTACTTGGACATGCCATCAGAAGGGATCAGTCCCTGGAGAAGGACATCATGCTTGGTGAAGTACAGGGTCATCGAATAAGAGGGAGACCCTCAAGGAGATGGATTGACACAGTGGCTGCAACAATGGGCTCAAACAGCAATGATTGTGAGGATGGCGCGGGACTGGGTAGTGTTTCATTCTGTTCTATATAGGGTCGCTATGAGTTGGAACCGACTCAGCAGCTCCTAACAACAGTATTTGGTTCACAAGAAGTTAGTTTGGACTTACCTAGATGTACCACCACACTTTCCAATTCATTACCACCTTTCCAGGACTTCAGACTAAAAGTCAAGAGCTAAGTTTTACAAAACAAGTTTGAAATTTGTTTGCAGGCCAACGTGGAAAACTCCTGCTGTCATTGCTTAGGTTCTGCCTCTTATGGGGATAGAAAAAAACTTCTGTCTCCATGGTTGCGAAGTCAGCACTTTCCGGGAGCACTTAGAAACAAAGGCAACCCCACCTCTCCTTCAGCAACAGCCTAAATCCCTAACTACTAGTAATGGCATAATGGGGAGCTGGGGAAGCATTGGAAAGGGTCTCAGGAAATATTTTCGCAGAGCAAGTCAATACGAATGTGAGTTTGCCTTCCAAAGTGGCCGGTAGAGTCCTGTCACTGGGATTCTGCCCTCTCGTGCTGTTAATACTGTTGCTGCTATCGTGGCTCTGCACGTTGATTAAGCACGACTAGTTCATTAGGGTCTTTGTGGAACAGAGTTAGACAGAGTGTCTGCAAGATGAAGCACTCCGGAATGTTCTGCAGGAAACAACCCTGCTCCGACAGGGAGAGAGGAATGGATGGTCTCCTTCTCAATTCTCTGTTTCTATTATAAATTAGATGACTACTTAAAAAATGAGCAAAGTATAAATAATTAAAAACAAATCAAAGGACTTTATTACCACCATTGTACCCAGGCTCTTGAAGATAACCCGTCTACCCCGCCTCATTTATGGATGTCTGCTCTGCTTTGCTCTCCTCTATTTCTCCCAGAAGGACCTGAATACTGAGAAAAACAAAACAAAGAAACAAAAAACCCAGTATGGTCTCCAGTCTCTTGTCACTTGCAAGTCTCGAGTCCTAAGGCAGCCAGAGTCCGTGCTGTAGACAGCCCACATCTGTGAGGAGTCCGTCTCCCCTTCCTTCCCCAAAGGAATGGATCACTTTAAAGCCAGAGTGGAAGAATCCAGGGCAGAGCTACCCAGGGATGCCCTGGGCAGCATTGAAAAGCAAATATTTATTGACCCAGCTCTTCTCGTCCTTGTGATTACATCCAATTCTGACTGACCTGCAACTACATCTGCCTGTTTTGTAGTGACCGGGGCTGGATGGCCATACACCTGACTATCCTATTGTTGGTGATATTTTGTTATTTAATTTTGTTTAACTTGTATTTGTTTTTGTGGCAAAATGTTCTGACTCCTTTATAAATAAAATGCTCAAGAATTCTTTCACTGGGAGAAATGGAACCCAATACAGATTTAGTAAAAACTGGGGCAAAACGAGTAACTTAACGTGCCTCCAGTACACACAAATACTGCAGAAGCTTAAATGAGAAAGGGAGCCTGGAAAACTGACAGCAAGGGTGTATCTGAATCATCCAAACTATGCAACGGCTGCTACTCAGCGACAACAACAACAACAAAAAGAAATGAATTAGGGTAGGCGACCGTGAGAGCTTTGTTGGGAAAAATACGTTCATTCCCAAACCCGGTGGCTGGGCAGCGCATCACTGGAGACCTTTATTAAAAAATACAGTTTCCTGGCTTCACACTGGGAGATTCTGCGTCAGAAGATCTGATGTGAGGCTCAAGAACAGGCATCTTGGGAATCATTGCTCTAAGTAAGAAGAAAATGTTAGATTCCTAGTCAGCTCTTGTACTCCAGCTACTTCCACCACCCACACGGGTTGCCGTGGAGCGGGCTCTGACTCACGGCCACACCACAGGTGTCAGGGTAGAACTATGCTCTCGAGCTACTTAACAGCCTGAAATAAACTGGATTAGATAAGACTAGAGTTGTAGCTAGCCAGGTGTCTGACAGCAGTTTTGGTAGTGGTTACAAGTTGGGATTTGCGGCCGTTTCAATGAACTGTGATTATATATTTTTTTTCTTTATAAAAACTTCTAGAGTATGGAAGATTGCATTGCATTTATTTGCCAAAAGACAGTTGATTTAGTAGCCACATTACCAGTATGAGGCTGTCCCCACAATCCCCTAGTACGATTTTCTGTAACAGATGTGTCTGAAAAATCTTAGCCCCTAAGCTAAGATGAAGTCTCACCCGAAGTGGAAAACAAAACAGATAACGTTCTTCTAGAATAGCAGATCTCAGACTTTCTGAGGATCCCTTTACACGCTCCAAAATTGTTGAGGACCTCAAAGAGCTTATTTTTTTCTTTTTTGGGTGGGTTATAGCTACTGATATTTATCACATTAGCAATCGAAACTGAAACGAGGCATAAAGGAACTTTCTAAGATGATGACAATGTTCTACATTTTGATTTGGATGATGTTATATTTGTAAAATTTATAAGATTTTATACTTAAGAAATGTGGATTGCTCTGAATATAAATTTTATCTCAATAAAACTGAAAAAAATTAGATTTTGAATCAAGAAAAAAACTAAGAACTTTAAAAATATTTTAATTCATTCAAAAATAACATAATAAACCTCTGTTAACATAAATTACGTTTTAAAAATGTGAAGGGTAGTCTTTTACATTTTTTTGCAAACCTTTTTAATGTTTGGCTCTATAAAAGGCTGTTGAATTTTTATATCTACTTCATTCAATGTGCTACAATATAGTCTTTTGATTGAAGTGTATGAAGGAAATCTGTCTTCATACAGATTTACAGGTGGAAAAGAGAGGAACTTGTGGATCCAGGAAAGGTCTGTGGGATTGCTGGGGATCCTTGGAGCACACTCTGAGAACAGCTCTTGTGGAATAATCTCACACTCCGCCCCGATGGCAAGGGGAGCCAGCAGCTGAAGGCAGAATGCCTTGAGGCACCTGGTTCCAATCATGAGGGTTTCCTTCAGATCTAAGTGCAAAGCATGTCTAGTAGTCCAGGTTGGCCAGGAGAAAACCGACAAGAATAAAGAGGTGTGGCCCCTAGAATGAGGTGTAATAAGGGACAGTGGCTGGGACTGGAGATGAAGGGTACAGACATGGCACTGTTGAGATCCTGCCTTCATAATATCTGGGAGGAGTCTGAGGTAGCTGTCACACAACTTTTCTGTTGCTTTGTAATCTGAGAGTAGCTCTGGCCCACTGTGTTAGGCATTTATAACAGTAATCTCTCTAGTCTCTCTAGGGCATTTGGATGCCTCAATAAGCCTTGCTCAAAGTTCCTAAGGTGTCTTTCTGACATGTTGTGAGGTTGGAGCCTTATGTTAAGTAAGTAAAGCATTGTCCATAAGCTTTATCCAGCTTTTTCTGTAAGGGAATTTCTTCCTTCTTTCTCCTCTTTCAGAAAGTTCACAATTTCCCCTATTTTTGAGCAACTATTTCCCTGGTTCTCTCATCTCTGTAGATTAGCTAATGCAGCAGTCTGAGGAATAGTTTGGAGGATCGGATCTTTTATAATTTATCTCACTTCCCTGGGAATCTGACTGTAGCATTGATCTAGTCTTGTCAACTGTGACTCTTCTCCCTGGTGCCTGTGTTAGCTTTCTGAATCCAGTAATTAAAAGGGTCGACTGGCTTGGCTGCAAAGTCCATTAAGGAAGGACCCTTTACGGCATGAGGCTCCAGAGCTTCTCTCACGAGGGGTTCAGAATTGGTCTGAACTTTTCTAAGTTTTAGTTTATATTCCAGATTAGTGACAAGGTCACACTGTGGTGTGTGGCCAAAGATGTCTCCTAGCGTTGGTTGGTTGTTTGTAAAGGAACTTTGTACAAAGATCAATAGAAATCAGTTGCTGTCAAGTCAATTTCGACTCATAGTGACTACATGTGTGTCAGAGTAGAAGTGTGCTCCATAGGGTTTTCAATGCCTGCTTTTTTTGGAAGTAGACCACCAGGCCTTTCTTCCAAGGTGCCTCTGGATGGACTCAAACCTCCAACATTTTGGTTAGCAGCTGAGTGCATTAACTGTTTACATCACAAAGGGACTCCTCTTATTTACCATGCCTTCATGTTGAGCCCTATATCAGAATGTCAGTCCCATCACAGGAAGCTCATCATATTGTTCAATAATTTCCGAATTCTGTTGGATCACCTTTCTTTGGAGTTGACATATATATGGATCTCTTCCAGTAGGTTGGCCAGGCAGCTGTCTTCCAAATATCTTGGCATAGACGAGTCAGTGCTTCCAGTGTTGCATCCGTTAGTTGAAACATTTGAATTGGTATTCCGTCAATCTCTGGAGCCTTGTTTTTTGCCAAATCCTTCAGGGCAGCTTGGATGTCTTCCTTTAGTATCATTGGTTCTTGATCATATGCTACCTCCTGAAATGGTTGAATGTTGACCAATTCTTTTTGGTACAGTGACTTTGTGTATTCCTTCTATCTTCTTCTTCTTCTTTAAATATTTTATTGTGTTTGGTGAAAGTTTACAGAATAAATTAGTTTCTCATTTGACAAATTGTACATAAAGCGTTCCATGACATTGGTTGCAATCCCCACACTGTGTCAGCATTCTCCCCATTTCTTCCCTGGGTTCCCCATTTCCTTTCATCTGATTTTCCTATCCCTTCCTGCCTTCTCATCTTTACTTTTGAGTAAATGTTGCCCTTTTGGTTTTGTATAATTCTTTGTTCTATGAAGCATGTTCTTCTCTGGTGTTACTGTTTATGGGACTGTCTATTGCTTGGCTGGAAGGTGGTTTCTGTGAACTGCTGCAGTTCAAAGTCAGAGGATTGTCTTAGGGCCACAGTCTGGGGTGGTTTCTCCAGTCTCTATCAGACCAACAAGTCTGGTCTTTTTTATGAATTTGATTTTTTGTTCTACATTTTTCTCCCCCTCTGTCCAGGACCCTCTACTGTGATCTTAGTCAGAGCAGTCAGTCTTGGTAGCCAGTCACAATCTAGTTCTTTTGGTCTCTTGGTCATGTAGACTGTGGTGCACTTCCATCTTTTTTGATGTTTCCTTCATTGTTCAATTTTTTGCCCATAGAATCCTTCAATATTACAATGGCTGGGTTCTCTAGAGAAGCAAAATCAGTAGTGTATAAATATATATAGAGAGATATTTATATCAAGGAAATGGCTCATGAGGTTGTAGAGGCTGGAACGTCCCAAGTCCTTGGGACATTTACATGTTGTTTTAAAAAAATTAGCATAGCACACTTATGAAAATACCTCATGGGGGGAGGGAGCGGTTGGCAAACAAACGGAGAAGGTTCATGTTATTTGAGTAAAATATGGCAGTGTCCAATGCATCACATCTATTCTTGAGATGGTCTCTAAATTCAGGTGGAATATACTCAAGGTTGTACTTTGGCTCTCGTGGCCTTGTTACTTACTGGTACCTAATTGACCATCGGGCCTGTTGCCATCTCAACAGTTGCATCCTGAGCACCTATGGCTCTATCTTAGCTGAAATGCATTTCCTCCTTTAGAGGGAGGGTGAATTCTAAGAGCAGCCATGGAGTGATCTCTCCAGCCAGCTCTGCTCCCAGGCACAGGAACTGGGCTCCACTCAGTGGCCTGACTACAGTGAACTCTCCGAAAGATGTGTCAGCAATTACATGCAGCTGATTAAAATGGAGCAAACAAATCATTCACTGCCTAATGTGCAATGCATTGACGCTTACTTGATAGCATATTTATGCATACATCTTCAGAAACAATATTCTTGTAAACCTTGTATCAAACCCTTGGGGACATGTTGGTAGTAAGCAGGAAATCAGCAAACACATTGATCCTACATGCTCTGTGATGTTAGCAGTAGACATGAAATTGACTTTCATCTTAACATATTAAAATCAATATACAGTATTCAGTTTAATTTAGAGTGTAAATACCATCAAGTGTTTTCAAGACAGAGAAAATAATAGTTTCACCGCTGGTACATATGTATCATTACACAGGCCACTTTTCATTATTTAAAACAAGTATGACGCCGGAATAGAAATATCTTTCTCAGCCTATAGGAGTACATGGGAACTCAAGTTGTTGACTGATCAGAATCAAGAGCTAAGAAATTCTCTTTTTCAACTAACGTATAAAGTTTAGCTATTTTTTCCTCCATAATTTCATTTTAAAATAAAATTTTGTGGCAAATTGTCCTCATCGGTCTTAATTCTCTAAATTGTATGTCAGAGAGCATTTGTTGTTGTTAGTTGTTACCTAGTCGGCTCCAGTTCATGGTGACTCCACGTGTAACAAAATGAAGTGTCTGCCCCCGCACCCGCTACACCATCATTGGTGTGCTCCAGTCCATTGTTGCGGCCACTGTGTATTTTTGTTTTTTTAAGCAAAAAGAAAGTTTTATTCCACATATATGCAAAAGGCAAAAGTGGGAAACAGACAAGCATGCTGCCAGAGCTAATGTCTGCCCGAATCCAGGGAAATATCACAGAACAGACACGAGTGGGAAAATGGACAAGCATGCTGCTAGAGCCATGTCTGTCCAAGTGCAGAGAATATTACAGAATAGGTAAGAATGGGAAAACGGACAAGTATGCTGCCACAGCCGTGTCTGCCCGAGTCCAAATACCGTTACGAGTCATCAGTATATATTACTGTTATAACACTGTGTATTTTAAGTGCCTTCCAAGTGTGGTGTCTCATCTTCCAGTGCTATACAGGACAATGTTCAGTTGTGATCCACAGGGTTTTCACTGGCTAATTTTTGGAAGTAGACTGCCATGCTTATCTTCCTAATCTGTCTTAGTCTGCAAGTTCCACTGAGACCTGTCCGTGTAAAACTCCAGTGGGAGAGTACTGAGAAGATTTTTGCAACATGTTATAAAACAAAATAAGACAAAACAAAACAAAATTCTCTTTCCTTTCCGGAGGGATGTCTGGCCCACGAGACCCCTTCGTTTGGGATATGAGACTATGAGCTCAGAGTAGGAGGGCTCCCAAACCCTCTCACGGTTCTCTTCTACTTTCTCCCTCCACTCTCTTCTAGTATCAGGGGTAAAGTGAGGAGTGGTAATAGCTATTGATTCCTGAAGAATTAAGATATTCCAGGCATGAGGCTGCATTTCTTACCTATGTGGTTTCAGTTAATACTCTCACTAGCCCTATCAGAAGTGTTGTTATTATTTCTGTTTCAATAGATGAGAAACGGAGACTTACAGAGTAAAAGCACTTGTCCAAAGTCACACAGCTAACAAGTAACTGAATGAAATCTGAACCTAGGTCTGCGGGACTCCAGAACTCATGCCCTTTTCCATGCCTTCTCTCAGAGACGGAGTACTGCTTTCTTGGTGAGAAGTATTTCTGCCTTCAAGGGACCTGAAAGCCTCATCTCTAGAGAGACTTGAACAGAAAGGAGGAGGTGAAAGGGCCATCTTATGCCCTCAGTGTGAAAGTGTGTATTTCCCCAAGCACGAGGGTGAGGAAAAGAGTAGACGCAGGAGCCTTTCAGCAGCAGCGATTCCATAGCTCATGTAAGACATTCTTCCGCCTTCGCTGTTGCTGCTGGCTCTTGTGAATGCAGTATTCCAGGGATCTCTTTCAAATACCTGAAAGGTTGAATAGGAAGTAGCTTGTCTACTGGGTGGTACAAATGGTTAACACATTTGGCTGCTCACCAAAAACTTGGAGGTTTGAGTCTACCCAGAGGCACCTCAGAAGAAAAGCCTGGAGATCTACTTCTGAAAAACCAGCCGTTGAAAACCCTATGGAGCACAGTTCTGCTCTGACACACATGGGGTCATCATGCGTTGGAATCGATTCTGTGGCAACTGGTTTAAGTCTTCTGGGTACGAGTCAGGCCTGCAGGAGCACATTCATCTTTTTTCTTCTTCCTTACACTGTGGATGACTGAAGAGTATGTAACCAACCAGTCAAATATGCTTATGCCAGGACTCCCTCAGCACTTTGGGAAAAAAAAGCCCCTCAGTGGTATTTAAGAAGTCCCACTTTTATCTTTAAAAGAGTATATATTGCCCACTGGTTTCTAGATTTCTGGTGGTGATTGAGTAGGGAAGTACTTCTAGGAGCCACTTCTCAGGTTAGGATCCCAGGGATATTGTGAGGTAATGTCTGGAAAGCACTTTGAGCTCCTTTGAGAAAGGTGCTACGTCAATACCGTGTATTATTATTTATTATCAGCCTGAGAGAACAGCACAGGCAGGCGATGTCTTTTGTTTTGCTCCCCGGATACAACAGTGCTGTGGCTCAGACAGATTCCAGCTGGGGGAAAGTTCCAGCACCTGAAGTCTCTGACTCAAACGATGTGGGTGGCATCAGGCTCACTCTAGGGACAGAGGATTTGTTCAGTGTCCCCAGATGAGGACGGGAGAGACTCTGCGGTCAGGCTCGCAGACCAATGACACTCCATCTTAACGGGCAGAAGCACGGCTCTCCTCACATTGGGAAATGAATTCTGCGTGTGGGGTGGAGAGATGAACTTTGCACATCTGGCAATAATGAGGCACTCTTTTTTTAATTTTTTTTATTGTACTTCACGTGAAGGCTTACAGAACAAATAGTTTCTCATGAAACAGAAGTACACATGTTGTTTTGTGACGTTGGTTAACAACCCCACAACATGTCAATCCTCTAACTTCTCAACCTTTTTTTTTTTTGGGGAAAATACACATAGCCAAAGATACACCGTTTCAAAAATTTCTACATGCACAGTTCAGTGACATTGACCATGCTCTTCCAATTGTGCTGCTATTCTCACTTAAGATGAAGGCTTACAGAACAAAATATAGTTTCTCATTTAACAGTTATTACAC
>NW_004443949.1:19121490-19166610 GCF_000243295.1 Trichechus manatus latirostris | reverse complement strand
TACTCACCAAGGTAGAATGTAGAACATTGTCTTTATAAACTGTGTTATGCCAATTGAGCTAGATGTTCCCCGAGACCATGGTCCCCACAGCCTAATGAGGCACTCTTAAAAGAACCAAAGTGCTCCATGCAGTAGCATGTTAGCTGGGGTTCCACCATTTCCTGCCCATTCTATTTGTAAAATATATACACATCCTGAATTGTCCTCTCCTGGCGCTAAAATAAGCCTCACTCTTCTTGCCTGCTAGAAAATTCAAGTCATTTTTTAAGTCCTATGCTAGATGCCATGATTTTCTCTTTGAATCTTTCCCAAATAACCAAAAATGTAATTAATGAAAAAAGATTTAGCCTTTATAGGATCTTTCTACTCAAAGTGTGGTCTGTGGACCTGTAGCTAGGAATCTCCTTGGAGCTGGTTAGATTTGCAGGCCCCACCCAGGCTTTCTGAATCAAAATCTGCACTTTAACAATGTCCCTAGGTGATTTGTTTGCATGTTAAGGTTGAGAAGAGCCATCACTGAATGTTTGAGTTTGCTTTGCTGGGTAAAAAACCATCTCAAAATGCAGTGTTTAAATCAGCAAGGATTTATCATTACGCATCACTCTATGGGTGGGCTGGGCAATTGCTCTGCTGATCCACCTGGGCTCTCTCATGTGGTTGAATTCACACAGCCTTCACTAAGCAACCAAATGTCGTGGGAATTTCGTAACATGTTTTGCTTTTTTTGTTTTGATTTTATGTGTTGTTACGGCTACCTTGAAGTATTCCTGGTCTTACAGTGGTTAAGAGCTCGACTGCTAACAGAAAGGTCAGTGGTTCCAACCCATCAGCTGCTCAAGGGGAGAAAAGACCTGGCAATCTGCTCGCATAAAGATTATAGCCAAGGAAACCTTATGGGGCTGTTCTACCCTGTCCTATAAGGTCACTATGTGTGGGAATTGTTTCGACAGCCCACAACAACAACAACATGGCTACTTTATATTTCTGTCCAAAGAAACTTTCTTTTTCCATTTATGGTGGAAATATAAATCTTCATTTTTAAATAAACGTATTTTTAAAAGAAGATGGTCAATTCAAAGAAAATTGTTAAATAAATAATGGTATAGGCTATTTGAGAATATAGGAAAAAGTCACAAGGATGGTATGTGAACTCTTAAAATTTGAGAAACACTGTTGTTGCTGTTGGGTGCCATTGAGTAGATTTCTACTCATAGAGACCCCATGTGACAGAATAGAGCTGTCCCGTAGGGTTTTCTTAACTTTTATGGGAGCAGATCACCAGGTCTTTCTCCTGTGGAGCTGCTGGGTCAGATAGAACCTCTAACATTTTGGTTAGCAGCTTAGCACTTAATCTGCATTTAGAACTTGCCACAAAGTATCTAGGGGATCAAAGACCTGCTTACCACTTTCAATACATGTATGGGTCTTTGAGAGAATGGAGGGCACTAGGTCACTAAGATATCCCTTCTCTTTTAGCCCCAGGGATCAAATGCGAGCTGTGGTGGAGGTAAGAAACACTTCCCTACTTCCCTTCTTACTGTGTTTCTTTTCAGCCAGGATTATTGTAGTAATACTAGTACCTGACATTTATGTGGGATTTTATGGTTTGAAAAGCTCTCACACGTGCTCAGTGTCATTTAACTTGTAAAGCACTTGATCTGTAGGGCATTTTATCCTATACAGAAAGTGAGAAGAGTGACCGCTGGTCTTTGAAGGGGAGGAAGGTCTGGCTATTGTTGGAATCCTTCTCCCAGTAGGAGCAGAGCTTCCTCTATATGCATTCCGATTTGTCTGAGGCCAGCTGGGGCTTTGGCTTTCTGATAATTGCTGGGTAAAGGAGAGTCACACTAACTACACCTTTTCCAGAGAAAGGCAGGGCCACTAGATTGAACAGTGTGGTGGAGACTGGTTGGCACTGAATAAAGGGCCACATCAGTGTCCTTTGCAGCCCTGCTTTACGGGCCTGGTAGAGGCATTTAGTACTTGACAATATTGGTACAAAATTGTGAGCCATTCTCCCAGTCCTTTAAGCCCTAATTTAAATCATAATTTCCTTCTCAGGTCCTTCGAGGTGAAATTTATCTCTCCCTGTCCTAGAGTTTCATGGAAAATTTAAGGTTTTCCATTATAACATTTGTCTTCAGTGATTTTGTTTTGAAGTTTAGGTTTGTATCCATTTCTAGTGCTAAAAAGTGGGAGCCTAAGAGCGGAAAGGAAAGCCTGGTTGCATAGTGGTTAAGAGCTACGGCTGCTATGGCACTTAGAATCCACCAGGCGCTCCTCGGAAACTCCACGGGGCAGTGCTACTCTGTCCTTTAAGGTTGCTATGAGTCAGAATCGACTCGACGGCAGTGGGTTTTCGTTTTGGTAAGAGCAGAAATGAAATCTTACCAATGTTTGGTTTGACCACAGCATTAACATCATGCTTTGCATGTGTTGTTGTTATTAGTCGCTATAGAGTTGGCTCCGATTCATGGAGCCGTGTACAACAGAACGAAATCATGCCCCATCCTGTGCCATTTTGGTATGTTTGAGGCCATTGTTGGAACTATTGTGTCAATCCATCTCATTGAGTGTTTCCCTTGTTTTCACTGACCCTCTACTTTACCAAACATGATGTCCTTTTCTAGTGATTGATCTTTCCTGATGAAGTGTCCAAAGTAAGTGAGCTGAAGTCTCACCATTTTCGCTGGAGCCTCATTGGAAGGCTTTTGTAAGTAGCAGGTGCTTTAGGAGGCTTTGTGGTTTTGAAAATAAAACATAAGACACAAAATATTACCAAAAGGGAAAAACTCTAAGCATGTTTTTTAATAAACTTTATTTTTTTTTATTTTATTGTGCTTTAGGTGAAAGTTTACAGTTCAAGTTAATTTCTCATTCAAAACTTTATACAAGTATTGTCTTGTGATATTGGTTGCGATCCCCACAATGTGACGAACATGTTCCCCCTTTCTATCATGGATTCTCTGTGTCTATTTGTCCAGCTCCTGTCCCTTCCTGCCTTCTCGTCTTGCTTTTGGATAGGAGTTGCCCGTTTGGTCTTGTATATTTGATTGAACTAAGAAGCATGTGTCTCACATTTTTTTGTTTTGTTTTGTTTTGTTTTGTTTTATAGGCCTGTCTAATCTTTATCTGAAAAGTGAGCTTTGAAAGTGGTTTCAGTTCTGAGTTAGCAGAGTGTCTGGGATAAACTTTATTTTTTAGAGTAGTTTTAGGTTTACGAATTGGGCAGAAAAGTTCAGCTCTGCCTCCTCTCCCTTCTGCACAGCTCCTCCTATTGTACAAGTCTTGCATTCCTATGGTGTGTTTGTTATAATTGATGAACCAGTATCGATACAAAGTCCATAGTTTACATTAGGATGTCTTTAAAATCAATATCCTTTTGATACTTTTATATTATATGAAATGTAGCTCAGGTATAATATTTTGTGGTCTGCTTTTCCTTGTTTTTGTTTTCTATTGTCCTTCTAGGTCTGAGAGTTTGGGACCATCTAGAAGCTACAGCTGAGTCAAGTGCTACTAACCCTGGGTCTTTAAGCAGAAATTGACCTTCCATTTAAAAATGTGTGCTCCCTGTTCTTCTCTTAAGTTTTGAAATTTCCAGGCACACTTTTTCTGAAATATTCCTACTTTTCCTTAGGAGGTATTGGTATATTAATGAATGATTATTCAGATACTCTTATATGCTAAAAATATCTCAGATACTATCACTAGAGTAAGATCTTAACAGGTGAAACTAATATCGTAGGCAGCAATTTAATAATTTACATGGGGCTTATGACTGGTTTAATATTCAAAGTAAAGACTATTTAAGAAGGGGGGAAACTAGCAGTTGCCTTTTAAGTTTTTATGTAATATATAATTAAAATTATTAATGGTAGGTAATCTTTGGTAAACTTCACAGAGACAGATCTTGAATTCCCTTGAACACTTGGTTAAAAAAAAAAAAAAAAAAACCCACTGCCCTCGAGTTGATTCTGATTCATAGCGACCGTATAGGACAGAGTAGAAGTGACCCACAGAGTTTCCAAGGAACGCCTGGTGGAATTGAACTGCCGATCTTTTGGTTAGCAGCTGTAGCTCTTAACCACTCTGCCACCAGGGTTTCTGAACACTGATTACTCTCTCTAAAATTAAGGATTACACAGGCTATTTTCATCTCAGGCCCTGAATTTTACCAAGGGAAAGTGTCAAGCGTTATTTAAAGGCTCAACAATCTTTCTGTTTGTGTGCTGAGTCCTGGACATATTTTGTTTATTTGTGTAATTACTCCTCTTAGCTGTGAGAATCTGGAAGTGCAAGTACAGGAACAGAGTCTGAATACCTTAATGTATTTGTTCTGTATTTTGATTTTTTAAAACCCACACATATTTTGCAGTAAGATGGTGACAGGCTACAAACAGTCGCTAATATAGCCTCTCCCAGCTTCTGCTAAAAATACTTACAAGGGCTCAACATCTTGTAGATAACACAGGCTCTTGGAAACTTTCAAAATGTCTCCCGGAGGAATGCAATGTATCAGAACACAGAAAAGATAACAGAAGAAAATTAACCTTGACTGACACTTTAAAAAGCAAGGGAAAGTGGGTTGAAAATGCACACATTTTAATCCAAATTAAAAGCATATTAAAGGGGGGAAAAGGAAAGATACCAATGAACACATAAAAATATGAAACACTTGAATAAATGCTCCTGAAAATTACAGCTAACAGCCAACCATATGGCAGAATCTGAAGGGGAGGGAGTGTTTGCCATCTGTGGTTTGAGGCACTGGTGTGAGAAGCCCAGTTACACCCTACATATGCACCTTTAATCTGAACTGTAGGCTGGCTGGTAAGTAGAATGGAGGGCATGTTCACTCTTTTCCTCAGCCTGCCCCTTGGCTGAAGACATAGGGGCAGATAACCGGAAGTTAACACCTACTGCTTAGGACATGTCTTGTGTATTGACCAGAATAGAAGCAGCTTTTCTTCTTGTCTTTCTTAGTACTTCCAGTATCCAATACATCCTGAATTGAATGGTGGACTGATGCATCCTGGTGTCCTGGTACATATTTTGTTACCAAGTAAAGATAACGTCCAGACACACATACACACGTGTGCGTGCACACAGGTAGTCAGTAAAATTATAGAGAATTTGCAAACTGTAATTTATAAAGTTACACAGACCAAGTTCTCTCACCATAATATAATGAATGAGAAATTTTATTTTAAAAAATTCAAATAGAAATGTCTAGACCCTGAAAAACTAAGAAATGGTCTCTTAATAATGTGCTCAAGGTAGAAATCAACAATGCAGTTGTAGATTCCTTCAGAAATACAAATGTGAGGATATTACATATCAAAATGTATAGTATATCCAAAGATATATTCAGAAATAACTTGATTAAAAATTTTAGTTATTAAAAGAGAGAGAATGAATGTAAGTCATTTAATCACTGAACTCAACAGTTAGAAGAAAAAAGAAAGAAAACCACATAACAAAAATAAAAAGATGAAAATAATAAAATTAACTGCAGAAATTAATGAATTAGAGAACAAAACATGTGCATTGGAAAATAAATCTAAAAACGTTTTTTTTTTAAAATTCAACAAAATAAATAAGCACATAATAAATCTAATGAATAATTAAGGAGCTCAAGTACAAATAAAAAAATTTGAAATAAGAAAAGTTATGTAACTGTTTGCCTGAGGCTACTATATACAATTTTATATTAATAATTTGAAGATCTAAATGAAACATATAATTATTGAGGGAAAAAACTATAAGCAATAAGTGGTCAAAGCTGACATAAACAATAGGAAACCTGCATAGATAATAAGAAAAAAAAGTCAAGAATAGCTTTACCAAGATATTTGTACAGCTCATAATAAAAAATACTGCAAAATTTATTGAGGAAAATACAGATATAGAGCAGAAACTACATGCATTTGGACTACAGCATGGTCTCAGTGATCCTGGGAGCAGGTGTGGAGATGGACCTTGGACCAGCCCGGGGCCCTGAGTGACTCTGACAAACCGCGCCCCCTACTGACCTGCACTGGACATGTAACTTGAGTGAGAAACGGACTTTTGTTAAGCCACTGACATCTTGAGGTTGTTTGTTACTACCTAGTCTGTCGTGACTGATTCTAACACTGATGTAGAAATATAGTCAACAGGATAGAATAAATAACTAGAAAACTGCCTTGTTATCTAGAAGAATATTGCATGTGATAAAGAGGAATCACAAAAAAAAAAAAAAAAAGGCACAAGATAACTAGTTAAATAGAAAAAAAAGAGAAATTTTGATTCTCACTTTATACCACAGAACAAAATAAATTCCTGGTGGATTAAAGAGTAAAATGTAAACATTCAAGCCATTAAAAAAGAAGAGGGGTAATATTCAGTCTTTGAATAGGACGATACACTTTTAGGGGCTTAAAAAAGTTTGAAACCAGAAAGAAGTTATCCCCAAACAAAGTCCCATAAAATTTAAATTAATTAATGTTGAATTAAATTTTAAGAAAGCAAGACCTAGTCAACTGCCACTTGACTCATCTTTTATGTAATTATATATGAGTTTAAATCATAAGAATAAAACCAAATAAATAATTTATTCTTAGCAAAATTCATCTTTTAGCTATAAGATCTTACAATCAACATTGAATTCATCTTCTAGAATTCCAAAGCCTCATTGGCTGCAGTTATGAGCTTAGGTTCTCAACTTAGCTTCTCTGCTTTTTAGCCACGTGAGCCGTTGCAGTCGCGTAACCCCTCAGATATGGTGAAAGGTGTTGGATCATGATCTTTCAGATCTTTCCCAATTTGCAAATACCGTGATAGCACAGTTGTCCACAGCAATCAAAAATATTGATTTTAAAAAGAAAGTAGGGATTTATAAAAACATAAATTAAACAAATTAGTCCTATTTTTCTCTTGGGATTTGAAAATATGATGCATTTACATACTGAGATATGGTACAAAGAAGACATGTCAGTCTATTACTGAAGCAAATCTCCCAAAATTCCACAGTCATAAATTCACCCAAATAACCTGGCCACCTATTTTTGATAAGTGATTTTTTTGCAAATTATCCAGTAAGCAAGCCAACCCACAAAGTAAAAGCATAATATATCATGAAAAATATTTAGGTCACTTATGTTGATATGGAGGTTTTATTTTAATTATTTATACAATTTCATAGTGCAGTAGTAGGTGTCCTGTGGTATTCTTCTAAAAAATAATGAAAGTGTCTAAATATGAACTCTCATTGGAGCTTTTTTGCTATTAAATTTATACAAATGCATTTATTTAGTGTAGCTTATTGAATTTAAGGATAAGTTACATTCAAATCAGTGAGTTTCTAATAAATAAAGTGTGTTTTTAAATTAAAAAATGCAATAAAGTAGAGATATGTGCTTAAGAATAGGAAAGAAAGTAACCAAATAGTAATTTGGACCTTTGTTCATCTAATCACTGCCTCATCTCAAGGCCAAGAGCAAGATTTTCAACTTGGAGCTGAAATCCTAGGCCTTCTGGTCACCCTCAAAGATGAAACTAGGCTTATCAAAGGCAATGAAATAGCAGGTGTGATAAAAGTTTGTCACTGATGGGAACATGATTGTCAATATGTATGGAGCAGCTCCTCTGTGTCAGGCACTGTACTAGGCTGTAGGAAGAGAAAGGTGAACAAAACATGGTTCTTACCCTCAAGGAGCATGTATGGAGGTAAGCACGTGTATTAATTAGGGTAAATAATGTTATCTTCTATAATATGCAAACACCCAAAGTTCAATGGCTTAGCACAGTGTACGTTTACTTCTTAATGGCGAGTGGCCTTCCATGTTGAGTCACTTCCTTCCATTGCTGAGTCATTCAGAGGCTCAGGCTTCTCCCATAGTTGGCTTTGTTTCTCCTAGGGCTGTGGAGTCCTCTGCTGGATCTTAGTATCTGATCAGAAGAGAAGATATAGAGGATGGCATCTGAGGATTTTATGGATCAGAACAGGGAACGATGCATATCACTTCTGCCCACATTCCGCTGCCCAGAAGGTGGCCACAAAGTCGTACTTAACTGCAAGGGAAGCTGGGAAATGTGAGCCAGCTTTGTGCCTAAGAGGTGGCAGAAATGTGTTTTAGTGAACACTTAGCTGTGTCTGCTATAGCAGGTGATGAAAAAGAACCACAATTAGTGCATAGTTACTGTAACAGAGCTAAAATACAAGGCACGATGAAGAACAAAGGAGGGAGTGGTTGACCCCAGTATAGGAATTGGGCTAATGGCACATATCAAGCTGGAATTGCAATTATTGACCCAATAAATCCATAGAATAAAAAAAAAAAAAAACTAAAACTATTCCCAAATTAGGTTAAAGGAAATATCAGTTACTTCGTAATACAGAACCATAGTATTTTCTAATTGAAATTTTTATTGATACAATTTTAGATTCACATGTGGTTGTAAAAAAATAATATAGAATGATTTTATACACACTTTACCCATTTCACTCAATGGAGACATTTTTATTTTGGTAGAATATCACAACCAGGATATTGATGTTGATATAATCCACACAATTCACTGATCTTATTCAGATGTCCTCAGTTTTACTTGTACTCATTTGTGTGTATGTGTGCATTTCTTCACAATTATATCACAGCTGGAGGTTCATGTATCCACCACTGCAAGGCCCTGCCTACCTCTCTCTCATTTTCTACTCCTGCATCTGTAACCCCTGGCAACCACTAATGTGTGCCCCATTTCTAAAAATTTGTCATTAAAAATGTTATATAAATGGAATCATGCAGTATGCAACTTTTAGGGATTGGCTTTTTCACTCAGCATAATTTCCTGGAGTCATCTAAGTTGCAGTGTGTATCAATAGTTCATTCCTTTGTCATTGCTGAGTAGTATTCCATGGTATAGATGTACCACTGTTTGTTTAATCATTCACCAGATGAAAGATATTGGGCTGAGTCCAGTTTTTGGCTATTACAAGTAAAGCTACTAAGAACATTATTGTACAGATTTTTCTTTGAACATAAAATCCTCATTTCTCTAGGGCAAATGCCCAGAAGTGCAATTGCTAAGTCATATGGTAGTTGCACGCTTAGTTCTGTAAGAAACTGCCAAATTGTTGTCAGGGTGACTGTTCCGTTTTACATTTCCACCAACAATGTATGAGGGATCCAATTTCTTGACATCCTTGATAGCATTTGTTATTGTCACTATTTTTTATTTTAGTTTTCTGATAGGTGTGAGTTTAATTTGCATTTTTCTAATGGCTAATAATATTGAACATCTTTTTATGTGCTTATTTGCCATCTGTATACCAGAACTATAATATTTTTTTAAACAGAAAACCACAGGTTTTACATAAATCTAGGAATTAGAAAAGCAATCACTAGACCAAAAACATAAACCTTTCTAAATATCAAGATAATTATACACAAAAAAGCAAACAAAACAAAAAGCCACATAAAGAGATAGTGCCAAAAGCTATGGAACAGAAAGCATAACAAAAAGAAAAAAAAGCAAAAATAAGTCCAAACATGTGGTATGTCAAAGTATAATTGGGCTAAATTCTCCTAGTAAAAGAAAAAGACTTTCTGATTGAATTGCAAAGAAAAACCAAAAAAAGAAAAAAGTTGAAAAATATAAAATGCAAAGGTACAATCTAGGCAAATGTAAACGTAGGAAGCAGAGGTTGTAATTTTTTTATAATTGATTTTATTTTTTGTTGTTGCCGTTGAGAATATATACAGAAGAGCTTACAATAATTCAACAGTTTCTACATGTACGATTCAGTGACATTTGTTACATTCTTCAAGTTGCGCAGCCATTCTCACCCTCCTTTTCTGACGTTTTCTCCTTCATTAACATAAACTCACTGTCCCTAAGTTTCCTATTTAACTATTCAGGTTGCTGTTGTCCATTTGATCCCATACAGATAGTTCTTTAAAAGAGCACAACGCTCAGGACAGATATTCTTTACTAATTAAGCGAAACAATTCTTTTCAGAACCATAACATTTTTTATTTGAAACAAATTTTAGAAAATTTCTAGTTCTGTAAATGACTCCCCCTTCTTTTTATTTTAATTTTTTAATTGTGGAAAATTCCTGTTGCTCCTCCTACAGCCCCTCTAAATGCCCCATTTTCTTTGAACCCTTCTGCAACTCCCAAGTCTGAGTTACTTAAACCGTTTCTGACTACTAAAGGCAGAAAAAAATCTCTGCCTTCTCTGAGTTCCTGTTTGTTTCTCCTTCTAGTGTAGCAGTTAAAAACCAACCAAACAAACTCATGACCATAAAGTCGATTCCGACTCATAGTGACCCTGTAGGACAGAGTAGATCTGTCCCATAGGGTTTCTAAGGAGTGGGTGGTGGAGTCCAACTGCAGACCTTTTGGTCAGCAGCCAAACACTTGACCACTGCACCACCCGTGTAGCAGTTACCAGAGAGTATTTTCATGAAGGTGCTTACTTGTCTGTGCTTTCCACTAAACTTCGTCCTGAGGGAAGGGACTGTCTTACATATGTTTGCTTCCCCAGCACCTAGTAAGGACCCCTGGTGGTGCAGTGGTTAAGAGCTACAGCTGCCAACCAAGAAGTGGGCCGTTCAAATCCACCAACTGCTGCTTGGAAACCCTATGGGGCAGTTCCACTCTGTTCTGTAGGATTACTATGAGTCAGAATCGACTCTGACAGCAACGGGTTTGGTTTTTGTTTTTTACTATGATGTCTGGTGCCTTTAAATGCTTAATAAACATTTTTAAAGATTTTGTGTACTACTTTATATTCTGCCTCTTCCCCAAAAGGATTTGAACATCTACTTTTTTTGGCAGGCACTGTGCTGGGCACTTTTGCACATAGGGATCTTTACCTGTACTTTGCAGATAATGAAGGAGAAACTCAGAGAATTAAGGAATTTGAAAATGACCATCCCAGTAGGTGGCAGAGCTGAGGCTTGGTGGTAAATCTCTTTGCTGTGTCCCAGTTACCTCGGATGGCTCAGAAAGACAACAGAGCTGAGTTCCTTCTCTTGTGCCCTGTTGATGCCTCTGGTCCCATCTCACTCATTGGCTACTATAGAATCAGTTTACGTAGCCTACTGATCCTCTGTGCCTCCCTGGCCCATGCTCACCCCAGAATAGACAATGACCATTGTACACTTCCCTTCTCTGCCCCACTCTACCCTAAATACCTCCTTCCCCACCAGCCCCGAGGATTATAGTGTGTAGTAGTCTCATCTAACAACTCTGCCGATTTCCCATGCCTCTCCATTCTCTCTAGCGACCTCTGAGCCCTTGGCCTTTTGGGTTCTCCCTTCTCTCATCTCCATTTTTATCTCATATTTCCAGTTTTATGCTACCCATTTCTCAAAGGGATTAGATTTCACTTAATTCAATAAATTTATTTAATAATAGATTTTATGAGGAATACAAAAATGGAGGCAGCATCTTTGCCTCTTAGAATATTACCATTCAATAAGGGAGATAAGCAAAATACAAACCATACAGGACGCTTAAGGGGCAGGCACTCATTTTCAGTTAACTTGTGGTTTTCCAGTCTACTCCCGTTGCCAATGCCCCAGCCTTTATGAAAATGAAAGGCCGAAGTGGACGGTGCCCTGGTAATGGCCTGAAACCTGTCCATCACCAAGGCAAGATTACGTCCCCAAGGGCTCCCTTTGATAATCTTGATCTCACTTGTTTCTATAATATTGAGGATGAATGCTGAGAGCTTAATATCTTTATGTGCATGTGAAAGAAGCACTGATGAAAAAAGACTCCAGTAGAATAAGTATTATTTATTTATCAATTTACTGCAAGAATCTACTTCATAGTCAAAGTTTACAATGTAATATGAATGGAAGAGATCATACTCCCAAGCAGTATAGCTTGAAACAACATAAATAAAGGTAGCAAAGTGTTCTAGCTTGCTACTGGCCAAGTTTCATTCCTTTACTCTTTCTGGCAACAAACAGGTATTAATTCCAAGATGCACATTTTCTCTCTGATACTGGAATGCACCTTCCAGTCAATGGTATTGCATGGTTTAATTGGCAGCACTTGTTCTGTCTTACCAGTAGAACAATTAATGGTGCATCTTACAATTAATGGTGTCTTAGATTCAATGACATACAGTATTCGTTTGTATTTGTTTTGAGAACTATCCCCGCCCTAGATAATTGTATGGTTCTAGTTGGGGAGACAGATGTATAAGGAGTTGAGTGATTAGGTAAAGGGACAAATCCAAGCAAAGTACCGTGCAAACTCAAGGGTAGTATCACCGGCTTTAGTGGTTTACATTCCCTTCTCCTTGCTGGCAGCATGGACTCGGAGGGGTGGGGTTGTTGTTGGCTGCTGTTGAGTTGGCACCCCGAATTATGGTGATGCCATGTACAACAGGATTAATCTATCTAGAAGGCTGACTTCTTATTACATGAGATCATAAGTTTTCCTCAGTATTAAAGCTGTTTTATGTGGATATTCTGCTTCTTGCAGCTTAAAACGCCTTAACTAACATGACTAACTGCCTGGGGTGTTGGGGAAACACTGTTCAAAATAGGTAAAATTCAAATACGATGTTAAGGGACAAGGGAGAGGGAAGAGTACCTGCAAGGGCAGAGACAGCAGTACTTGCAACGGCGAGGCAGGAAGTGCCGGGCTATGTATGTTATTGCTGTTACTGCGCGCCGTACAGTCGATTCTGACTCATAGCCACCTAAGTGACAGGGTAGAGCTGCCCCATGGTGTTTCCCCGGCTGTAATCTTTATAGAAGCAGATCACCAGGTCTCCTCTCCCACTGAGTGGCTGATGGGTTCGACCCACTGACCTTTTGGTTATCAGCTGAGCTCTCAACCATTGCACTACCCGGGCTCCTTAGGCTATGTATGGGTAACAATAAGAAATTTCGTTTGGCCGTGGCATAGAGATAAGGCTAGGAGTGCCATAAAAAGTCTTTTCTTTTTTTTAAAACCATGTCACGCAATTTGGATTTTTGTCCTGCAGGCAACATGGAGCCAGCGGAACTACTTTAAAACAGGCGAGTGCCAGGATCAGATTTTTATATTAGCCATAAACTTTGGAGGCAGAGTACAGCTGGAGTGAGTAAAGGCTGATGGCAGAAAGACTAGGAAAGATCGACCTATTTTATTGTTTTTGTTGCCAGTGACAGAAATCTTCTCACATTTGCTTAAACAATAAATAAATAAACAAAAGTCAATTAAAATTTGGCTTACGTAAGTGAGAATTCAGATGTCGAAGTTGCTACAGAGCTGGCTAGAGGCAGTGGTGGTTCAGTGCTAGAATTCTCGCCTTTCACGCAGAAGACCTGGGTTTGATTCCCGGCCAATGTGCATCATGCACGGCTACCACCTGTCCCTCAGTGGAGGCTTGCATGTTGCTATGATGCTGAATAGTTTTCAGCGGAGCTTCCAGACTAAGATGGACTAGGAAGAAATAGCTGGTGATCTGCTTCTGAAAATCAACCAGTAAAAACCCTGTGAATCACAATGAGGACATTACAGGACTGTGCGGCACTTAGTTCTGTGCATAGAACCACCAAGAGTCGGAGCCGACTTGATAGCAGCTAACGGCAAGGCTGGCTTGATCCAGATGTTCAGACAATGTTGCTAGGAATCTCTCTGTCTCTCTTGTTCTTTACATCTCTGGGTTCTGCTTCTCTCTGGATTGCCTTTTATGTTTAGCCAGCTCCCTGGATGCATTAATTTTCCATTATTGTCAGAAAATCATCCCAGAGAAAAGGGAACACCTACTTCCCAACAGCTCCAGCAAAAGTCCTGGGGATAGCTCTGTTTGGCCTGACCTGGAGTCTGTCCAGATTTTGAACCAATTACTGTGGCAATGGAATATTCTAATTAGTCAGATCTAGTCATCTACTCACAGTTGAACCCAGGGGGAAGAATCACTGAATGACTTGGATTGAAAAAGGGGATGGTTCCCCCAAAGTGAGGAGAGGCAGAGCAGACCTAACTAGGAGCTATTGCCCAGTGAAGAGGTTATGAGAGCAGCTCGGGCAAAAAAAAAAAAAAAAGGAAAAAGGAAAAACAAAAAGAAATCTAGACAAAGGCCATGGCATTAGGAATTAAGAAAATAGGCTGACCTCCAACTTGGGCGGTGAGTACTACTATGTTGTCAGTTTTACAAGTGAGGAAACTGAGGCTTAAATAGAATAAATAATTACCTATGGTCTCAAAGCTTATGGAGTCTCTGGGTGGCGCAAATGGTTAATGTGCTCGGCTGCTAACTGTAGGGTTGGTTGTTTGAGTCTACCCAGAGATACTTGGAAGAAAGACCTGGCAATGTAATTCCAAAAAAAAAAAGAGTCTGCCATTGAAAATCCTATGGAGCACAGTTCTACTCTGACACACACGGGGTCTCCATGAGTCATAATCAACCTGATGGCAACTGGTTTTTTTCTCATAGCTTGTAAATGGATAATTTAGTATCCAAACCGACTGACTCTGAAGCCCATGTTCCTAACCAGTAGGCTACAAAGCCTCTCAACGAACAACTGAAGGAGAATGGGAGGGAAAACCAACTTCCTGGTATGTTCACCCCAGCTGCCTAAACAAGAAGGGAATGCAGAGGAAATTAGGTACTACCTCTGTCACCCACCCCCATCCTCAACAAGACTGAGGGAAAATGGAGAAGAAAGGTGTCCAGAGAGGCCATACCCTAAACCAGGGCTCCTCAGCCTCAACTCTATTGACATATTAGGCCAGATAATTAATTCTTTATGGTGGAGAGCTGTCCTGTTCATTGTAGAATGGTTAGCAGCATCCCTGTATTCTAACTACTAATTTCTTGTAGCTCTTTCTCCTCCCACCTTTTTTCCTACCTTGACAATCAAAAATATCTTCATAATTGCCAAATGTCACCTGCGGAGCAAAATTCCACCGCTACCTTCAGCTTCCACCTCGGTAGGAGGGTGAGGCCTGAGGCCTGCCTGACTACCCTAGAGCTGTGCTCTTTCCTGCCCTAATGGGCCCCCAGTTCTACTGTGAGGCTCCAGTATTTTAAATAGCCCATTATCTCTCCAGAGGTGACCCAGGCAATACCTCCCTTTTCTATACTCTGAACAAGGTGGATTGCATCTTTTCCCCCTTGCCCCTTGGAATTCTGAGATTTCTGGCAAAGTTTTGGGGAAAGAAATTCACTGTTACATGGGATCCTTAGATCTCTTGTTTGCAAATGAAGACAGTCACATGGAAAGGGAAAACCGCACGCAGACAGTAAGTCAAAGGTAAAGATAGGTCATTCATAATTAGTTATTTCAATTGAATTTTGGCACTTAGATTGCCTGCATTATATTAGAAGCCATAGAGCAGGGAGAAGAAATCCTAGTTTCACCATTTTCAGGGAATGTGACCCTGGGCAGCTCACTTAACTTTCCTCTACCATCACCACTACCACCACCAATTGTCAGAGCTGACTGACTCATGGCAACCCCATGTGTGTCAGAGCAGAACTGTGCTCCATAGGGCTTTCAATGGCCAGTTTTTCCCAAAGTAGATTGCCAGGCCTTTCTTCCAAGGCATCTCTGGGTGGACTCAAACCTCCAACCTTTGGTTAGCAGCCTAGCAAGTTAAGTCTTTGCATCACCAAGGGACTCTCTTCAGCCTCAGTTTACCTACAAGATGGAGCTGATAAAACGTACTTACACAAACCTCTGACGACATGTATTTAATATTTACATGTTGTTAGGAAAAAGCTAAATATTTAATATATACAGTTTCAGATAAAGAGTTTAGAAGTATCTAATAGCTTCTAGAAATGTCCATCAAAAAACATTTCAATATACTTCTGAAAAATTCACTCCTATAAAATATTTGTTAATTGACATGGGTTAAATGAGATATTTTTAAATATAGTTATTGACCATTTTAAATTCTAAAGGATTCTAAACCTTTAAGTTATAATATAATCTCTATATAAGGAAAATTATTGTGGGAAAATAATCTCTTCCTTTTTGTTGTTTGTATTTGGAGAACCTAGTTTTGGCTCTTACTTGGGCCTTTGACTCTCCCACTAGAGAAAGGAGAGAAAGCTCAACCCCAGAAGTAAAACAGTAAAAAATAACTTTCTGAAATAGAAAACAAAAAAAAACCCATTGCCATCGAGTCGATTCCAACTCATAGTGACCCTATAGGACAGGGTAGAACTGCCCTATAGAGTTTCCAAGGAGCGCCTGGTAGATTCAAACTGCCGACCTTCTGGTCAGCAGCTGTATGTCTTAACCACTACACCACCAAAGTATGGGGAGAGAAAAAGGGTAAAAAGAGGTATACTTTTCATCTTATCTCTAAATGGTAACATAAATATTATCATGTTTTTCTAAAATGTTCTCTAAATGTTAATGCCTTCATAAAATAAAATTTGAATTTTAAAATTACTTCCAATATCAAGTAATAAATTAATATACTAGAGTTCAATTCACTAACACATTTTTGTCCCATAGCCAGCCAGCCCTTCCCATATAGACACAAGGCCTCAGCCCCCGAGTGCTCCCTGGCTTTTTCTCACTCTGACTTCACCTCTCTACTGATCTCATGCAGCTTTCTTAACTCCTTATTCATCTCCATGCCTTTGCCCTCTCTCCCTCTTTTTTTTTTCTCTTTATTCTAGTGAGACCCTGTGTGTTTTGCCATTAGACTACGTTTATTTAGGAACACCAAGAAGTGGGTTCTTACTGATAAGAGAATTTTAAGAACACTCTAAGCATGGAAACTTTTTTTTAACACAATATGGATGAAGAGTTTTGCAAAAGGTATCGCATATTTCTGTGCCTTAGTTAATACTGAATTGACCAAATTTGGATTTCTCCTAAAAAACAGTCAGGGGAAACTATAGAGTGATATCTTATAAATTTGCATAGTTTTAAAGGACTCAGTTTGTTTTTATTTCAACAAAGATTTGTTGAGCACCCATTATATTCCACACACTCTCCGGTGTCTTTATATTTAATTCCTCCTGATAGGCATGAGAATCCATAAAATGTCTAGCACACAAGAAGCAAGGAATAGACATTTTTTCCATGTTAAGCATTAAGAAAAAAAAATTTTTTTTTTCAGGAAGCAAGGGCCAGAAAATAAGAAAGCAAATGCAGTCCAAATGTACTAAAATTCAGCATATGTATATGACATGAATGTAAGCTATTTTATCTGGTTTTCTCAGTTCCAGAAACCTTCACCTTGCCATATAGACTCAAAATCAGACATAAACCAGAAAAACTGAAAATATATCTGAGCCTAATAAAATAATTATAGCCAAGACCAAGAATCTTGCTCTAATGAGATGAATGGAGCAATTCCCCGCCTTTTCCTGAATAGTCTATATTTGATTGAATTTAAATACAAATGAGGCATCCTGCTTATATTTGACACTCTTCAGTTCTGTGGGGAAGCAAATGGCACAGGCTTCAGATCATGGTAATAAGACAAGCAGCCCGTATGCTTGGGAGGCCGTGTGCACAAAAACCCACTGATGGACCGCAGCCAGCAAGAATCATTCAAAATAGAACCACTAAAGTTCACTAGTGTGAACTTCGAAAAATTGCAGACAGTAACTGAAAACCCTTGGAAAGTATTTATAAGACCCAAGTAGAAAATGATTGGCTGTTGATCACCTCCTACGGCATGTACCAAGTGCTGAGTCAAAAGAACAGTTTAGGGGAACAAAAAGTCACTCTGCATGGCTGGGGAATAGAGTGATTCAAGGATGAGGCTAAGAGAGGTAAATAGGGGCCAGATCTAAAGACCCTTCCAAGTAGTCTTACAGTAGGATAATGGGGAGCCATGAAAGGCTTAAGCAGAAGAATGACATGAACAGATTTTCATTTTGAAAAGATGACAGGCTGTAGTGTGACAGTAAAAAGGAGGGGGTGAGTCTCAAGGCAGCCAGAAGGAAATTTCCCAAATAACTTGAGCAATAGGGACTGATGGGTTGGACTAGGGTGCTGAGTTTGGGAATGGAGAGACATGAAGAGGTTGCAGAGACGTATGGGAGATCAGAGCATCACAATTTGATTGGATGTAGGAGAAGAATTTTACAGAAGTGTCAAGAACAATGACTCGATGTTTTCCTGAGAAGGAGCAGTAAGTGAAAAAGGCTGAGGGGTGAGAAAGAGGTGATGAAAAAGTTGGGACACGTTTAATTAGGGAGCATCCATATGGAAATACTCAGGAACTGGTGGTGGCACAAGGGTTTGGAACTCATGAGGGGAGAGACTTAAGCTGGTGGTAAACATGCAAGAGCTATAGAATTTGAGTCCCTGCGTAGTGCAAACAGTTAACACATTTGGCGCTTGGCTGCTAACGGAAAGGTTGGAGGTTCGAGTCCACCCAGAGATGCCTTGGAAGAAAGTCTCTGGTGACATATTTCAAAAAAATTAGTCATTGAAACCCCTATGGAGCACAATTTTAGTCTGACACTCGTGGGGTTGCCATGAGTCAGAATCAACTCAGCGACAACAGGTTTTGGTTTACAGAATTTGAAGCACCTCAGTGCAAGGGGTTTTCCTTTCTAATTTTACTGCTTTTACGAAACTGCATAGAAAGCACTTAGAATTCCTGTTTCTGTCTGTCCCTGAAATTCAGTTGGATTTGCGTTATCTTGGAATATTGATTGGCATGGTTGATTCTCAGTATCTATGTCCTATCTGAAACTTGTAAAGCATATCTGAAATGTGTAAAAATGTGTGGGGCATGTGGAAATTGACATAAAAGGCTTAAATTTAATCTGTCACTTGATAGTCTTTTAACTAGCAACTGGTCTATATGGCGCTGATATTTTGTATATTATCGAAAATTTACTTTTAGGGACTTAGAGTTTCTCATATTTTTTCCTAGTTGCGAAATCTGCTGCTGGTGGCTAGAATCTATATAACTCAGTTCAAAGAGAAATAATTTGGTGATGAAATTAATAAAGGATCTTAATGTTCTCTAGGCAATTGTATGCTGCCAATGTGCTAAATCTTTGTTAACTTATTAAATTATTGTTTTATGAATCTTCTGCAGGACTATATCCAAATTGAATGTTTTGCCAATATTAATCCCCTACTGGTGGTTCTAACAAAGACTTCTCTATCAGGGACAGGTCTTTTTTCCTTTGGGAAGTAAATAGAGTCAGTGATTTACTGATAAAGCCACCCAGTATATACATCATCTCTGTCCCATATATCAATGCCACGGGCAACAGCTTGCTTTTCTAAGTGATTCTGCAGTGTCTTCTCAAAGACTATTTTGTTTAGCAATCAGATCAAAGTGCCAACATGAATACTTTTTAGTAACGTATAAATTGCTTTTATCTTTAATAGCACAATTAGTTCTGAGACATTTTTATGGAGCGGTTTCCACTGCTGAAATTGTCTCCCACCATATTGGTCTGCTTAAAAAAAAAGAAAAAATGTTAGCTTGAGTATCACTCGTGTGCAATTGAGCACAAATTCTTTGCTACAAACTTTGTACTTAAAGCTGAAATTTTATTTTTGTTACCAGTTAGGAGAATGCACATATTTGCAGCCCTTCCTAACTGACTAGTTCTTAATTTGGTGATAATTAGCTAAACGGTTTGGGGGACTGGACTGCCTTTCTGTTTCATGCTATTAAATGGCATTATGTAATTCCTCCAAACCCTTGAAAATGGATTATGAAACTAATGTGAAAATTTACATGGGGGTGAATAGAAAACCGTGAAGAAAAGCAGCCCCTTTGATGATGACTGACAGATAATGTGAGAACTTTCTGCCTTGGTTTTAAAAAGGAGGTTTTACTGAGTGGGTAGTTCAATGTAACATCTTTGTAATTTGATCCTGGAAATGCCTTTAGGAAGACAATTGGAAGGATACAGAGTTTTATTTTATTTTTTTAAATAAAACATTAAGATGAAGAAAAAATCCTATATGATATTTTAAAAATAAGTTATTGATTTTCTTCTTGGATTTGCATGGCAGGCATTTTAGCGAGTTCCATTTTAAACTGTTTCTCTGCAGAAGCGTGCTGTGCTATGTACATAATCTTCGGTAAGGAATTCTACTTGCAGCATATTTTTCTTCAAAGGCTTTGCATTTCTGCATAAAAAGCTTATTAATTATTTGTAGCTGCTTGTCATCGTGTTCTGATAATAGAAGGCTGGTCAAGGATAATAATTACCACTTCACCTTTCTGGATCATATATATCTACTATTCCTAGTGCAATATTACCCAAAGCATCTCTTCTCTCCCTGTACACAGGACCAAAAGTGCAGGCACATCATTTATTGATAAGACAAAAAGAATGTAATGAAATTATCAATGTTCTTGAATTAATTATGAACATGATTAAGAAAGCTAAAATCTCAGGAGCCAGGATCTCATTACCCATTCAGTCTTAGGGATTGCTTTCATTCAGCTAGGCAAAAAGGCTTTGAGCAGCCCCACAATTGCCTTTCTCTCATTTATTTGTGCTAGAATTAAGGTTTATTTGTTTTCTGTTTTCTTCTTCTTCAGATTGTTTCTCTGTCTTGATCCATTTAACAAACTGTTTCCTCCTCTATCTCAGAAGGATGCACCTATAGGGCCTACATCTCTGTCTGCAGTCTGCCTACCTTCTCCTTTTGAGTGCCTTTCTCTCAACTCGTTTTGCGGAGCTCCTAAATATCTCTCAAGGTAAGTCTGAGAATGTAGCCAAAAAGTTCTTTCAGATTTATGTCTGCAGCTATACAACAGTTCGGTCTGAATCCCATTTAGCTAGGAGTCTTAATGACATCATTATTACGCTGTCTGTACGGGGTTAGATTTTACTTGGAGCCTGCACTGTATTATTACTTATCTTCCTTTCTGTGTGAACCTACGAATAATACCTGTTTAGGGTGGGAGAAATGATTCAAACCTAAGAGAGGAATACATTTTTTTAAAAATTCTAATCAGGTTTCCAAGAGTAGTATAAACAATATGCAAAAAGTAAATCCATTAAAAGTGTGTATAGTTGGTGTACAGATTTCCTGGTAGCTCTGGAATCCCTACCTTCTCATCCTTGCTATTACAATTAAACTGAGAAGGACAACTGAAATGTATCACTCTACTCGGATTTATTTTTTAAAATTCCAAGTGTTCCCTTTTTAAAGGCCTTTGAATTTCTGGTACTGTAATGTCCAAAGCAGAGAAATAGAGGATTAGTGTCTGTTATACAGTGTCTTGGAATTGTCTTAATGGCACCTGAATGAACCGATCTTTTTTTGTTAAATGAACCAAGCGTAGTTTGGCAGCAAACTTTTCTGAAATTTGGTAATAGGCCATTTATAAACGAGGTCATTGGTAAAACAGGTAAAGTGTTGTTAGCATGCTTTTTACAGTCACATACAGAATGATTACAAAGACCACACAATTGGATGTTATTTTGGTTTAAATATGTTAACATAAGTCCCATAGTCTTATATGAGAGAATTAAGTATTTTGAAGATATGACAGGAGAGAAGAACTATAGCTTTAGGCCATTGAATAAATATGGTATATCTGATATTAAATCCATTGATCCTGGTTTTCTTTAAAGTGGTGATTTGATAAGATTGCTAAAACATCCACGAATCTGAATGCGTAAAACCACTGAAAAAACCAAAGCATGTTTCTGGAGCCATAAGTGACAAAATGATTTGATTATAGCACGGAAAATATAAAAATGCCCATCTCTCAAATCTTAGAAACAACCTTGAAATTTGAAGATGTTTTAGAAAATGGGATTAAATAACACAAAGAGTAAAGGCTGTTTGACTGTTTCTACAAACCTGGAGCCTCTGGATACAAGATTTAGGTAATTATACATGTGACATAAAAATGTTTCGTATTAAGTAAATATTCAAGATATTAACAATATATTGCTGGAGTATTACGTGGCTCATCAACACGGTATCTTTTAATTTGGAGGCACATTAAAGATTTTAGTCCTTATATGTTTCCTGCTGCATTTTTGAGTTTTATTAATTTACATACAAATGGTTGTTGGTGCCTACTAAAATGACAATTGCTAGGTGTTCTGCTTAGTTCTTCGGATAACCAGATTCACTGAGACAGGTGATTTAATTTGAAAGTGTTAAAAATGCAAAAAAGATGCCAACTGCTGTTTTCAGACATCAGACAAGAACAGTAAAAATCATCTTCTCCCTTTCTGAACCCAGAATGCTAGGGAAAAGCACATTTCTTAAGTAGAAGCTCCTCATCCTTCATCTCATTCTGAGAAAATGGAAATATCTCTGAATTTCTTTTGATATTTCTTTCATATCTTATCAAAAAAAATGAATCATAAACTATCTTGCACGCCACTTCTACATGAAAAGAATGAGCAGAAGTCCCGCGCGGCTCTCTCAAGCGGAAGCCCATTATTACGGTTCTCTAGGTGGTCGCCTGAGCTTCAGCAATTGGATGCGAGCGGGTGAAACGGTTTGGAGATGAACAGAAACATAAATTGCAGGGACTGAGGTGGAGGAAAAGGGAAGTGCAGCTCCAGCAGGAAAGTTGGTAAAGAGCTAAAGAGCACTTTCTGTTTATTTATTTTTTCAAATTTGTTGGTACCTGAGTATCAAAAAAAAATCTTATAAAACAAGATACAAAAACAAAAAGAAAACCCAGATTGATTATTTAGTGCCTTAGTGGGCCAGATGCAGTTAATTATAGGAGCCTTTAATAAACTTTAGGAGCCATGGTGGCACACCGGTTAAAGCGCTTGGCTGCTAACCAAAAGGTTAGTAGTTGGAACACACCAGCGGCTCCACGGGAGAAAGTAGTGGCAATCTGCTTCCGTAAAGATCCGCAGGCCTTGGAAACCCTACTCTCTCCTATTGGGTCATTATGAATCGGAATGCACTCGAAGGCACGGAGTTTGGTTTTTTGCGGGGGGTAATAAACTTTAGAAAAGTCATATTAGCAAAAAGTGTTTAAATGCTGATCTCAGGAAATGAAAAGCATGCTGCTGGCTTTAAAAAGTTAACTATCAGAAGCACTGTGGTTTATATGTTTTCATTCATTTCTATTGCAATAAAGTGAAATGACAATCCCATGTGTCATCAGTAATGTCGCCGACTTCACAGAGTTTAAAAGCTACCATCTGAAGAATGGTGAAGAAGTTTGAATATCTATCCCGTTTCTGAAGGCAAATTATGTGGGGGGAGAAAAAATAAGGAATGGTGTCCTTGCACAGCTGGTACCAGATTTTTTTTTCTGTGTATATCTGACTTTGACACTTTACGCTCCTGATATAGAAATCAAATCTAATTGATATGGAAATAAAACAGCATCCAAAAGTCAATATAAGTAATCTTAAATATTTAATGCATGACTACTGTCTTTTGTTCGTAATGTAAATTAGTTATGAAATCCAGAAAGTGCTAAAATCTTATACGTATGTGGAGTTACATTCACAAAGACTTCTGTTTAAAAGCAGCAAGGTGTACTCGAAAAAGCGCTAGCTGGTGTTAGGGGGTTTATGTCTATATTTAGTTGTGACCTTGAATTAATTGCCTATGTTTTCTGCCTGTAAAATTAGTAGGGTACAAAGATAATGTTTAAGTTCCCTTCACATTCTAAAATCTATTATTTTACATCTATATTTGGGGTGTGTGTGTGTGAATGCATATGTACATTTGACTATGTAAGTATAAACAAAATCAAACAAAAACCAAACCCTTTGCCGTGGAGTCGATTCTGACTCAGAGAGACCCAGAAGGACAGAGTAGAACTGCCCCATAGGGTTTCCAAGCAGTGCCTGGTGAATTTGGACTGCCTAACTTTTGGTTAGCAGCCGTAGCTCCTAACCACTATGCCACCAGGGTTTTCATATAAGTAAATAAGTACACCTGAAATTTACCTTAAGCATTTATTTATCCAAGTTTTAAGATACTAGAGAGCTACTTTTCATTTAAAACATATAAACTCTAATATCGTGTGCCTGTGTATTGCTAGTACTTTAACACCTGAGGTCCTGCTAACTTCCTCCCTGAAATACAGGGCTTAATTTGCCCTTGAACATTCCTCCTTTGTCATTTATGCTGATCTGTGCCTATAAACAGTGTGACTTGCTTCCCAGCAAATATGTCTTTAACAAAATCCCCCAAGGATAGAAAGAGAGAGTTGTTTCATTTTCCCCATATCTCAACAGCAAGTTGTTGGGTCTTAGCAAATTGCTAACAGGCTCATTAAGCTCCTGCTACGTACATCTACAGTGAACACGGAATTGATAATTATAACTAAAATTCGATTTCAATTTTTGGTCAGCAGCCTAAATTCCACAATCTTTCAGAGCAGCGAGATTTTGACAAGATGCTTGGCGTAGAGGAGGAGAAGTGGTGTTTCGCAGCGTGTTTTCTCCGGGAGAGGTCAGGGCACGCCTTGTGGGCAGAGTTTGAAGTCCTCCGCGGCGGGGGTCAGGTCTGCGCTGAACGGGTTAAGGAGAGCTACCTGCTCGAGATTGATTTAAATCAGTAATGGATCATCTCATAAAGCTGCTATTACTAGATATTACCCTGCTATCTCCGTCCTCCGATAGCACAGATAAGAAGTGCTTACCGCAGAGGCGGTTCCTAGAGGACAGATATTGTTTCCTGTACCTCAGGGAGTAAAAAGCTATACTGCTGGATCAGTGACTTTTCCTAACAGCAAGTAAATTCAGGCCTTATCAAGTTACAGCACAAACTGCACTCATGTTTTATTATTCTCATTAGAGATTTAAGGACTAATTCCAGTTGTTAGCGCTTAGCTGTTTAATGTTTTCCATAGATAAGAATTAAGATTCTTCTGGGGGATTTTTTTATTTGCTAAAGCTTGCAAAATATAATGCGTAGATGCACTTACTGTGATGTAATGCCGTAGGTTTTCTCAATGTCCTGAATGTTTTTAAGGCATACGTTTAAAAAATTTAAATCTAATGACTGAATTTGTCCAAGTTGGACAGGCACTCATTTCACCGAAACATGACTTGCTTTGTCTGGGAACTCAAATCGGCTTTCCCTCCGGAAAGATGAGGAAAGAGGCCGCGCTTGACGCCGCCACAGCCTTTCTTTACTGCTGTGAGTTTTCTGGAAGTAAATTCGCTTAATCGAGACTAAGTGTAGTGTTTGGTTCAAAAGGAAACTTGAACAAGACCAATTTTGTAAGTAAACCTGGCTTTCAATTATTTCCTTGAAGTGAAGCCGATTTTCCTTCCCAAACAGGTGGAGGGAAGCGCTGAATGTCAAGTTCATTTTATTTCTGTTTTCCAGGAGAGTGTAAAGTTTGCATTTAAAAATCAAAATCCAGGCTTACTGACAGCTTGGCTACTAACAGTGAATCCACGTTTTAGTGACTTTTAGGTAACGAGTCTACTGTTTCCTAAGTTAAACTTCCTCGTATTTTTGAAGGAAAAAAAAATCGTATTTGAATAAGTTTAAGCTACAAATGTGATAGCATTATTCCTAGAATTAATGCTCAATGATTAATCACATTTTTAGTTGTCACTTATTGAATTTCTTCTTTTTGCATGATCTCTCTAGTGTGAAAATCCTTGCCCCCCTCTCCCCCACTTCAGAACTTTCTTTACATGAGGTATGTGACTGTATGGTGCCTTCAGAGGTGGCTGCATTTCACGAATGCAAGTCACTGATACTATATTTGTTAAGTTTTGGAGTCATTTAGAAGAAAATGTGCTACATATAAATGAAAGTTGTCATTAGGAGGCATTCATTGGCTGACACATTGATAGCCATTTTGGAAAAACATTTTCCTGAGGTAAAATAGTACTAGTAGGAATGCTAGAAAAATGGACAACTTTGTAGCAGTTCAGGAATCCTGACTGTATCTGCTAGGCAGGATTAATAATAATCATTATAAGATTGCAGCTATTATTTATTGTGTGCTAGACACTATGCTAAGTGTTTTAAATACATGATCTTATATAGCAGTTGTTTTCAAAAAAGATTCTCAATGCATTAAATTTACCTTTTTAATTTTTTAAGCCAAGGGGACCTATTTGAGTTAATGTCTTGATTTTTCCTGGTTTTGCAGACTCTGTGCCTGTTTACACCTCAGACTGTTTTTCCCTGTTAGCCAGTGATAATCTTTCTGCCAGAAAAATTTAACATGCTTGTTCCAGTTACGTTACTGGGTGCAATCCCCCTTATACAGGAAATAAATTTATTATGAAGAACTCCCAGTAGAAGCCTTGGAAAACTTACACAGAGCTGTGCTGTGTCCAAAATGCTGTTCAGTAGGTTTTCCAAAGCGCCCAGGTAACAGCTGGTGCAGGCCATGTGCCAGCTCTGACAGCCCATATGCTCTCTTTAGCGCAGTAATTATCTCAACACAAAACTCTGATAGCCTAGTCTACTGGGTCCAGTTTCCCTAGGTTAAATTGACTCAGTGGCTTTGTTAGTAAGTTCCTTTGGCACAGAAAGAACTTCATCAAGAGTTTAAGTATTGGGATAGGCTTCAAAGACCAATATGACTGCTACTTTCAAGACAGGTGGCTTATTAACCCTAAGAGATTCTAGGTGGCAGTTTGTTAGCTGTCACCGAGCAACAGTACTCTAGTTAAAGGTCTGCCATTGTTTCTGCCAGATACCAGGCTTAGGGGTGGTGGTTAGCTCATCTGTTTTGGTAATAGGGTAAGAGTATAATTTTTGTATTTCAGTTCTAAGACAAGAACAAGGTTTTCTTCTGTATTTCAGTGGTAGCGTTGAGGGTGGACTGGTTGGAGTGAGGAATGGTAGGGTAGGAGAAGAGATGAAGAAAAGTGACCTCAGTCAAAATGATAGGCTTTCTTACTTAGAGTACCACAGAGAAAATATTTTTCCCTTTTTCTATTACTGTGCCCTCTGAGATGTTTACAGTCTATCTGTGTGTCTAAAACTCATGTGTTGGAGGTTTGGGATCCATATTCAAATGTGGTTTCTTTCCTTCCCTTCGTTACTCCTTCTTTCCTTCGTTCCTTCCTATTCCTTTTCACTGCCCCCTAAAATTCCTATCTAATCTTTCAAGTTGCTGTTGATGCTTTGGCTCCATATGGATAGTTCTTAAAAGAGCATAATGCTCAAGGTAGACATTTTTTCCTAGTTAAGGTAGACTATTGTTTGGCTTTAAGAAGACTTCAAGGGATATTTTAGGATATTTTTAGAGAATATTTTAGAAGAATGTGAAAATATTTATGTTATCATTTAGATACAAGAGGAAAAGTATATATCCTTTACCCTCTATTTCCTTCTTTTCTTTCTTCTGAGAAACATAAACATCTAAAGGACCAGCTGCAATGAAACTAAAGATGCAAATCTGCAGTTATACTACAGACAACAGCACAACCGATCAGTTACTGTTGAGCAGATTGCCACTCAAGGTGACTCGTGTGTCAGGGTTTTCAATGGCTAATTTCTCGGAAGTAGATCACTAGACCTTTCTTCCAAGGTACCTCTGGGTGGACTCAAACCTCCAAATGATCTTGAAAATATTGCTTGGTATGGAATCCTAGAATTCAGCCACAGATGTATTAAACAAAAGGATGGTGTTATCATTTCAGTTTCTCTTCTGAACAGGCAACCCTTCAGTTAGCAGCTAAACATTTGACCATTGCACCACTAGGGCTCCTCCATAAAGTCATGTTGATTATCACAATCATTCCCAAAAATAGAGAAGAAGGATTGAAGCAAGGGGTGTCTGGTTTGTCAGTATAGCTTTAATTTCTTGTGTAGAAATGGAAGTCTGAGGTGGAGAGGAATATGCTAAAATAAATGGAATATAAAGTCCAAGATGTATGTATCCTCCATAGCACCATACATTTCTATCATTCGATTTCTGTCACTCTTTACCCCATACAGGCGAATCTGGTTTTGGCCAGCTCTTTTTTTCACTACTGTAGTTTCAGAGGGTAGAGTAGTACCAGGCACATAGTTTAAAAAAAAAAAAAAGAAAAAGAAAAAAAAACCCTGTTGCCATCGAGTTGATTCCAACTCATAGCGATCCCATAGGGTCCATAGCTCTTAACAACTGCATTGTTAGTGCCCAATAAATATTTGCTAAATGAATGAATAAATGGATTGAAGTGCACTCAATTCTATTTTCCTTATGGAAATAACTCAAGCTATAAGTGGCAGAGTATAATTGGGGTGGGTAATGGAGGTGGGGTGCAATATGGTCCTGAGGGTTAGGCCATCCAGGTGGATGGGAAGACCTGACTCTCTTGGCAACAATTCTTGGTTTAAAGGATCCTTGAGAAGTTCTGGTTGCTCAATGCCCATTTCAGTGACCAAGGTTAGGGGTAGGAACATGACCAGGTTTGATGTGTTTCAAGCTGGATTCTAGGTTGAAATTGGCTCACTAGTAATGTAATACTGTTGCATTATTGTGTTTTTAATTCATTAAATCAAATTACAACACCAAAGAGCTTCTGTAAAAAGCTAGATCAGCTAGTTCATGAAAACTAAAACACGGACCTTTGTTATTTAGTTTTCAACTACAGGTAGTTATACTTCTAAAGTCATTATTTATATGTTGTCAGGAGTACTCACCAAATTTATTGACTTGTACATTATTCTTTGCAAATAAATTCTGGCTGCTCTCTGCATATTATAATTAAAACGACAAGGACTTTAATCATTTATGAAATTTTAAACTACATACTGAATATAAATGTATCATTCAATATGATAGAATGAATTAAATTCATCACTGTCAAATAACTGTATAAAAGATGAAATATCTCTCATCCCACATCATTAACTTATAAAAAAAAAAAAAAAAGAGAGAGAGAGCCAGATTTGCAAGCTTTGTAATATAGAATACTTTTACAGTCTTTTAAGGACACTTTGAAAACTAAGACATATGGCCTATCCAAGAAATGTGCTTTTGAAAAAAGTTGATTTTCAAATTTTATCTCTAAGAGTTCTAATTTGAATTTGGTGATAAAGAATAACTTTTGCCTAGGTAGAATTAAATAGATTGAAACACTTTTATATGAACATAAAACATTTTTTATCATCATGATGTAAATATTTGTACATAGGCACAATAGAGGTTTAGTAATCTAGATCATTTAGGTAAAAATCCTTTCTGTGGATTGAGAAGGTAATGGAAATATTACTCTGGAGCAGGTAAGTGGCTGACATTTGATCAGTTCTCAGCCTTCTGTGTCTGTCTAGACACAATGTCAACACTCAGATCTCTAAGGAAAACGAAATGGATTTGGCAAGCAATGATGACAATTATTTGTATTTTTTTTATTTTTCTATAATCAAATTGCTATCTTCAGCTGATATCAAAACTTGTTAAATACTATAGGATTCAACTCAAAAGAAATTGTACTAAATAATTTTATATTATAAATGTTTTAAACGTGAAAATCTCTGTCATTTGATATGTTTCCCAAAACGTGGGCTTTTTACCTACACAGCCCAATTTCACAGCATCTTCAAGTTTCAGTTATTTTATCTGTGCTTTTGCTTTCATCCTTTCTTGAGTAAGGAGCTTATTAATTCATGGCTTCATTGATTCATTCATTTAATAAACTTGCATTGAGAAAGGCAAAGGGTGGGGGATGGGGAAGGATGGGATTGGTTTGGGGATGGGAAGAGAATCTGAGTCCCTTTTCTGAAGGAGTAGCTGTCTAATAGAAACTACACAAGTCTTGCGAAAACCTGAACTAAGCAGTACTTTTATAAACTTATGAACTAATTCTAATTTGTGAGAAAAAAGAATGAATTAATTAAGCCACTTGAAATAATCTTTTCGTATCTCAATTTGTTTAATTCAGCTCTCAACCAGACAACTTCATGCAATTTTTCCGGCCAAATGTAAGGAAACAGATGAATAGAAATAAGCTTGTTGTGGTGTTCCGGGATGTACTTTGTACTTCCATATAAATTAAAATAGGAGGAAAATCCCGAGCCCAGACAAGATATGTTTCTGTGGGAACCAACTTCATTAGTTTTCACAATGACCAATGTTATCTTCAGTGACATCAGTCAAGAATTTTAGATTACATATTTTGGAAGCATAGTTAATGGTATTAAATTCTTTCCATTCTGTCCTATTGAGTCCTTCTTGCCACACAACACCAAAAAAAAAAAAAAAAAAAAAATCAAATTTGGAATTTTATATATTATTATATTAGCTACATGAGATCGGATGAGCTATAGTTATGTGAAAAGTATTTTTGAAAAATAAGAATTATCTTCCTGGGGAGGGACAGGTTGAGGAAGGGTGATGAGCTGGGAATGTATAGCATAAGTACATATTGCTATTGGTTAATATACCCTAGCCCAGAAATAGCTTATTAAAAGCCAACTAACAACCAATGTAGCTTTGTTTTGATGAGATTAACTTTAGCTCTATTTTAATCAGCAAGTTTGAATAACAACAAAACTACCAAAATGACTGTAGTAGTTAAAACACACACATACACAACACAGAGAACAGAATCAATAATTTAATGAAATATTTTCGATTAAGGACTTTTTTATAAAAGGTACTTTTATTATAATATACACTTTCTTCCCCCAACACATGGGTTCCTATCTGTGAAATATATTCCATATGCATTGTGCCTGCCTTTAAAAATGGCATTACTACTTCCATTGTACTTTTTCTTTTTCATACTTTTTTTTTTTTTTTAACGTGTGTTTGTTTTCACAAAGCAATGCTTCCTCAGTAGCTTGCTTTAGGAACTTGTCATAGACAAGTTTTAATACTCTCATTGTTAAGAACCTGATACAAAATGATCGGTCTATTTAAAAGCAAAAAGTCTTGCTGAAACAATCTTGCTGAAATGTTGCCCTAAGATTTCTAGCTGCATTTAGCTGTGTTATAGACTAACTGTGTAGGGTGGTAGTTTGTATGAAGTGACAAAGCATGGCTCAAGATAGAAAGAACAACGCTGGCAATTTAAGCATCCCTTTCTAATTGCTTTGTGATAGGACCTTTTCTAAAGAGCGATTTTATTAGGTTTGAAATAGAATTTTTCACAAAGTTGCTGCAGAGTATGAGGAAAGTGCATTTGCTAAGCCTTTTATATTCTTCCCCCCTGCTTCTCAGTATTGTTTCAAGATAGAAGGTGAAACTGTATTCCTTGGTGTGCAGTTTAAAGTCAAGAGCAGCAATAGTTAGCACATGCTTGGGCAACCTTGTTTGAAATCCATGCCTCCCCTCTCTGGTGTTCTGATGTGCCTTTAGGGGATGCTTGCCTATTTGTACTTTGCTTTCTTTTGTTTAAGGTTTCAGCTACTGCATTGACTAATGATTATATAGCAGTAAACTCTCGTCCCTGCTAAATTCAGTAGTGATGCCTCAAAAGCATTTTTCCCTTGTGTGACATAAAACAATAAAAGAACTAGACAAACCCCCTTTGAGGAAGAATAATCCTTTGTTTAAAGAAAAGAAAAGGCATCTCCTTGACGCTGGAGGGTGGAGAATTCAAATCAAAGGCTTAGCTAATTGATAAAAAATAAAACAAGTGTTAATTCTGAAAAAATTTTTTCCAGTCAGAGCAATTATTTGTTGAAAACCGTCAGTAATATAACATTCCTTAGATGCTTAACCTCTTTATGAGATGAACTCCACAATATTTATTTAACACACTATTACTTGATTGACACCTTCTGCTCTTGGTTATAAAGTCTAAATAATGGATCTGTTTCTTCAGAATGTGGTTACCAGCATAATTTACCAATAAAATTTTGGTCAGACAGCTGTATTTTATTTATTTGAAGATAACTAAAGGTATCATACCCCCCATGCATTTATTCTTTAATAAAAATAAAATAGTCCACTTTGAAGTATAATTTATATTTTACTAACTTGAGTAAAGAATTAAAACAACAATGTATTTACATAATGTGTACTCTTAGCCTTTAGATTTAACAATGCCAGGCCCAAAGAATTTGACCATGCCATTTAATTGTTCTCTCGGCAATTTCTTTTAATGAGATTGTGGCCATGATTCCAAGTGATAAATTCTTCTTGATTTGCCTCCAGTTGTCACTGGCCAAACCTCAGGGAATGAAAGATTAGTTACGGTTGCAAAAGACTTATTATTTTAAACTGGAGAATTTTTAATGTTCTTAACCCAATTAAGCAGAGAGTGAAGAATCTATCAATATTTGTTGTCAGTTTAGTAGAGAAAAAAATCATCCAAATTTTACTTTGGGTGTAGATGATGTTCAATTTCTGATTTTCACTTAGAATAAAAAACAAGATTGTATCAAATTAGTAGTTGACTCTGGTACCTAAATGTCACATCACTGTGTTAGGAAAATTGCTTTGTATTTAAGCAAGATTTCAATCAATGAGCATAGTTCTTATACTCATCCAGTTTTTAATAGCGTTTGTGTTTTATCCCCCAAGTCCTTGGATAGTGTAATCAAACTGTACAACACTTTGCTTATGTTTGGTTCTGTAGTGAGATTAATAATGGGTGTGCATGATTCAGTTGTTTTTTTTTTAAACCCCCAAATTTCAAAACTCCAAGGAAAAAAAGTTTTCTTGTTAAGTCATGAATCTAAGAGACCACATTCAGGCCACAAAATTGTCCAAGTTGGCCCCAAACACAGGTGCTGCCAGTTTGAATATCGTGTCTGGCTTTTCCACAGAGAAGCTAAATGAAAGAGCGACTTCAAACACAGGTGCAAAACCCCGCATCTGTGAGGGGCAGGGGCTGCGATGCAGCCTGAAACCATGGCTTTCTCCTGACCGTGTTCGGCTTGTAAACCTCATCCTCCATGGAGCACCTGTGTCAGAACCCATCAGGGACATGTATAAATGTTATCAACACCTATGCATCATTACTTATTCATCAACATCAGCACCAAATATTGATGCAAACATGCGTGGATTTTTTTTTTTCTTTCTTATGGAGTTGCTCTCTTCTGAAGCTTATGTCCATTTGTCTAATTGGAAGAAATAAAAACATACAAATAAGAACACTTGGAATACCAGACTGCAAACCTTACAACCAGTTGTATCTGTAGCACTTTTTAATCTTCAAATCTGATTCCTTTGGTGGGAGAAAAGCACACAGCGATAAGGGTTGGAACACATCGATTGCCTAAAGGCCTAATTGGACTGATTCCGTACTTTGTGGTGTACTTTTGTGTGCCACCTCCTCCAAGGTAATTCGTGACCTTCTCGCTGTTTGATGAGCATTCAAAGAACCCACATTTGAAGCCATGTAAGATTTTGTTTTTCACATGCAGTAGCAAGCAGCAGAAGCAGCAGGATTGGGCTTCCTGGCAAACTCCACGGGCATTTGTGTGAGTGCCTTTGTATTTGCCTCTGGGTCTTTCCTGCACAGGGCTGAGGAGGGGCTGTTGGGTTGTTAGAGGCTTTTGGAAACCATTTCTTCTTTGACAATTTAAATTTATGTGGTTTTTAATTGTCTGTAAACAAAGCCTTTTAAATCTCGCACTAAATCTCCATCTGAGGTCATCTGGCACCCAAAGGGATGGTTGCAGATTGAGTTGCTGTGTGCTTTTCTTTCCTTCAAAAAACCTCTCTATCGGTTTATCGTCCTGCAATAGAGAGACACAAAACACACAAATCACTCGGTCCCTCCCCCCCACTTTGAATGAATAGATAAAAATCCATCTGGTTTTTATCTGCATGTTTCGAGGGCCAAATTTGTGTTCTTTGTAAAAAAATGGCCTCAGCAATACAATTTCCTAGCTAACAGCTAGAAATAGACTGACACTTAACATGCTAAGTCAGTTACAGTTAGAGTCGAGAAACTTTCAGTATAATTTTGGCCCTAAATGGCCATCAGAGCTAGATCATTTATGCTGTGGCTAATTAAGAGCTGAAGAAGCGATACAGTAAATATGTCTTGATTACCGCTGTTCACAGTTAGACTATTGATTATATGACTATCTAAGCTAAAAAATATATAAGCATTGGGAAAATGGGTGGAGTATTACAAATTTTTGCTTTTTCTGTAGATATTCGAATGCACCAGCCGCTTCTTGGAAATCCTCACGGGGCAGTTCTTCTCTGTCCTATAGGGTCACTATGAGTCGAAATCAACTCGATGGCAACGGGTCTGGAGTTTGGTTTTATAGATAGTTATACAACTGACTGTAGTCCTTCAAGAACATCCTTTTGGGCATGTACAGACAAATGTCTGCCTGTTGGTCATTGGCTCCTGCGAGCTCCAGAAAGCCCTGGACACGCGTCCTGTTTGCTGAATGTTGAGCGCTAGACGAGGTTGCCCTCCTGCCTGCCTCTCCCCTGCCAGTTCAGTGCAGTACTTCTCCCATTTCTCTGAGTGCCAGCTTTGCTGTCTCTGCCACGAACCATTGCAAATGAGGAGAGACAGAATTCTTAGGAAAAAAGGAAAGTAGAACCCACCGAGCAAACTGTGTTGGATAAGAGCTGTCTGTCATTGCTGATTGGACTAAAGTCTCAAACTCGGGCACAGGGTCCCTTTTTAAGCAGCCTTGGCTCAGGGAGGGAGAAACAGAGAAGGGCTTTCGGATGTTCCTGCCTTTGTCTCCTCTGAGTTCTCTACTCCTGCTTTGAAAGAGAACGATAAAACCAAAAAGAATATAGTTCGGTTTCTTTTTTCTAAATGTACCTGTATGTGTGAGTTGTTATCTCATATGGAGGACTGATTTTTTTCTTCCAAGTCTATTTCTAGTTTTCAGCAGTGCCAGAGGATAAAGAGGAATCTGCTTGTGTTCTTAAAAGAGAGTGGATCTGATTCCTGACTTTGTTATCTGCATGACCTTGGGCAAATTACTTAATCTTTCTGGTCACTGTTCCTCATTTGCAAAATGAGAATAATAATATCTACTATGTGGGACTGAAGTAAGGACTAAAATAAGATAATTTAGGACATAATTTATTATAGTACCTGGGAACGATCTGAGAACATGACAACTAAAAAAAAAAAAGAAAAGCTCTAGTTAAATAGGAAGAATATTCAGAGAGAATGAACCTGAAGTATAAAATCATGGGAATTAAGCTAGAACTTAAAAACGTAGGGATTAAAATAATATCACATGGCTGGTTTAGATACATAGAACTGGGTGTTTTATGAATAGCCCATTATGGAGAGTAGATGTTTGAGATGGAATAGAGAGATTGTCCGACTGATGGGGGGATGAAGAAGTTTGAAGCATGAAAATTGTGGTGAATAGAAGCTGAAAAGTTGAGCAGCCCCTGGTCACCTCAGGGGCGGTGGGCAGTGATCCCTACTGCATGATTGCTGCAGGGTCTTGGAAGAAAGAAGGGGAGCCCACACCTCCTTCATGCATTCCTCACGCCCGTATCAACCAGGCCTTGCTGGGCTTGATCAGCTCCATTTTCTGGGTGCAGATCCAAACCAGGTAAGCCAACGGGCTCAGTCTGACTTTGAAGATCCATGAACTTTGGTTGAACTGTTCTGCAGCAAAGTCACTCTTGCTAGAATTTCAAGTCTATTCAGGATGAAAATGTCAGGACAGCCAGATTCCTACTCCCTTACCATAGGGTCTCTGCGCAAGTTTATTCATTCATTCTTTCATGTATTCAACTAATTTTGTTTATTCATTCATTTATCCAGAGCTGACTTTCATAACTCTATATTCTGCCTCCTTCAACCATCCTGCCTCTCCTTAGCTGGCACACTGATTTCCATCTATTGAATTCTTGATCTAGGATTCTCACTCTCTTTCACTTAACCTTTTATTGCAGAAAATATCAAACTAACAAAAGTAGAGATAATAATATAACAAATATCACATATGCAAATCTTGATTTCTCTTTACTGCTCTTATTTCACCCCAAGTCCTGATCTGTCATATTCAAGTTTTACAAACAACCCCTAAGATTCTACCTCCCCACTGATTGGATGACTTGATTGTGCCATTGCTGATACTTCACTGAGCGCCATCTGCCCTGGTGGCTCAGAAGGAATGCTCCAAAGGTTTTTCTATGATACTTTCACTACCTCCAAGCCTACATTGTCAATCATGTGATGCCAGGACTAAATTGGACAGGTTATCAGCATCTAGAGCTTCTATCTGCTTGACTCTGTAGTGCCACATACAGATAGATCAGTGTTTTAATTGCAAAAGGTAGACTCTCAATGTGTGCTTTATTAAAAAATTAAATTAAACAAGGTGTAATATTTTAATAATTGTGACAGAGAAAGAAAATAAAGGCATATGGCATGCTTTTAACTTTTGTGGTGGGGCTAGAAGAGCTTGCATTTTCTTGCCAGGGTATTTTCTAAAGAATTTTTTTTTTTTATCTTAGGGAGAGCTAAAGTTGTCCTTAATTTGTTCCTATAGAATTAAGACCTAAGAAGAGAAGTTTTCATGAGTAGTATCTGTTAAAATATTGATAACGAAGGGTGGTTAGAGTTTTACCAGACTTGGATTAAAAACCAAATCAAACCCGTTGCCACTGATTCCAACTCATAGCGATCCTACAGGACAGAGTAGAACTGTCTCATAGGGTTTCCATGGAGCGTATGGTGGATTCAAACTGCAGACCTTTTGGTTAACAGCCGTAGCTCTTAACCACTCACCACCAGGGTTGGATTATGGGGAATAAAAACACTGGCAGAGGCCCATGTAGCTGACCTATCACAGCAGGCATGTGTGGACTTGCAAAAGCATCTGCTTGGAAGTAGCTGTCTCTTCCACTTTTTGGTTGGATGTTATCTGAAGCTTGGTGTTTCCTGGGGTTCTTTCCCAGTTTCAGTTCTTTTCAGACTCTATCCACTGGTCTGGGAAATCCCACCCTCTCCCATGGATTAAATTACCAAATATATGGAACTGACTCTTAAATGTTTAATTCCAGCCTTGCTCTCTCTCATTTCCAGACACATTAATCCAGCTGCCTACTGGAAATTGCTATGTAGATGTCTCCCATTTTCTTCATACCTAAGGTGTCTGAAATAGAATCCATCATCTTCCCACTAACCGCTCCTCCTTCCATTTTTCCTACAACACAAAAGGACACAATCTGATTGCCCAAGACAAAAACCTAGACTCCTCATTGTCTCTACCTCTCCACTGGCCATTAATCACCATGTCCTGTTGAATCAAACTCCTAAATACATCTCCACTCTCTCACTTCTCTTCATCCTCCTACAGCACTCTGTGCTTTCATCATCTCATCATCTACAGTGCTGGAGTGCCTTAAGATCTCTTGATTACACCCTTCCCTCTACTTTTACTTCCCTCTAATTCATCTTCTTCCCTTCCACCAAAGTGAGTCCTCTGAAATAGAAATCTGCCAGTATACCACCAGCTTAAAACTCTTTAACTCTTCCACATTACCTAAAGATAAAGTTCAAACTTCTAGCTTAGCAAAGCTCTCCAGCTACCTTCTTTCTGCATCTCCCCCTATACCCTGGATTTCAGACATACTGATCTGTTTGCAGTTCGCAGGACACACTGATGGTCCTGCAATTTTATGCTTTTGCTGCCAAGATCCTTCTATAGGGAAACCATCCTTTTGTTCTTCCCTACATGCCCACCAGTAATGACTGACCTGGAATTCAGGACTTTAAAGGTTCAGCTCAAGGGTTCCCTCCTCTACAAAGTGATTTCTGAGCTACTCTCTGCAAGGATAGAATTGACCAGTCCTTCATTTGGGCTTCTACTGTGTTCATTGAAATCTAACACGTATCTAACTTTTTATTTTATATTTCACATTTATATCTGTATATCTTTGTTTCCTCAACACCTAGTGCTAGGTTCTGGCATACAGTATGCTAAACATATTTTGGTTGTTTGGTTGATTGCTTGATTGAGTGACTAAACAAATAAACGTGTACCCCTGAAGAATCATTTCTTATTACCACCAAGAGGTTCTTATTTTTTGTTTCCTTTTCATTATCATAAGACTTCCCTCTGTCTGTACTGCTGAATGCTGTTTATATCCACTTTGCATATAACAATAATTTTGTTTAAGATTACTTCATTTTTCTATGCCTCCCCATTTATTTCTTTTTGTTACAGAGTTAACACCTCCTTAATGTTAGAATTTAAATCGATTTCTACAGTATTTTTAAGGGATACTTATGTTTTTTGCTATTATTATCTTAAAATACCTTCTTTCACTTCATTTAGGCACTATTTCCTCTTACTAATGACAATATTTAGACAGAGTCAACTTCGTATCATTTCCAATTTATTAATTTGATATGGCTCCTTTGGGGCTCTAAGAAACTAACTGATATGGGGGGTAGATTTGATTGTTTGCTTCGAGGTAGAATCATCTTTATTTCTTACTTTGGAAATTTTATTCAAAGTTTATTGAGAACTTAGTCTTTCCTAAGCACGTGCTAGGTGGGAATACAAATAAACACAACCTCATACCTGAAAGAGTGTTTAATGTTGAGGGAAGATAAGACAGTTGCACAGAACCCTATAGCATCAAGATGGGATAAATGTCAAGAGAAATATACAAGGTGCCGTGGGAACAAGGAAGAGAGACTTATTTCTAGTAAGAAGATCTAAGGAAAGCTTCGTGGAAGAAGGAGGCTTTTAAACTTGACTTTGAAAATTGACTAAGATTTCAACAGGTGAAAAGAGGGGAAGCGTACTGCATACCGAGGGAAGTGGGTGGTGCATTGAGGGGGGGCAAATTCATGGTATATTGGCAGCAAGTCGTGAAGCAGGGTCCAGAGAACAGAGAGGGTGGGTGACTTCTAGAGGAAGTTGAAAACTTGAAAGATAAGTTATAGCTGTATTAAGGGAGTCCTAGAATGCCTCACCAACAATGCAGGCTCAGGCAGCTTTTGAACTGGGCGACGAACCTTCTTTTCTTCTGCTGTTATCTACCCACGGTAACGTACCATTTTCCCCTTATCTCTTATGCTCTGCATTTGCAGAGAAATTGCCATGATATCACTTCCTTTAGAGACCTACTTTTCCAACTACTTTGAAATCACATTTCTTTTTTTCCTTACTCAATCTTTTTGGCACAATGTTTTGTTATTTGAACTTCAAATACACTTTCTTTTTTGGTTCCTTTGGGAGCACTGCTAGTAGAAACAAACTGACATAAGGTATAGATTGTTCTGTAATTACCAAGTGTAATAAAGAACTCTTATCAAAACCTTCCAACTCTCTACGTATCATTTTAAATATTATTGTCTCCAACAAATATCTATTATGTCATATTACTGATGCACATGAAGGAATGTTCTCTTGAGAATGTCCTATTACTTATTTTACCCATTACTCTTTTTTGCTTTAAAGATTCAGTCTACTTTACCCACTTTATTGGGGAGTGGGACATAAGCCCTGTCAGACATATGTATTGCAACTATTTTCTCCCAGTTTGTGGCTTGCTGTTTCATTTATCTTAAAGGAGGTTTTTTCCTTTTTTCTTAACAGCTTTATTGAGATACACTTTACAGAACATATATTCACCCATTTTAAGTATACAATTCAATGAATTTTAGTTTATTTACGAAGTTCTATAGCCATCACCACAGTCTAACTTCAGAACATTTCCATTACCCTAAAAAGAAACCTTGCACTCAGTAACAGTCATTCTTCATTCCCATTCCTAACTCTAGACAACCGTGAGTCCGCTTTCTCTCTCTCTATATTTGCCTTTTGGGGACATTTTCTATAAATGAAATTATACAGCACTTGGCATAATGTTTCTGAGGTTCATCCACGTTGCAGCATGTATTAGTATTTGGTTCCTTTTTATTGCTGATAGTATTCCACTGTATGGATATACCACTTCTTGTTTATCGATTCACCAGTTGACGAACACTTGAGTCATTCCCACTTGTTGGTTATTGTGGATAATGCAGCTATTAACATTTTTGTACAAGTTTTATGTGCATTGTTTTCATTTCTTTTGGGTAGATGCTTAGGATTGGAATTGCTGATTTGTGTGATAAATTTATGTTTACCTTTTTAAAAAATTGCCGACATGTTTCCCGAAGTGGCTGCACCATTTTACATTCCCACCAGCAGTGTTTACTGTTCTATTGTCTCTGCATCATTATCAACACTTGCAATTGTCTGTCTTTTTGATTATAGTCATCCTACTCGATGTGAAGTGGTATCTCATTGTGGTTTTGACTTGCATTTCCCTAATGACTAATGATGTTGAGCATCTTTTCATGTGCTTATTGCCATTCTGCTTTGGAGAAATGTCTGTTCAGATCCTTTGCCCGTTTTTTAATTGGCCTATTTGTGTTTTATTATTGAATTGTAATGATTCTATAGGTATTCTGGGTATAAGTCTCTTATCAGATATATGATTTACAAACATTTTTCCCATTCTGTGGATTGTCCGTTCACTTTTGAAGCACAAAAGTTTATAATTTGACAAAATCCAATTTATCAATTTTTACTTTTATTGCTGTGCTTTTTGTGTTCACCCACTTTTCTGAGGTGTAGGTCAGGTTAATTTATGGAAATTCTGCATAACAAATGAAGGCTTTTATCACCTTATTGCAAGGTGGTTGGGTCTGCTTTCCCTCTGAAGCATCGATTGCTCTACTGTGGATTTTCTGGAATTATAGAAATGAATTAGAAATTATTTGCAGTTTGGGGCGGGCATTCACTGCTTTCTCAAACTTCTCTATGTTTCTCTCACTATTCTGTCTTTAGAGCCCTCATGGTGCAGTGGTTAAGCACTCGGCTGCTAACCAAAAGGTCAGCAGTTCAAATCCACTGGTTGCTTCTTGGAAACAGTTCTACCCTGTCCTATAGGGTTGCTATGAGTCAGTGGCAATGGGTTTGTTTCTTTTGATTTATCCTGTCCTTACCATTGAAGTAGTAAGGGTACTCTCTGTCCTGAAAACTTCATAGTAAGCCATCTTCCCAGCTTCTGAGGAGCTCTAGAGGCATAAGTATCATGCTCAGCATCTTAAAAAATAATCCACGCCCCTGGTGTTGTTGCCCTGGTGGCACAGTGGTTAGGCATCAAGGCTGCTAACCAATACGTTGGCAGTTGGCAGTTTGAATCACCAGCCGAAATCCACGAAACAGTTCTACTCTGTGCTACAGGGTCACTATGAGTCAGGATCAACTCGGCGGCAGCGGGTTTTTTTTTTTTTTTTTTTTGAGTGTTGTTGGAAATGAGCTATCCGTGCTTGCTCTTCCTGACTTTGTGCAGGTCTCAACTCAGAGCAGCAGAATTAAACTATGGAAAGAGTCCTGGAGTAGAAGTCAGAAGACCTGGGTTCTAGTTCTCAGTTTGCCTCTTATTTACTTCGTGACTTTGACCAAATTACTTCCTCTACTTAAACTTTCTCAATTAGGAAATTAGGTTTTAGAAGTCTAACGGTCTCCTTTAGAGTAGTGGTTCTCAATGGTGGGGGGGGGGTATGAATTTGTCCCCTCCCCACCAGGGGCATTTGGTAATGTCTGGCGACATTTTTGGTTGTCACAACTGAGGGAGCATTACTGCATGTAGTAGGTAGAGGCCAGGGATGCTGCTAAACATCCTAGAGTGCACAGTACAGCCCCCCACAGCAAAGAATTATCCAACCCAAAATGTCAGCAGTGCCAAGTTTGAGAAACCCTGCTTTAGAGTATGCTTTTTATTAGTATTTTGTTAGAAAATTCTCCCCTCTTGTTTTATCCAAATTCTGCCTTTCTTCCAATGCTCAGCTCCAAAGTGGAATCTTTTTTGTTTATCCTGATGTATATAATTATGTTTTTTCATTTTTAGAATGCCTATGCTACTTATTATTATGTCCCTAGTAAGTGTAAGTACAATAAAAAAAAAAATATATACTGTAAGAAATTTATCTTTTTTTTTTAAGCAATAAATACATATTTACAGGCCAATCAATTAAAATACTAAACTTTATAAGATTTTCACTTTTTGTCATCAAAGTAATTATGGGCATTATGAACATTCTCTAACCCAAATGGTCTCCTTGAGGCACCTGTGGCCCTGATCACTCACAGCTAAGGGCAATGGGGAGACTAAAGATTTTGCAAAATTTACACGTGTGGTCATTTGAGGATCTTCCCCAGGCCCAATCCATTGCAAACTCTTCACTGGGGTCTAATCCATCAAGGAACACCTCAGATGGTTTCACTCGGGCAGGAGAGAACCTGCTGAGGCTTACTTAGGAATGATGGGCCAACGAAAGAAATGTAGTGGAGATGTTATAGCAAGGCCTCTCCATGGATCATTCCAGCAATTTGCTTTCTAAAATAAATTTCCTTTTCCTTTTTACATCACCTGGTTTTAACATCTTCCTATTTTCCCACCACATCATGTAGATTATGACTTACAATTATCTTTGCCCAAATACAAACCAGCTTAAGAAGCACAACCTAGAATCCATCTCTGAAAACATTAAACAGCACCAGGTGCAGGATTGACTCCTTGAGGACCACTACTCAGTATGCCCCCAAGGCTGACATTTAACCATTGATGACTTCTGAGTAGGGCCCTCTGACCAATATCACATCAATCAATACTGCTTTTCCAACCCTCTACCCCCAGGATCACTACCTGTCTTTGGAGCAGACCCCATTTATTCTCATTAGTTGTTTGGCACAGATAGTATAGCTAAAATTTAAAGGCAGCTACAAATGACTTATAAAAAGTATAGACTCCATGACAAGATAAGCATCTCTTGACTAGCAAACATGAAAATACAGTGACTTTTCATCTTTCATTTTACTTTAATGGATTACTAAGAAAATTCTGTCCTCCTCCTTTTGTGGAGTCATCTTTCCTAACTGTCTTCACTGAGTCTTAATTTTACCAAATGGACTGTATGTGTGTGAGAGTGTGTGTGTGTGTGTGTGTAGTATATATGGGGTTGCCATGAGTCAGAATTGATTCAATGGCAACTAACAACAGCAACTGTATCTGTGTATTATATGTATACATTATATATACACACACACACACACACAGACACTCACATACCCGTTACTCATTGCCGTCGAGTTGATTCCAACTCATAGTGACCCTATAGGATGGAGTAGAATTGCTCCATAGGGTATCCAATGAATGGCTGGTGGATTTGAACTGCTGATCTTTTTGGGAGAGATTATCCTGGATTATTTAGGTGGGCCCAGACTAATCATATGAATTCTTAAAAGCAGAGAATCTTTCCTTGCTGGTTCAGAGAATGAATGGAAGAAGAAACAGGAGAGATGCAAAGAGGGTGAGGGACTCAACTAACTGTTGCTGACTTGGAGATGGGGGAAGGAGTCCACAAAGTAAGGAATGTGGGTGGCTTCTAGAAACTGAGAATGGCCCTCAGCTGATAGCCAGAAAAAAATGGGTATCACAGACCTACAATCTCAGGGAACTGAATTCAGCCAACAAACTAAATAGCAAAGAAATGGATCTTTCCCTAGAACTTCCAAGAAGGTTACCTTGATTTTAGCCCAGTGAGATTTCTGACCTGTCAAACTGTAAGATAATAAATTTGTGTTGTTTAAGCTGCTAAGTTTGTGTATTTTTTTTTTTTATAGTAGCAATCGAAAACTAATACATATTTTGGTATTTGTAAGAGGTGTACTGCTGTAACAAATACCAAAAATGTGGAAGTTGCTTTGGAATCAAGCAGAGGGAGGGGGGTGGAAGAATTTTGAAGAGTGTGATAGAAGAAGCCTAGAGTACCTTGAATAGACTGTGGTAGAAGTATGGACATAAAAGATCCTGCTGATAAAGGTTCAGAAGGAAGTGAGGGACATTGTAAAGAAAACATAAGTCATCTTAGAGAATATAGTGGCAAAAGATTTAGCAGAAGTATGTCCTGCTAAAGTATGTACGTGAAAGCAGAATTGGCAAATGATGAAATTGGACATTTAGTTGAGATTTCCAAGCAGAGTGTTGAAGGTGCAGCCTATTTCCTTTATGCTGCTTATAGTAAAATGTGAGAGGAAAGAGATAAATTGAGGGAAGAACTGTTTAACAAATCAAGACTTTATGATTAGGGATAGTATCAATCTTTTACCCAGATGGTAAAATATGCTAAAATTAAGAGATTCACTGTCAGGAAAGTGTGCTGTAGAGAAAAGGTTGTGGGTGTGGTTGCACAACCTTTTGCTAATACCTCAGAAAGATCAAAAGTTGAGAGTATCTAATTACACACAAAAGACTCTTTTAAGAGATTAAGGATGTAATTTACAGATCCCCTCAATCAAGACAGAGAGTGTCTAGGGTGTTTAAGGACATAGCCTTCAGTTATCTCAGCAAAAGTAAAAAAATAGAGATGTGATTATTTTGGAAGGATCTATGGAGGGCCCTCTTGTCCAGTGGAGTTAATCCTTGTGACATACACAGGAGACTCACAAGACCCTTGAGAATTTTATATCAGCAGACACATTGCCAGCTTGGATGTAAAAGGACTGAAATATTAAAAAATGGAAGAAGGTTATTGGATACCCCAAATTCCACAATCAGGAAACTGGTTGATAAAACTACTCAGCTGCAAACATCTTTCATGAAAAAATAAGGATGATTCAGAGGGAGATGGCATGATCCCAGAGTGTAGAACCACAAACCATAGTACATTATTACTAGGCCTTGAAACCAAATGGAGTTTGCCTGGCTGGATTTCAAAATTGTTTGGGACTGGTGACACCTTTTTTCTTTCCATTTCCTCTCTTTTCAGCTGGGCTATCTATAACTATTATCCTATGTCTGTTTCATCTTTGCATTTTAGGTGCAGATAACTTCTTTCTTGAGTTTCACAGGTCCACAACGGGAGACTATTTGTACCCTAGAATGGATTATACCCAGAGTTTCACTGATTTCTGATTTTGAAGATGAGATTTGGGATTTTTTGAGTTGATGAAAGTTAGATGCTATTTTTGGACTTTGGGTTGCTGCTGTAATGGGATGAGGCCCTTGGAGACTGTGGGATGAGTTGAATGTATTTTGCATGTGGACAAAACAATGTTTCCATTGACTTGAAAATATATTTCTTTTAGAGGAAAAGTTTACAATTAAAATTTCAATTTGTCTTTGATGATGTTGGCGAAGGAATATTGAATATACCATGGACTGTAAGAAGAACAAATAAATCTGTCTTGGAAGAAGCACAGCCAGAATGCTCCTTAGAAGCAAGAATGGTGAGAGTTTGTCGCTCATACTTTGGCCATGTTATCAGGAGGGACCAGTCCCTGGAGAAGGACATCATGCTTGGTAAAGTAGAGGGTCAGTGAAAAAGAGGAAGACCTTCAATGAG
>NW_004443949.1:19070241-19121390 GCF_000243295.1 Trichechus manatus latirostris | reverse complement strand
TGGAGAAGGACATCATGCTTGGTAAAGTAGAGGGTCAGTGAAAAAGAGGAAGACCTTCAATGAGATGGATTGACACAGTGGCTACAACAATGGGCTCAGGCATAACAATGATCATGAGGATGGTGCAGGACCAGGCAGTGTTTCATTCTGTTGTACATAGGGCCACTAAAAGTCAGAACAGACTTAATAGCACCTAACAACGACAACAACATTTCAAACCTTTGACCCACAATCATCATCAATAGCAAATATTTATCGCATGCCTGTTTTTCTAAGACATGAGATGCTCTCATGATCAGGAGTTCTGGTTTTTGAGGAAGCTATATGGTGTGTTGTCTTTTCCTGGGCTACCATTGGTACCATGCTCTCTAAATTAGAGAAAGAAGCTCCCTGAGCAAAGCACAATGGTAGAAAGACACTGCTGAGAGAGATACATGGAATTTTGAGAAACAGAATGTAAAAAGTAGGTTGATATATGTGATGGTTAAAATTGTGTGTCAGCTTGGCTAGGCCATGATTCGCAGTGTTTTGGCAGTCGTATAATGTTGTGATCACTTCCCTGTTGAGATTTGATATGTGATCACCCCCATGATGGGATCTGCTGTGATTAGCCAATCTGTTGAAAGGGAATTTCTTTGGGTGTATGGCCTGCATCAAGTGTGGGCGGATGTTCTGGTAGGGCTTGCGGGCTTTTGCTTATTCTGGAACCTGCAGCTGGCTCCTGTTGGTCAGACCTCTGGTTCTTGGGACTTGAGCCAGAAGCTTACCTGTGGTCTTGTCTGCTGATCTTGGGATTCATTGATCTTCACAGCCTGTGAGCAACAGCTCTGCTCTCAAACCTGCTGATTTGGGGTTCGCCAGCCCCTGTGGCTACATGAATCAAGAGAAGCTTCTATCCTGACCCACGGACTTGGGATATTATAGCCTCTACAACCGAGTGAGCCATTTCCTTGATATAAATCTCTCTCTACATATATATTTATATGCTTTACTGGTTTTGCTTCTCTAGAGAACCCAGACTAAGACATGCTCTTTTCATGCTCTTCATCAACATCAAACTTCAGCGAATTAGACAGTAGGAGATTCTCTTATGTTAATCCAATTGGCTTTTGTTTGTTGAGTGCCTATTAGATCCTGAATTTTGGGCTCAGATCCATGTGTTTCTGGGCTGTTATCTATAAATCAGAAAAACAACATCTGTCCACATGTTAGTTAACAGTCAGGGCAAGGGCAAAACTCATGTTGTCAGTGTTGGTGAAGACCAGACCTGGATACATCTCTTCATTCCAGGATGAACAACACAACAAAATCAACACAAAGACTGTGGAGAAAGTGTAGGTTAAGAAGAAAGCAATAGCATTCTGAAGACTGAAGGAAGAGCATCACAATGAAAACTAATAATACAGAAACAAGAAACTTTCTTGGAAATTGTTTTCATCCTCTCCTCAGTAGGATTCAAGAGGATATAAACTCAGTGAAACACAAAAACCCTAAGGAGAGACTACAGGTATGAAAGGGAAGAAAGATAAATAAGGAAGGATTGCATGAAAATAAAAATGCCATGGAAGAATTAAACATTTAGGGAAAACAGACATATATAATGGATACAACAGAAAGTTGAAGCAGTGATGTGGAGAAAAACCTTGAAAAAAAATTTTCAGAACACAGAGAAAAAGAACAAATGAATACAAAGCATAGGGGACATAAAGATAAACAGAGGAGGTGGAGCCAACATGGCACTATAGACAGAAGCACCATTCCATCCCTCTGCAGCAAAGACCCCAAAATTGTGTAAAACAGATACAAACATCAGTCCTGGAACCCTAAGCATCAAATGAAGGAATAAAGAACTTGATCAAGTACCTAATGAAATAAGAAACTGACAGAGAACAGAGAATGAGGAGAACTACAGAGTAGAGGTTCCCTACCAGCTAACATGGCACAGATTTACCCTCTTGGACTACAGCCACCAAGGAACGCAGACAGGGAGTATGGAAAGGCAACTTCACGGAGTTCCCAACAGGAGACAGAGCACCTGGTAACCAGGGTTACAAGATTTCCCACCCCCGACCCTTCTTCCCTGTAGGAGGCCTCCGCCACTTTCCATAGTTGCTTGGCTGGAGAAACACCAGCTCACTGTCACCCAGATCCATACCGCCCCCACAGCTAGCCCCTTCAGAGCCATTTTGTTTGTTTTTTGTTTTGTTTTGTTTTGTTTTTTTGGCTTTTTTTGTTGCTTCTCCCTGTATCCCTTCCTCTTTTCTTTTCTCTCAGCCAACTAGCCCTGTGTGCTGTCCTCTCCCCTTCTTGACAAGCTATGATTTTTTGGTTTGTTTTCTTTCTTTCTTTTTTCTGTTTCTTCTCTCTCTTTTCTTTCCTTTCCTTTCTCTTGCCCACCAGCCCTGTGCACCACCCCCACCCTTTCTCAAGAGGCTGTGCTGCACTGCTCAGCTGGAGAGTCATTGCATGTGGCATCCCTGGGTCTACACCTCCATCACTGACTTGCTCCTTTATTGCCATTTTATTTACTTATTTCTTTTGTTTTTCTTTTTTATTGTTGTTTCTTTTCTCCCTCTCCATTCCTTCCTTTCCTTGTCCTACCCACTAAGCCCTGTGCACTGCCTCCGTGCCCCCGCCTCTTGGCAGGCAGTGCTGTACCACTTAGCTGGAGAGTCTCGGGCACGTGGCCTCCCCGGGTCTGCACTGCCCCCACAGGCTGGCTCCCTCAGCACCATAATTTTTATTTTTCTTTATCTTTCCCCTTCTCCCTTTTCTTTCTCCCTCCCACCTAGGCCCTTTGTTGCCTCTGTCTCTTCCTGACAGGCTGTGCCATGCCACCAGGAGAGAGAGACATCAGCTCTCCTCTACCCTAACTCCGCCTTACCTTAACGGCCAGCTTCCCAACCACCATACTTTTTTCTATTTATTTTCTTTCATTTTTTGTTTGTTGATTGGTTTCTTCTCTCTCTTTCCCCTCTTTCCTTTCTTTTCTCACACCCACCTAGCCCTGTGTGATGCCCATGACCCGTCTCAACAAGCTGAGCAACATCGCTCAGCTAGAGAGCCACTGGCATAAGGGCATCTAAATTGGTAAAGGAGAAGTAAAATTATCCCTATTTGCAGATGATATAATACTATACATAGAGAACCCAAAGGACTCCACAAGAAAACTACTGGAACTAATAGAAAGATTGAGCAGAGTAGCAGGATACAAGATAAACATATATAGAGAGTCAGGAGCTGGTTGAATGGACACAGAAAATAAGGGGTGGAAAGAAGGAGTGTGCTGTCACAGTATAGGGAGAGCAATTCAGGTTAATAACAATGTATATATAAGTTTTTGTATGAGAGACTAACCTGAATTGTAAACTTTCACTTAAACTACAACATTAAAAATAAATTTTAAAAATTAAAAATTAAAAACAAAACAAGATAACCATACAAAAATTAGTTGGATTCCTATACACCAATAAAGAGAACTATGAAAAGGAAATCAGGAAAGTAATACCATTAATAATAACCCCTAAAAAAAAAAAAAGGAATAAATCTAACCAGGGACAAATAAAAATACAAAACACTACTGCAAGAAACCAAACAAGATCTACATAAATGGAAAAATATTCCATGCTCATGGATAGGTAGACTCAACATTGTGAAAATGTCAATTCAACGCAAGGTAATCTACAAATACAGTGCAATCCCAATCCAAATACCAACAGCATTCTTTAACAAGATGAAAAAACTAATCATTAACACTAAATGGAAAGGAAAGCAGACTTGGTTAAGTAGAGCACTACTGAAGAAAAAGAATAAAGTAGGAAGACTCGCAGTACCTGACCTCAGAGCTGACTATACAGCTATGGTAGTCAAAACAGCCCAGTAGTAGTACAACAGACACATTGACCAATGGAACAAAATTGAGAACCTAGGTGTAAATCCATCCACTTACAGTCACCTGATCTTCGACAAAAGCCCAAATTCCACTAAATGGGTAAAATACAGTCTTTTTAACAAATAGTGCTGGCAAAACTGGAAGTCCATCTGCAAATAAATGAAATAGGACCCATACCTCACACCATACACAAAAACTAATTCAAAATGGATCAAAGGCCTGAATATAAAACCCAAAACGGTAAAGATCATAGAAGACAAAATACGGTCAATGTTAGAATCCCTACTACATGGCATAAATAGCATAGAAACCATAACTAACAATATACAAACACCAGAAGATAAGCTAGATAACTGGGATCTTCTAAAAATTAAACACTTAAGCTCATTAAAAGACTTCACCAAAAGAGTAAAAAGAGAACCTATAGACTGGAAAAAAAATTTTGGCTATGACAAGTCCTTCAAAGATCTAATCTCTAAGATCTATAGGAAAATCCAACACCTCTACAACAAAAAGACAAATAATCCAATTAAAAAATGGGTAAAGGATATGAACAGACACTTCACCAAAGAAGACATTCAGTCAGCTAACAGACACATGGGAAATCCTTGCAATCACTAGCCATTAGAGAAGTGCAAATCAAAACTGCAATGAGATACCATCTCACCCCAACATTACTGGCATGAATCAAAACACCAGAAAATAACAAATGTTGGAGAGGCTTCGGGGAGCTTGGAACTCTTGTGCACTGCTGGTGGGAATGTAAAATGGCACAACCATTTTGGAAAAAGATATGGTGCTTCCTTAAAAAGCTAGAAATAGAAATACTATACGATCCAGCAATGCCACTCCTAGGAATATATCCTAGAGAAATAAAAGCTGTCACACAAGTAGGCTTATGCACACCCATGTTCACTGCAGCATTATTCACAATAGAAAAAGGTGGAAACAACCTAAGTGCCTATCAACAGATGAATGGATAAACAAACTATGGTATATACGCACAATGGAATACCATGCAATAATAAAGAACAATGATGAACCTACCAAACATCTCACAACATGGATGAATCTGGAGGGCATTATGCTGAGTGAAATAAGTCAATCACAAAAGGACAAACACTGTGTGAGACCACTACTATGAAAAGTCATGAAAAGGTTTACACACAAAAAGAAACAATCTTTGATGGTTACTAGGGAGGGGAAGGGTGGAGAGGGAAAAACACTAACTAGACAATAGATCAGAATCGACTCCATGGCAACGAGTTAGACAATAGATAAGTGGTAACCTTGGTGAAGGATAGAACAATACACAGTGCTGGGGAAGTCAGCACAACTTGACCATGGCAAGCTCATGGAAGCTTGTTAGACACATCCAAACTCCCTAAGGGACCAAATTACTGGGCTGAGGGATGGGAACCATGGTCTTGGGGGACATCTCACTCAATTGGCATGACATAGTTTATAAAGAAAACGTTCTACATTCTACTTTGGTGAGCAGCGTCTGGGGTCTTAAAAGCTTGTGAGCAGCCATCTAAGATACTCCACTGGTTCCACCCTGTCTGGAGCAAGGGAAAATGAAGAGAACCAAAGACACAAGGGAAAGATTAGTCCAAAGGACTAATGGACCACAACTATCAAAACCTCTACCAGACTGAGTACAGCACAACTAGATGGTACCCAGCTACCTCCACTGACTGCTCTGACAGGGATCACAACAGAGGGTCCTGGACAGAGCTGGAGAAAAATGTAGAACAATATTCTAACTCACAAATAAAGACTAGACTTGAGACTTGAGAAACCCCGAGATTATGGCCCCCGGACACCCTTATACCTCAGTAATGAAGTAACTCCTGAGGTTCACCCTTCAGCCAAAGATTAGACAGACCCATAAAACAAAATGAGACTAAAAGGACACACCAGCCCAGGGGCAAGGACGAGAAGGCAGAAGGGGACAGGAAAGCTGGTAATGGGGAACCCAGGGTCGAGAAGGGGAGAGCGTTGACATGTCGTGGGGTTGGCAACCAATATCACAAAACAATATGTGTATTAATTGTTTAATGAGAAACTAATTTGCTCTGTAAACCTTCATCTAAAGTACAATAAAACAAACAAGCAAACAAAGATAAACAGTGTATAAGTTCTTCCTGAACAAGAGGCCAGAGTAGAAGGACTGTAATAATAAAAAATATAACAGAATAGTTTTTCTTAGAGGAAAAGACTCAAATCCTGAGGTAAAATTAGTTTGATAAATACCAAACCATGTCTAAATATAGATATAATCTGGCTAAAATTTTCAATAACTAGTAGGAAGGAAAAAATCAGTTATACTACTATCTGGGCAGAAAAAAAAAAACATGTAAACTGGAAGGAAACCAAAGCAGGCTGACTACAGTTTTCTCCCCTCAGACTCTAGAGCTCTATAGAAAGTGGAGCAATAACTACAGAATTTGAGGGAAAATATTGTGACCCAAGAAAATATAATATTCATGTGCATTTGGGGAGAGAATTATTGCAAAATATACTCTGAGAAACCAGGACATGACTCAAAGTTATACTCAAGGATGGAAGAAATGCCATACATATGAATGGCAATGAATATTGAACCAGATTTAAACTTCCATTTAAATCAAAGTTATTATTTTAAATATGATTACAAAAGATACAAAATATAAAACAATTCAATAAATATAACAGGTTATGATAACAAATAGAAATGTTTTTGTTAGGTGCTGTCGAGTAATTCTGACTCATAGCAACTGTCTTAGTCATCTAGTGCTGCTGTAACAGAAACATCACAACTGGATGGTTTTAACGAAGAGAGGTTTATTTTCTCACAGTCAAAGTAGGCTAAAAGTCCAAATTCAGGGCGTCAGCTCCAGGGGAAGCCTTTTTCTCTCTGTCGGCCTTCTTCTCTTCCGTGTTCCCCTGGACTAGGAGCTTCTCTGCACAGGGACCCCGGTCCAAAGGATGTGCTCTGCTCCTGGCACTGCTTTCTTGATGGTATGAGGTCCCCCTGACTCACTGCTCACTTCTCTCTTTTATATCTCAAGACATTGCCTCAGGACACAATCTTGTAGACTGAGTCCTGCCTTGCTAACACAACTGCCGCCCATCCTCCCTCATTAACATCATAGAGGTAGGATTTACAACATATAGGAAAACCACACAACACCAGGAATTGTGGCCCGGGCAAATTGATACACACATTTTTGGGGGAACTAATTCAATCCATGACAGCAACCCTATGTACAACAGAATGAAATACTGTTTGGTCCTCTGTCATCCCCACAATCTTTGCAATGTTTGAGCCCATTGTTGCAGTCACTGTGTCAGTTCATTTCATCAAGGGTCTTCCTCTTTTTTGCTGACCCTTAACTTTACCAAGCATGATGTCCTTCCCCGGGGAATGGTCCCTCCTGATAACATGTCCAAAGTACTCGAGATGAAGTCTCACCATCCTCACTTCCAAGGAGCACTCTGGCTGTACTTCTTCCAAGACAGATTTGTTCATTGTCCTGGCAGTCTGTGGTATATTCAGTATTCTTTGCCAACACCATAATTTAAAGGCATCAATTATTCTTCGATCTTTCTTATTCATTGTCCAGGTTTCACATGCATATGAGGCTATTGAAAATACTATGGCTTGGGTCCGGGGCACCTTAGTCCTAAAAGTAACATCTTTGCTTTTGAACACTTTAAGGAGATCTTTTGCAGCAGATTTGCCCAATGCAATAATACATTGTTTGATTTCTTGACTGCTACTTCCATGGATGTTGATTGCAGAGCCAAGTAAAATGAAATCTTTGACAATTTCAGTATTTTCTCCATTTATCATGATGTTGCTTATTGGTCCAGTTGTGCAGATTTTTGTTTTCTTTATGTTAAGGTGTAATACATACTGAAGGCTGTAGTCTTTGATCTTCATCAGTAAGAGCTTCAAGTCCTCTTCATTTTCAGCAAGAAGGTTGTGTCATCTGTATCTTGTAGGTTGTTAATGAGTCTTTCTCCAATCTTGGTGCCAGTTCTTCTTCATATAGTCCAGCTTCTCAGATTATTTGCTTAGCATACAAATTGAATAAGTATGGTGAAAGAATACAACCCTGATGCACATCTTTCCTGACTTTAAACCATGCAGTATCCCCTTGTTCCATTCGAACAACTGCCTTTTGGTTTATGTACCGGTTTCGCATGAGCACAGTTAAGTGTTCTAGAATTCCCATTCTTTGCAATGTTATTCTTGATTTGTTATGATCCACACAGTTGAATGCCTTTGCATACTCAATAAAGCACAGGTAAACATCTTTCTGATATTCTCTGCTTTCAGCAAAGATCCATCTGACATGAGCAATGATATCCCTTGTTTCACATCCTCTTCAGAATCCAGCTTGGATTTCTGGCAGTTCCCTGTGGATGTACTGCTATAGTCATTTTTGAATTACCTTCAGCAAAATTTTACTTGTGTGTGATATTATTGATATTGTTCGATAATTTCCGTATTCTGTTGGATCATCTTTCTTTGGAATGGGCACAAATATGGATCTCTTTCAGTAGATTGGTCAGGTAGCCATCTTTCAAATTTCTTGGCGTAGATAAGTGAGCATTTCCAGCACTGCATCCTTTTTTTGAAACATCTCAGTTGGCATTCTGTCAATTCCTGGAGTCTTGTTTTTTGCCAGTGCCTTCATTGCAGTTTGAGCTTCTTCCTTCAGTACCATTAGTTCTTGGTCATATGATACCTCCTGAAATGGTTGATCGTCGACCAATTCTTTTTGGTACAGTGACTCTGTGTATTCTTTCCATCTTCTTTGATGCTGCCTGCATTATTCAATTTTTTTGCCCATAGAAATCTTCAATATTGCTACTTGAGGCTTGAATTTTTTCTTCAATTCTTTCAGCTTGAGAAATACTGAGCATGTTCTTCCCTTTTGGTTTTCTAACTCTAGGTCTTTGGATATGTCATTATAATATTTTACTTGTCTTCTCAAGCTGCCCTTTGAAATCTTCTGTTCAGCTCTGTTATGTCATCATTTCTTCCATTCGTTTTAGCTACTCTATGTTCAAGAGCAAGTTTCAAAGTCTCTTCTGACGTTTATGTTGTTTTTTTTTCTTTCTTTCCTTTCTTTTAATGACCTTTTACTTTCTTCATGTATGATGTCCTTAATGTTATCACACAACTTGTCTAGTCTTTGGTCATTAGTGTTCAATGTGTCAAATCTATTCTTAAGATGATCTCTAAATTCCGGGTCGTGAAGAGTGGGAACTTATTAGACATACCTACCAACAACAGCAACAACTGCATACTCATGGTTGGTGCCCTGGTGGCCCAGTGGTCAAGAGCTTGGCTGCTAACCAAAAGGCTGGCGGTTCGAATCCTCCAGCAACTTCTTGAAAACCCTATGGGGCAGCTGTACTCTGTCCTATAGAGTCTCTATGGGTCAGGACCGACTGGACGGCACATAACAACAACAGTAACATATCCAAGGTCGTACTTTGGCTCTTGTGGACTTGTTTTAATTTTCCTTCTTCAACTTGACTTGCATATAAGCAACTGATGGTTTATTGCACAATCAGCACATGGCCTTTTTCTGACTGATGATATTGAACTTCTCTATCATCACTTTCCAGATATATAGTAGATTTGATTCCTGTGTTTTCCATCTGGCAAGGTCAACGTGTATAGTCACCTCTTATTTTGTTGAAAAAAGGTATTTCCAATGAATAAATCATTGGTCTTGCAAAATTCTATCATGTGATCTCTGGTGTTGCTTCTACCACCAAGGCCATGTTTTCCAAATACCCATCCTTCTTTGTTTCCAGCTTTCTCATTCCAATCACCAGTATTTATCAATGCATCTTATTGCATGGTTGATCAATTTCAGACTGCAGAACTTGGTAAAAAATCTTGAATTTCTTCATCACTGGCGTTAGTGGTTGGTGGGTAGATTTGAATAGAAAAGCAGTATTGTTGTTGCTCAAAATCTGTGGATTGGGTAGTAGTTCTGGTCTGATCCTGGTTTGATTGATCTTAACTGGGCTCTGCTGGGCTTGCTTACATTTCTGAGGTCAGCTAGTGCATTGACTGAAAGCTGAATGATCTACTATGGTCTTGATTGGGATGTGGCACTTTTGTTCTCTGTGATTTCTCATCCTAGACTAATAAAAAACTCAGTTGCCACTGAGTAGATTCCAACTTATGGCAACCCCATATGTGTCAGAATAGAACTCCATAATGTTTTCAATGGTTGATATTTTGGATGTAGTTCACCAGGCCTTTCTTTTAAGATGCCTCTGGGTAGACTTGAACCTCTAACCCTTTGGTTAGCAGCCGAGGGCATTAATCGTTTGCACCACTCAGGAACTTCAAATCAAATATAGATTACATTTAGACTGCATTTTTTAAAATTTAAAGGATATTATATTTAAAAATGTGCTAATGTATCTGTAAATTGCAAAGACATTGAAATTGCTTTAAAGAGTAGATAACATAAAAAGACTAAAGAAATTAATCAAAATTATCTTTAAAAATACAACCTCTGAGGTCAAAAAGTTTAACCCCAGAACTTTTTAAACACCCCAAGAACATACTTAAATGTGGAACAAGAGACATTCTGATTAAAACTAGGATGTTATTGTTGGGTATTATAGAGTTGATTTCAACTCGTAGTGGCCCCATGTGACATAGTAGAACTACCCCATAAGGTTTTCTAGGCTGTGATCTTTATGAGAGCAGATTGCTAGGTCTTTCTTTCACAGAGCTGCTTGGTGGTTCCAACTGACAACCTTTCGGTTAGCAGCCAGCAGCCAAGTGCTTAACCGTTGAACTACCAGGGCTCCTAAAATTAGGATAAGATGATAATATTTATCCTTGTTCCAGAAATTCTGTCTAATGAAATGAGATAGGTATAACCAAAAACCAAACCCATTGCCGTCGAGTCGATTCCAACTCTTAGCAACCGTATAGACAGAGTAGAACTGCCCCAAGGGTTTCCAAGGAGCAGCTGGTGGATTCGAACTGCCAACCTTTTGGTTAGTAGCCAAGCTCGTAACTACTTCACCACCAGGGCTCCAAGATAGGGTATAGCAGTAATTATTAAAATGATTTAAAAGGTAGTGATACATTTTGTGTTTCTAAATCTAGAAAAGCCAAAAATACTAAAAGAACTATTAAAGTCCTACTGAAATAGTAAAAACTATTGTAATCAATGCAAGTCCAGTAATAAGGGCTAGATCAATGTATAGTGATTAATAACTTTCTTATATGTCATCAATTATCTGTATGAATATGCATAAAAATGATGATAATACTCCAAAAAACCAAACCCGTTGCCGGCCAGTTGACCCTGTCTCATAGCGACCCTGTAGGACAGAGGAGAACTGCCCTATAGGGTTTCCAAGAAGCAGCTGGTGGATTTGAACTGCTGACCTTTTGGTTGGCAGCCAAGCTCTTAACCACTTTGCCACCAGGGTTCCTGATACTAGCTAATATTTATTGAATTCTGTGAGGAAATGCACTTAGAACTGTCCACGCATTGTTTAGCGTACATCACAGCAATACTATGATTCAGGCTGTATCTTATTCCTTATTGTACAGATGAGGAAACAGCCTAAGAAAGATGAAATTAATTGTGGGAGGTCAGTCAGGTAGGAAATGGTGGCTCAAGATATAAACTCCGTCTGACTCCAAAGCTGATTCTCTTACTGACCTGCCATCATGATGGCAGCATCAAGCAAACATTACCTAGAAATAAATTTTTAAGCCAGAGCCCTGGTGACACAGTGGTTAAAGTGCTCAGCTGCTAACCAAAAGGTTAGAATTTGGCAAGACTATTCTAAGTTTGATTTGGAAAAATATGCATGCAAGAATATTTAAAAATTTCCTGAAAAAGGTGATGAGAAGGGACTTGCTTTACTAAATATTAAAATACATTGTAGTATTACAACATTAAAATAGTGTTGTAACCATGCAGGAATTGTTAGAGCAATGAAAAAGACTATCTAGTCAATAAAACAGCTTCTAAGATATATAATTGCTTAGAATATGAGAACAAAAACAATGCATATCAATGGAGAAATGACGCATTATTCAACCAAAGCTGATGAAAAAAATGGTTAATTTTGTTTTTAAAATTAGAGTTTTATATACCTTAACAAATTTTCCTAAAGATTATAAATTAATATTAGTGATTATTTAATTGATAATCTAGTTGGGGTATTTTTTTTTCTTTTGTTCTTTCCTGTTTTTGTTATTTTTTAAAAGCTTCTGCATAATAGGAAAAAAAAATATGGAAGGAAAGATTGATAAGAATAACCATAATACAAATCAAAGCTTCTCTATGTTAAGGAAAAAAAGTAACCAAAATTCAAAAACAAAAAGTAAAAATATTTGCTACTGCCACAGGTCATAAATTGATTTCCCAAAGATGTGAGCTGCTTTTATAAATTAAGAAAAAAAACCACCAACAAGAAAATAGAAAAATAGACACTGATCATGAAAGCAAAATTTACAAATGGTTAATATTTGAATAACAATCCTAATAATAAAAATGTAAATGATGAGTTTTTAAAAACTAATCAAACTGACAGAAATTTCTAAACTATTAATCCTGTCAAAGGACTGGCAAGATGGCCAGTCTGTCCAGTGTAACTGCCCTCTAGAACTTTCTGCAGTGGTGGAAATTTTCTGTATATATGCAGCTCAATATAGTGGCTATTGAGTGCTTGAAATGTGAATAGTGTGACTAAGAAGTTGAATTTATAATTATTTAAGGCTAATTAACTTAAGTTTAAATTAAATAACCACGTGTGGTTGGTGGCTATGCTATTGGGCAAGACATGTATAGGTTTTCTGGAAAACAACTTAAAAAAAACAAAACCCATTGCAGTCAAGTCAATTCTGGCTCATAGTGACCCTAAAGGACAAAGTAGAAGTGCCCCATAGGGTTTCCCAATCTTTATGGAGGCCAACTACCACATCTTTCTCCCCAGGAGCCACTGGTGGCTTTGAACTGCCAAACTTTGGATGGGCAGCCAAGTGCTTAACCACTGTGCCACCAGGGCGCCTTAAGCAACTCAATAGTATATATAAAGAACACATGTTAATGTATTTTTTTTATTTCAAGAACTGTGTTCTACACTAAAGTAATCACTGAAAGACTCACGTGCAAGAACGTTTATCAGAGTACTTTAATCAGTCACCAGTTGCTGTTGAGTCTATTCTGACTCATTGCCACCTCATGTGCGTCAGAGGAGAACTGTGCTCCATAAGGGTTTCAATGGCTGATTTTTCAGAAGTAGATTGTCCAGCCTTTCTTCCAAGGCACCTCTGGGTGTACTTCAACCTCCAACCTTTTGGTTAGCAGCTGAGCATGTTAACCATTTGCACCACTGAGAGACTCCATCAAAGTACCTGCATTCTAAATAAAATAGGAAGTGTCAAATAAACTCTGGCATACGTCTTGACCATCATAATTTTGGTTTAAAATAATATTTAAATACATGGGTTAATGCTTACATTATGGGGCTAAATAAACAAGCCTAAATTCAGACTTTCTACATGGTGTTATTCCACATTTAAACACATACATTATGTGCATAATTAAAGGAAACAGGCCAGACTAATAGAGCCCTGATGGCGCAGTGCTTAAGAGCTCGGTTGCTAACCAAAAGGTCAGCAGTTTGAATCCACCAGCTGCTCCTTGGAAACCCTATGGGGCAGTTCCCCTCTGTCTTATAGGGTCGCTATGAGTTGGAAACGACTCAACGACAATGGGTTTAGTTTTTATCAATGGGTTTTATTTCTGAATAATAAACATACAGATGATTTTAATTTCTTTATGTTTTGTGCTTTTTGAATTTTATACATTGAATAGCTATTACTTTTTAAGTGGGAAAATTCTTAGTAAACGTTATTTTAAAAACAGTTGTCACTATCACGTAAGACATGGAAAATAAAAATTGAGAAAAGATCGTTGGATTTGACAACTAGAAGGTCAGTTATGGAATGTGATAGAGCAAATTTACAGAAGCCGTTCAAAGGGGATGGGAAAGTGAGTGCTCAGTAGGGGTAGGAAGGCATTGGGCTCAGACTGCCCCTGTAGAAAGTAAGGCTCTCAAAAGGAGGAGGAAAATACATCAGAATAGTATCAGCTTTTCAGCATCTCCTAGGTATTGTACTGGGTTTTTTTATATTTAACTGTTAAAACAATTAAGTACTGTAATGTACATTATAATAAGAAAACTGGGACCTAGAGAAACTGAGTCATTTTTTCTTACAAAAATAAAGTGCCTGACACTAAAACCCGGAAACCTGCCCCATGCTCCACGGGTTGGTAAGTAAGGGCAGGTGGACCCATTCAAAGAGGGAGGAAAGAATCACAGAACACTGTGCCCTCCCACATACTTAGTTCCCTTGTCTGCAGAGCAGCTAAAGATTGAAATCTCTGCTCCACCTCATAGCACTCCATGACTCGGAGACTAGTTTTCTCGTTTGTTTAGTGGAGATCGCAACACCTACCCTGAGGGCTGCTTTGAACATTATGAGAATAATGTAGGTAATATACGACCAAAACCAAACCCACTGATGTCAAATTGATTCTGACTTACAGCGACCCTGCAGGACAGAGTAGAACTGCCCCATGGATTTCCAAGGCTGTAAATCTTTATGGAAGCTGCCTGCCACATCTTTCTCCTGTGTAACATATTGTTGTTGCGTTGTTAGGTGCCATGGAGTCAGTTCTGAGTCATAGTGACCTTATAGGACTGAGTAACACTGCCCCATAGGGTTTCCAAGGAGCAGCTGGTGGATTTGAACTGTTGACCTTTTGGTTCGCAGCCGAGCTCTTAACCACTACGTCATACGTGTAATATATGCCTGGCAAAAAAATAGGTCCGTAAGACATAGTTGTCGTAGTTGTTGATATTGTTTTTGTCATAATATAATTTAGTTGTCCTTGATTTCTTTGAGGTGGTAGAAGGCAGATTTTGTTCCCATTACATCTTTAGAAACAAGCCACATTTTAGTGTTCAAAGATGAATAACATTTTAATCACTGGCTGAGTTCATTTCTCGTCAAACACTCAACAACAAAATGCCAATCATGTGCCCAACATGGTACTAGAAAGTGGAGATGAGGAGTTGAGCTCAACATTGCCCCTCTTCTAAAAAGCAAGTGGAGAGACACTTAAGTGAAGTGATTACTATAACACAATGAGATAAATGCTGATGGAGGTATGAGCAGAGAGCCAGGGCAGCTCTCTCTCTGGGGTAGTTGCAAAAGACATCAGAGAGGAAGTAACTTTTAATAATAATAATAGTTAATACTGTCTTTCTTCTGTGGACCAGGAACTGTACTAAAAGCTTTGCATATTTATTGCATTTGATGTTCATAAATTTATTTTACCTGTTACCTCATGGTTCTCTATGAGAAGTTGCAATCTTAGCAAATCCTCTCATATGCCATCCAGAAAGAGCGAAGGTATAGGCTTCTGTGTGTTCCGTGGGAAGCTATTCCCCATAGATGGCTACCCAAATGTGTCCCACAGTCAAATATATTTTGGAAATAAATACTATTTTTACTTCTTGAAGTATTATAATGTATAATAACATTTTACAGGTTGTAAGACTTGTTGAGTTTTTTTTTTTTTTTTTTTTAACTCAGACTTTCCCAAATGTCAACTACATTTTTTAAATAGCGTATCTCAAGGAACTAAGTGTGTTGAACTTTATGGAAGGGCTCATTTAGGTTGTCTCTTACAGAAGTCTGTATGTTTTCTGGGTACTCTTTGTAAGAGAAGGAGGCATGGAGGGGTGGAGACTTCTGTTATGCGTATATTTTAGGATCTTTCTAATGAAAACGGTGCAGACTTGACGTAGGTGGAAATGATAGTAGGAGAAGTTGGGAAGTAGCATAAAGTGCAAAATCAGAAAAAGGCAAAGCTTGGAAGACAGTGTTGTTTAGAAGAGAAGGCAACTTGCTAAAAACTTAGGTTAAGCCATTGTAAAATTTCAGGAAGATGATGTCATGACAAAGGATTTAGAAAAGCTATACATAATTATTATTATAACATGAAATAACAAACTCAGTTTATTATTGTTTTGCTTAGGTTTTATTCTATCTCAAACCATTCCTAAATAAAACCTCCCTTAGTCATTATTTTCCCCATATCCTCCCAATATTCTGTAGTTTGATTGTGCAATATCATCTGCCAATGAATAAGGTTTCTGAAGTCACTGAATAATATTTTCAGCAGTTTACAGTTTTTAATGGCATGATTGGTTTTCAGTGATACTGTGGTCCTGACCCGAGTTTTCTTATCAAGTGTAATGAATCTTTTTCTGCTGTCTGGTTAATTATTGCAGTTGGATGAATATCTGTTTACTATGATGAAACTGAAGTGGTTCTAACTCTTATGCTTTATTTCCATACTCTGATGTAAATGATTCTTCGAGTATGTTAAATGATAAAAGGACATATTCCGGGAATGTCCCTCCCCATTCTGTTTCCACTTCTTTTGCACTTGGCCTCTGTATTTAAGTTTTATAATTGTCATCAAATCAGAATTTCCAAGAAGTGACTAGTACTCCATCTGGTGATGCGCACATCAAAACTTTAGTCAACAGCTCAAACACGCTGCCCCTCAAGGGAGATATAAAAAGCCACAACACCGATAGATGGAGGTTTGACCGCACAGTTGCAAAATGTATTCCATGGCCAAGGACCAGGTGCCGTCTGGTGTCTCAGAATGCCCTTTGGTGTCGGGACCGGCAGTGTGCGCTGGGAGAGGACCCCCAGGCACTAATGAGTCATTTGTCTCTTTTGGGAGGGAAGACGGTTAGAAGCAGCCTGAGTCCGAAGTCTTGAGAGGTTGTGCTTTCTTTTCCTCTCCACCATCAACCCAGATTTTAAAGTCCATTTCCTATTTTCCTATACTACAGTAAAAAAAAAAAAAAATTAACCAAGGTTTACTTTTTAATTAAATGTAGTACCACTTAGGAAGATGTATGCTAATCTGGGGCCAAATCTGCCACCCTCAGCTTTACAAGATGCTGCCCCAGCAGAGGCTGTAAAGCTCTCGATAAGAGAGGCCAGGAGCAAGGTGCAGGTCCCTCGGCGATAACCTCCTGACTCCGACATTACAGGTCTTTCGGCCGGAATTGAGTTCTACATCTTACTCGATGGGTTATTGTCACAGATGAGTAATGAACGCACCCTGCCTGAGTCCCAGGGTGCAGGAGGCAGTCTGTCAGGCCACGAGGAGGCCCAGCTGCGGGCCGCGGGGCGGGCAGATAAAGGGAAGACTGTTAAAGGCGCAGGGACCCGGGGACGGTGCGGACCTGCCGCGGGGAGAGCCACCGCCGGGGCTGCTGGCTGGGGCGGCCAGCGCGTGCATTAATCACCATGCTCCCTGGGCTAATGGGCAGCGCAGATAAAGCAGCTCGAACCCGCAGAACAAAGGCAGAGCGTGGGGAAGAGGGCACCTCTGCCAGTTGGTAGTTTACAGGGCTGTTTTTTAGAAGGTGAAATAATTGACGTTTTACCGCGACCACAAACTGAGGGCATAAGGCCTGATTAGGGAACGCGTTTAGGGTAGTCTGTTTTCATTCCGTCCAGCGTTCCTTTGCCAAAACGGACCTGGGTTTGATTATTTAGATGTCTGATTTCCTTGCACCGTTCTAAGCAGCTAAGTGGCGAAGGTAATCGTTTCTGAGGAACAACTTTGTGCTGGGTAAATTTCTGATTATAATTTAAAAAATAATGTTTGGGTAACTCCAGGGATACAACAGCTGATGATAAACTATGGTTTTTAGAATCCTCGTGCTCGATGCATTTATATATTACTCTTAAAATTACTTTCACATTGATTTCTCAAAACATCTTCATTTAAGGAAGAAAACAAAGCCACCTGACCAGTCTGCAGTGAATTCCGGTTCTCCACTTGTCTAATCCTGGCGAGAGAGACACAGAGATAGAGAGACAGAGAGAGACACACACATCCACGCACACAGAGAGAGAGAGAGGTGCGGGGGGTGGGGGTGGAGAATGCTTTAAGAGCAGAAGCAGACCACGTGACTTAATAATGTCTCTGAGTTTAAGATATTGCAGTTTTTAGGAATAATGATTTAGAGGAAGGCAAAACAAATGACATTTAAGAAAACATTTTCCTAGCAATTTTACTGCACGAAGTAACAAGATAAGATGATTTATTTATAATCTTTTTCATCCAGAAAGATTTTTACAGTCCTCTTCACACTTAGCAAAATAATAGCTTCTATTACTTGTTTTTTTTTTTTTAAAGAATTAAGTCAGAAATTCTCGGAGAAAAACGAGGAAGAAGGCTGGAATTAAGTAAATAAGCAGAGCAGCTAGATGAGGCTGGGAAAAATCGGAGGGAGAGCGTTTCTTCCTTGTAAAACCAAGAGCAGCTTCTGAGGGTGCCCGGCCTGGTGACAGTGTAGCAAACTTTTCCTCTATCTAATCATTCAGTTCGAAGTAGGGGCAATCCCCTGCGTTATTTTTCTTTGCCTTGATGAAATTATGTTAGAAGTATCTAGTGACCTATTTTCATTTTGTAATTCAGTTTCATTTTTAAAATAGTTTCCTGCTTTTTCATTTTTAGTAACTCTGGCATTATAATACCCTCTTTTCCCCCAAATTCTATGCTGATTAGAGGCAGTGTGTTAGAAATATTGAACTAGTGGTCAGAAGACCTAGAATCTAGTTCTACTTTGCCAAGTAGTTATTGGTCTTTGGCAAGAGGTTTTAGTTTGGGGGAGCATCTTTCCCTCATCTGCAAAATGTGGATTTAGCAATGGAGTTTCCTTGTTTCTTTGCCTCCTTTCCCTTAATGCAATTAAGCTACAAAATCTTCCTGTGTCTCTACTTGCCTTTGAACAAAGGATTCAGAAATTTACATGGAAAGACTATTGTGAATTAAGATATGCTATTTATTCCAGCCCTGATGGTACCATGGTTAAAGCACTCAGCTGCTAACCAAAAGGTTGATAGTTTGAACCTACCAGCCGCTCCGCAGGCGAAATACATGGCTGTCTGCTTCTGTAAGATTTACACCTTGGAAACCCTACAGGGGGCAGTTCTACTGTGTTCTTTAGGGTCGCTAGAGTTGGAATTGACCCAACAGCAACGGGTTTGGTTTGTTTTTTTATTTAAATTTATTCCAGTGATGACTGTTATACTAAATTCATGTGGATAGTATATGTATTGAAGTACCCTAGTGCCTTAAATATGGTAAAATTTTAGGTTTGCAGATACTGATATGGAGTATTCCAGCAATTGCAAAATTAGCCCACTAATTACCATAAGTTATGGTCCCTAATTTGCAAGGCTGTCTTCCTGTGATTTCTTTTCCTAGCCTATCTAGTTGATTCTTGCATACTTCCTGAATGCAGTCAGACCCTCACCCATCATTATAATATAGTGACATCAATCCAAAGCCGACTCACTTCCATCAGGCCTGTGGTGCATGAGGTAGAAGGTATTCCATGCAATGAACTCCCCAGGGCTTTGTGGGGCTGCAGGACCCTCCTAACTCCTGGATAGTCATTGGATAAATATTTTTAGTTTCTGTGGTCCTGGAAATAAAGAGGTGAATCAGAGACCTCATAGCTGCTCTCATTTCAGAAGATCAGTTGACAGTCCCAACATTGAGAGTAAATCAGGGAGTCCTATTCTGAGCCAGGAAAGGAGGTGATTGAATGAGTACATCATGATTTGGGAAAATCAGTTCTGTTAGTTAACTTTCACCCTACAGCAGTACTCCAATAGGCTGGGGTCAAATAAGTTTTAACGGTTTTCTGAATGTGTGATTCTAGTGGGTAGGGTTAGAGTATTATTTTATTACACTACTGAAATTTTACAAATGGCTGAATTAGCTGAAGAAATATACAAAATGCATGATTTCCAAAAGAGAAGGTGAAAAACCCTCACAATTAGAAGACTGTGAGCATGACTCTGCAAGTAATCTTAAAAGTCTAATTTAGTTTAAAGATACTGATCACAGATGAGAATCTGAAAATGTTATTTAGCTAGAGCATATAAAATATATATGTTTTCCACATGTTAAAATGTGCTCATTTTGAATCCCACAGAAGCATCAAGAAGCAAACTTCATAATGTATTAAAGACCTATAGAGCAGATATAACAATGGAAAGCCTGAGTGATGTTTATTCCTTGCTATGTGAAGGTTATATTGGTGAGAAAAATCTTCTGGAATGACACTAATTTCAATGCTCACGCTTCTAAAATGGGATTCTCTTTTTTAGAGTTTGCTTTGGACGGTGCTGCTGCACATTCTAATGCATTTGAAATGCTGCTAAAAAGAAAGTTCTTGATAGAATTTGAAGCACAAGGATCCGTTTCTGCCTAACAGTCTTGTAGTTGTGCATTCCCTGAAGTGTATCCCATCTGCTTTTGGGAGCTCGCATTGCAATATGCAGTGATTGCAGGATAAGCACACCATTTTCCTGTCAATACTTTCCTATTAGCCTCCTGGATCCATACATCATCATCTTGCTGGCCTGCAGTTTGCTTATCTTTGTCTCCGAGGCTGCTTTTGATTTATCTAACACCCAAGCTAATGAGGCATGGAGCCCAGGGCGGCTCCAAGGATAATGCACTCCTGTATAAAAATGCTTAAGGAAGGATCAAGTGATAATCCATTCTTGACTAAAAGGCCTAGCCCTTCAGCAAATGTTGTATTTCTTAATCGCTAAACTAAGACTATAATAGCTCCCCTTTAAGTAACTACCATCAGTAAGACTATACACATTAACTACATGCAATTTACCAAAAGAGCTGAAAATAGGATTTTAATTTGTGCTTCCTAAAAAAAAAAGTCAAAAAATACTTCTTACCTTAGCAACAGTTATCTGACAGCATGATTTGACAGCATTCTTATGCAAAAATAAGTTAGCTTTAATATTTAATTTACAGTAATAGTTTTATATTCCCTCACTGGGACCTGTGTTTTTCTAAAGACAAAAATAACAGAAGCTACAATGTTACTGTGGCAAGGATAAATCAACCCAGCTATTTCAATAATGGAGGTAATTGCAAAGTGTACATATCTGAAATGTACTGAGTGGTGAGGGGTTGTTTAATTAACATAAAAATTTCAATATCATCACCAAGTGTGTTGGTATCACAAAAGCATTGCTAAAAATGTATTCTAAAATAGTAATGATTTTCACTGTTCTAATTCTACAAATTTTAGCTTTGGAAACACTTTTACTGAGACACCGTGGATTATACATCATTACAACTATACAGCACAGCATAAAGAAGCAAGTGACTAATTTGATCAATATAAGTAACCAAACTAGAAAACACAGGCCCAAAATATTTCTCTCAGAAATAATGTCCAAATAGGATATCTATAATAACCTACATGCAGAGCTAATCCCTAAATACCTACCCTCCCGTTTATGTTTTCAGTTTCAAGAAGCTTAAGAGAAGTGTGCAGAGACTTTCCTAAAATACTTTGCTTTTTTTATTAATTATGTGTAATGAGAAGCAGCATATAGAAGATTCTTCCCTTTATGAATCTTCTATTTAAAAGACAATACAGAAGGAAGGAGGAAAAGGCGAGAGAGGAGAGGGAGAAGAAGAGAAGAGAAGGAGAGGGAAGGGACAGAGGGATCAAGGGAGGAAGAAAGAGAAAAAGCTAGTCTGCAATGTAATTGTGGCAAAAGTCCCAGGAGAAGACAGACTTGCTCAGTGGCATGGTGCAACAAGAAATCTTTCACCCATTGGTTCACCCTATGCCCCTTAGGACCTGATCAAGGTAATAAGTCCCTTTATTGGTCACTAACTGACATTATCGAGAACCAGGGTGGAATTTAATGATGTGACATTATTAGGAATTGTTATTGAGATGTATATGATCTTCAGTTGGTTTATTTAAGTCACATAAAGAACCTAGTTTAGAATGAAAATTACTTATTGATTAGCGCAATTAACAGAATAAATTTTAGTGCTGGTATTAACATTTTCTTAAAGTCCGAAACTGTTGTCGCTTACACTCAGCAGAACACTTAATTGGTCTGGGATTCAAAGATGATCTTCTTTGGGGAGATTTACCCTTAAAGGATTTTTCTTTAAAACAAGAAACCACTTGCCAAAAACCACTCTAAAACATTTGAAGTTCTTCCATTTTGGCTTTTAGTAGCGGGGGAAACTGTGCCAGAATAAGATGGAGCTGCAGAAACTTAATTGCTTAAGTAAAGAAATGCAATATTCCATTTTTGCTTTATTAAAAAACAAAAACAACTTGGAGTTCAATTAAAGTGGAATCTGTGTTGTAGCTTCCCCCCACCCCTTTTGCTAACATCTGTCAGTCAATCAGCATCATTCATCATTTATGGGGTTCGTTTTCCTTAGTTGTAATTCTTTCTTTCCTTAGTCTTTAATTGGAAGGTAGGGTCAATTCTCCGAATAATGCCTTTGTCAGAACTGATCTTCCCTTCTATAGCTTTCAATAAGTGAGAACGGTGTGTACATTTATATTCACAAAGATGTAGAATAAAGTTAATTAGGTGCATAATTTAACCCCCAAACCTTTGAAATTTGCTTGAATTACTTTGAAGCCATGGGCAAAAAAAAATTTAAATATATATTGTTGCTGTATGACCTCATCCCAATGCACGTGCCTGTGCATGGCACTGTGTAGATACTATGCAAAGAGAATTTCTAATTGGCCTTATCCATTAACTGACATCACCATTATGTAGAGTCTTAAAAGATATCCTGAAGATTCAGTGAGAATTTTGGTTACATCATATAAATATTTATCTCCATCTTCCACCTGCTTTATTAATAATAGCTACTGTTTACTAAGCACTTACAATGTACCTTTTTTAAACCCATGCAAGAAAGGTACTATGCTTCCAATTTTACAAATAAAGAAATTTACTTACCCAAGGTCACAAAACTTGTGAATGGTGGCGCCAATGCTTAATCCTTTGGTGACCCAAGTATTTTCCTCTTCGAATTTTTTGTTGATACCACGTGTTTTCATTAATGGAAGCACACTGAATCATACAGCATGTCTGAATTTTTGGTAGGTAGCATGGTTTTTTTTGTTTGTTTGCCCCCTCCCACAAGCCTTCCCTAAGTGTTAGTGGTCCATATGAAGTACCACTAAGTATACCCCAAAGCCCCCACCAGGGTCTATTGGTACATCTGTATAACAAATAAAAATTTTCAAAGTTTCTATTTTTCCTACCAAAAATTCAGACACCTCATACAATACCTATAAAAACAGTAATTTGCAGCACACGCCTGTTTCTTTGGTTTCAAACACTCATAAAGGCCCCTGTTTTGCAGCAGCACGCACTGTCAGTGGTACAGCAGATTCCCAATAAACCCGAGGCTGAAAAATTTCATAGTGACTATATGTACCACTGGGCAAGAAAAATTTGAGGCCTTGCCTATTCCAAAGCCCAAATATTTTTCCCTATGCAGTTTGCATGAAATAAAAGGAACATAAAGTGTTTATCCTTAGTATTGTAGTAGACTCAATCTTTAAATAAAGGTTAGCTAAATATATATGTAAATTTTCAGTTTTAAGACAAAAACACACCTTTCATCAAAACCATAAATAAATACCACAACTCTGAGTACAGACCTCAAACTTGGGGGTACCCTGAAATATAATGGGTATCACCAACAGTGTTACTTAAAACATGAAAGATTTCACCCAATATCTGCCTTTGTTGTTCCAAAGGCACCACATATTTCAGGAGATAAATCTGTTACTGGATATTTATGAAGAAGATCGATGAAATTTTTTAAGAGTTTGAAACAGCTGAGCAGATATCACTTTGGGGAGGACTTACGGGGATAATTAGATGTGGTCACTCTGTTTATATTAATATATTTGTTTTCATTTCAAATTGCTTGAGTGTGAAGTTCCTAATTCAACATCGTGCTTGCTGAAAGCTTACTTTATAAAAACCAGAGCTTCATCCTATAGAGTAGATTAGCTCAAAATGAAATGGGTAGAATGAGCTTTAAAAATTCTTTTCTTCCTTATTACACAATTGATAGCAGCGTTAAAATTTTACTCTTATTAGAATTTGCATTTATTTGGTTATTATTTGTGAAGATGAGCATTTAAAAGTTAAATTTCTTGGCCATTTACAATGTTTTTTGCCTGTTCGTGTCCTAGCTCATTATGTGATGTGTATGTGTGTGTGTGTGTGTGTGTGTGTGTGTGTGTGTGTGTGTGTGTGTGTGGTGATAGTAGTGGGGGTGAGTATTTCTCTCCTAATGGTTTGCAAGAATGTCTATATTAAGGATATTAACCACTTGTCTGCCATACTTCTTACTTAATTTTTCTTCCTGCTTACTTCTCTATAATTTATGTCTTTTTCTCTTAACCTTCCCATTTTAATCTTACATAACCAAATCTATAGCTCTGTTTCTTTATAGTTCTCTTTTTGAGGTCATGTTTAAAAAGTCCTTCTCTACCTCAACATTATGTATGTACCCAAGATCACAAAGCTTGTGAGAGCTGGAGCTGTTGTTTAAATCAAAGTCTTTCCTATTCCAAAGCCCATGCCCTAGTATTACGATTTTTACCATCTTCATCATCATCATCACTATTTTATATTTTAATCCTTAATCCATGTGGTGATTCTTGGCCCAAGTTTCAAGTCTTCATTCTCACTAAGTACTAGGAAGAAACACTGTTCTCCTTAGTGAAGTAGCAACTCTGAAAGTCCCTGGCAGGGGCCTTGCTGAAGTCTCCTTAAACTTCACGTTCTTTAGCTGTGTTAAGTAATATGAGCTAAAACCCATAAGCTGTCAAATTGCTTTCCTCATCCCTGTCTAAGTTTCTCCATTAGTGAACTGTAGAATATCGCTCTTGCTTCTAATTCTTCAGAAGTTCTTGCCATTGTATAACTGTGCTTGGGTTATGTGGTGGTTCATTCATTATGAGTACCAGGCCATGTTTAAGACAAAAGATGAGGGGAAATTACAGGTGATCAGCATGACCTCTGTGAGCCAGTTTGCTAATTATCTATAAAGTGGAGATAAAAATAATATTTATATGGAAGGTTAATAAATAAAAAAATTCATGTAAAGCAAGTTAAGTGCTAAAATAATTACTGTTCTTGTTGTGTGCCGTCGAGTTGATTCTGACTCATTGACGTGAATATTTCTTCAAGTCTGATAAGAGATTTGGTTTGGGGAAGTTTTCAGTATTCACTGAGTTAGGGCTTAATTTTGGATTTCAATTATTTGCACTAACTCTGTGGTGGTTAAGACCTCGGCTGCTAACTAAAAGGTCAGCAGTTCAAATCCACCAACCTCTCCTTGGAAACCCTATGGGGCAGTTCTACTCTGTCCTATAGGGTTGCTATGAGTTGGAATTGACTTGGTGGCAATGGGTTTGGTTTTTTGGTTTCTGCTCCTATTAGAGGGTGAATATAGACCATATGGGCTCTTATTTAACCTAAGGGAAGGTGAATGGCATTAAGGTAACTAAATAAAGTATGGCATTATGAAATTATTAAACTTTTAAAATAATATTTTTAAGGGACCAACTACTAAATATCATCATCTAAAAAAATACTGAAGCAGGGAATTGGAACAACGATTAGGAAATGACTTAGAAATTTGAAAACAACATACGGGTACTTAAGAAGGTATTGAATATGCTTTATTTTATAGTACTTAGTGCTCTATAGCAATATTCTGCATTAACACATTTTATAATGCAGGTGGCATTACAATTTCTACCTTATTCATTTTCATTTTTAAAAAATCAAATTGCAAGATTGAATCTCAGACCACTTCATCAGCTTTTTAAAGATTTCTAACAAAATAGACAAACCAAGTGGAGAATATAAACTACCTTATGCACTGTGACATATACAAATTCTCAATTTTAGTGGAAATTTTGTGTAAGTCAGCAAAAATATACATGGTGCTTTGTTCTCTGAACCAATCTAAGCACATGAGGTCAATAGCAGACAATTGAGCAACTGTCACAATCCTGTAATTACATCCATCAGAAAGAAAAAAAAAAAAGCTATAATTACGAATGTCCATAGCACTTATTTAGAGTTTTAAACTACAGTTATTGTAAAAGGACATTGTTCTAGATAGACAGGGTTCAGCCGTATTTAACAACAGGCTACAACGCCCTCATTTTGGAATAAAATTGCCTGGACTCTTAAGATTTACCACACAAGGGGAACCTTAATCTAATGACAGTGTGTGTGTGTGTTTTAACCATTGAAGATGTGCTCGCTTCTTCTATACCCTGAAAACACATGTCACATTTAGTGTTTTGAGGTGTTTGTTTTTTTAGTCTACGTAATGCCTTGTATTAGATAAAAATTGCTCCATGTTAATCATAGGCTTTATTAATTAAAAATGACATGCTTAGTCACTAGCCTGTAGGGTTTGTCTTCCTGCCAGGGCAGGGAAGACTCCCTGGATAGAAGATGGCACGCCGACTAAACTGATGTTGTGCTTGCTCTTAGCCAAAAGGCCAAGAAGTAAGGCAGCCAGTTGGCTGGAATGCAGCAGTTAGTCAAATGGTCTAAGTCCCTGCTGAATGTAAAGTAATGGACTGGGTGTGCCATGGAGGCTCTCTGATAGAGAAGACACAACAAGGAGTTCAAAATCCAATGAGGGGGAAAAAAACACAAAAAACAGTTGCCGTCAAGTTGATTCCGACTCATAGCAAACCCATGTGTGTCAGAGTAGAACTGTGCTCTGTAGGATTTTCAATGGCTGCTTTTTTCGGAAGTAGATCAACAGGCCTTTCTTCCGAGGTCCCTCTGGGTGGACTTGAACCGTTAACCTTTTAGTTAGCAGCCAAGCACATTAACCATTTGCACAAAGGACCATTGAAAGTACAAGTAAACAAAAATAAAACTAATATATGATGAATAAAGGATTGCTTTTAATGATTAAATATCCCAAGCTATGTAATTGGTGAGTATTGCTAATGAAACAAAATGTACATTATTAAAAACTCTTCTCTGGACAGTTTTTTGCTTTAGGACTGAAAGCTTGATTATTTTTAGCCATCTCTCACGGACACTGCTGATTGTCTGCCCAGCGGCTGGCTGCTCCTCTCTTCTTCCCTCCAAACAGGATTCCAGTTTTATTCAGGCATTCATTCCTCCCCTGGCAACCTTTGTCACCCACGGGAAACTGAATCTGTTTTTAGCTTGAGGGGTGCCCTGAGGAACCAATCAGCACTTGGTATTCCTCTAGCCACTGGGTTGGTCCAGTTGTGGTGGGCATGTGACCAAGTTGGACCAATCAGATGAAGAGAAAGCTTTTTATTCCATGTTGAGAGAAAGATTGTTTCTCTCTTTCAGCTGGACATGAACAAAGAAACACGTGTCCCAGAAGCTGTTGGCAGTACTCCTGGGACCAAAAGAGAAGGCAGCCTGAGGCCAAAGATGATTTTACAGAGGGCACAGGGCCAAGAGAAACGCAAAAAGGTGAAGCTACAGCCCCGACTGCATACTGCCTTGAGATTGCCCTACCTAAGGCTTCCTGATATGTGAGATAACACATCTGTAGATTTGTAAAGCTAGTGGGGCTTGGAACTTCTGAAAGGATCCTGACTTTTATACCCGCTTATAAGGAACAGCTTATCATTGAAGGCAACTCTGTATTACTTTTCAGAGAGCATTTTAATTTATTGTGTGTATGATTCTTATATCATACCATTTCTGGAAGCTGCCTGACTTAACTAAGCCTGCTGCCTATGAAGAAAGCTAAGCATCTAGACCTGTGTGGTGTTCGAGTTTACTCCACCACGCAGATGCATTTTTGACTTACTTTAATTTGCTTAGTTTTTTATTTTTCCTCGGCTAAAAGATGGTGTTAATCATATTACTTCCACAAAAATGTACAGATAAATAATTGCTAATCTCTATAAAGTATGTAAGTTTTATTTTATTTTATTTTTTAATCAGAGTTACAATTCAGTATAATGTCATGTAATTATATATTATTTTTACCTGTTGGGAAGCCACATTTTTCCAAAATCCAACATTTAAAAAGAAAAAGTATATCTCTCTCTATATATATGTATGTAAATGCATATATATACATATACATATATATAAACATATATAGCACTTGATTTAAATAGAGTATCTGGATTTCAGCCTACGTCTCAGTTTCCTAGTGCTGCTGTAACAGAAATGCCACAAGTAGGTGGCTTTAAAGAGAAGAAATTTATTTTCTCACAGGCTACAAGTCTGAATTCAGGGTTCTAGGGGAAGACTCTCTCTCTGTCGGCTCTGGGGGAAGACCCTGTCTCTTCCAACATTCCTCATTTCCTTGACAATCTTCACGTGGCATTTGTGTGTGCTTCCCATTTGTGCGTGCTTCTGTGTCTAATCTGCTCTTTTTATAATTCAGAAGTGATTGGGTTTTAGGACACACCTACAGTGATATAGCCTATTAACATAACAAAGAAAACTCAATTCCCAAATGGGATTACACCCACAGGTATAAAACTTAGGATTCTAACACATATTCTTTTTGGGGGGAGGGGGCACACTTCAATCCATAACAGCTGATATGATCTCAAAAATCTAAAAGGAAAATCCTCCAGCCACTCTGAGTGGCTTTCTTTTTAATCAAAGTCTAATGTAGATCATGTTGATTCAGAAAAATAGCCAGAACCATAACTATGCACCAGGCTAGAAAAATTGCTTTAGCCCAAAGATTGAAAAGGCATTGTGTAGCTGATATGCACAGAAGAGCAGAAGCATGCCTAGCTGAATGCTGGGCAGTAGTTTCAGCCACCAGCACAGTAGACTCCTTTTCTCCATGGGTTCTGTGACGTTCTCTACAGGGTGACCTTTTGCTACTGTAAGTCCAGCATCCATAGTCCATACTTTGTGCAGCATAGTAAACCGGAGGCCATTTACTTGTGTGAGGTCATGACATAAACTGAACCCTCTGGCACTTCCTAGCTCTTTTCCCTTGAGTTACGACTCATCAGACACACAGTGCATGTCTAAAGCTCTGGTTCCCTAACCTGCTTATGAAAGGGACATTTCTCTGAAATTAAGCAAAATGTAAGAGAAATTATATTTAGAATATTCCATTCTTATGGGAAAGGGACTATTACTTTCTGTATCAATTGTGAGGATACTTCTGGCAATATGTGTACATATCCTTGAGCAACTCAGGGAAAAATGAATATGTTATTGGCCCACATATTTAGAAATAAACCCTCAGATTATCTTCATTAACTCTAGCTATAAAAATATATATTCAGCATCACCTTGAAGTCAAGTATTGTATCAGCAACTAGGGGTATGTAAAGCAATGGTCAAGATTCCTGCCCTCAAGGTGCTTACAGTCTAGTGGGGAAGCAGACTAGAATCAGATGATGCTCCAGACTATGGTTATAGTCACTCCGTGTAAGTACAATGACAGAGAGTTATATGGTGCTAGGAGAGTAGGTAATAGAATTTGCCTGAGTCAGCAAAGACTTCTGAGGGAGTTAACAAGAAAAAGGGAAGGGAAAGAGTGCATCAGGAAAGTGAAACATCTTGTGCAAAGGCCCATTGGCAGGAAGGAGGAATCCTCTTTGAACTGAAAGAAAGCTAGTATGTCTGGCTAACTGCGGATGAGAGGTATAAGAGGAGCTACAGAGGGGCCAGTTAAGAATTTCCTATTTTATCCATTAACTAAGAGCATTAGTTAATGAGACATTTTCAGGTGAGGGGTGTGTGTGTGTGTAAAATTAGATTTTACTTAGAAAAGACGGCTTCACATGAGATATGCAGAATGAAGTGGAGGGGACAAGAGTGGAATTCTAGCTATTTTTAAAGCTTTACTTCGCTCTGTAGTGACCCTATTATTTTCTGCTTTGATTTTTTTTTTTTTTTTTTGGATACAGTGTGTTTTCATTAATGGAAGTATGCTGAGTCATGGGGTGTGTTTAAAGCTTTGGTTGGTAATATGCATTTTGAGAAATATTACCTGGGACTACATGGTTACCCCTGAACTTTCTGCATCCTCAAGACTGCTGATTGATGAGCGACTGTCTGTTCCCATGAACTTTGGTTGCTGAAAATATGGTGGGGTGCCTTCCATTAGGTTACATGGCGAACCTCTAATTTTCCAAATATCACACATACACACGCACACACACAAAACAAAACAAAACTGAGCCTGCCAGGGCTCCCCAACGGTCAAGCCAAAAAAACCAAACCAAACCAAACCCGTTGCTGTCGAGTGGATTCTGACTCATAGCCACCCTACAGGACAGAATAGAACTGCCCCATAGAGTTTCCAAGGAGCTCCTGGTGGATTTGAACTGCTGACCTTTTGGTTAGCGGCCATAGCTCTTAACCACTATGCCACCAGGGGTTCCAACTGTCACACAGGAAACCATAAATATGCTTACAAGGCTTATTTAAGGGTGCGAAAGCTCTAGGGGTACAAAAGCCAAAAGAGACAAGTTTTTTACCCAATCACACTTTCTGGTTGCACTATCGTACTTGCAAGCCTCATACTCCAGGTACTTTGTTTGAACTAACATTTCTTTCACCTTTCGCCATCCCCACGGAAGGGCAGCAGATACATTCAGTGGGAAAAAGTATACTCCCAGAGAACTCCAGAGGCATTAAAAGTGGTTGGGATACTGTATGTCCATGGGCCACCAGAGGCTTATTACAACAATCCACTTTAGAGACGATTATCTCACTTGCCCAACCTTCAAGCATGAAAATGCCTGGAAGTGTGTCTATAGTTACTTTCTCGGTGATCACCCCCAGTTTCATCATTTTAAATGCTATTCATATGCTCATCTGACATTTATTACTCCAGCTCTGACCTTTTCCCTGAACTGCAAAATACCTAATGGCCTCCTGGACATCTTCTCTTGATTTCTAATAAACATCTCAAATATAACAGGTCTAAAAGCAGATCTCCTGACTGCCTTCTCCCAACTTTTTCTCCTGTACTTTCCAATATTGGCACAAACAGTTTGTGTTCTTTTGCTAACCTAAAGGTTGGTGGTTCAGACCCATCCAGCAGTACCATGAAAGCTAGAACTGGTGATCTGCTTCCATAAAGATTACAGCTAAGAAAACCCAATAGAGCAGTTCTACTCTGTAACACATAAGGTTGCCAGGAGTTTGAATCTACTCCATGACAACGAACAACAACAACAACATTGGCAACTGTGGGCTTCCAGGCTAAAACAACTCCGAGTCTTCCTTAACTCCTTTCTTTTTCTCACATCTTGTGACCAATCCATCAGCAAATGTTGCTGGCTCTAGCCTCAAATTCGTATCGGAATCTGAATACTTCTTACTGCTTCTACTGCTACCGTCCTGGTCCAAGCCACCAGCATCTCTCACTTGAATTGTTCTAACTTGTCTCCTTGCTTTTAACTTTTCCTCATCTAATGCCTTCATCCTGGTCTCTTCACAACACAGGATCCAGAAATTCCCATGAAGATGTAAGTCTGATCACACACTCCCATGCTTGAAACCCTCCAATGGCTCCTAATTTTGCTCAGAGAAACCCTAAATCTTTACAAGGTCCTACAAAGTCCCTATCATTTTTGAGTTATTCCATCTCCTGCCACTTTCCCTCCTGAGTTCTGTGTTCCAGTCACAGTTGCCTCCTTGCTATTCCTTGAACACCGTAAGCAGGCTTCTACTGTGGACCTTTGCACATGCTCTTCCCCAGCCTGAACTGTTCTTCCCCCATAGAACCCACATGACTCACTCACTCACCCTCCTCAGGTCTTTACTTAAGGGTCATCTTCTCAGTGAAGCCTTTCCTGGCTACCGCATTATAATTGCAGCCCTTCCCTGACCTCTGATGCCTACATCCTTTTCCCTGTTTTAGTTTTCTCCATAGTTTTTATCACCAGCGAAATACTGCTTATTTACTTACTTGTTTTGTTTAGAGAGTCCCTGGGTGGTGCAAATGGTTAAGCATTCGACTACTAGCTCAAAAGTTGGCAGTTCAAACCCACCTGGGGTGCCTCTTCTGAGAGGCCTGGCAATCTGCTCCCATAAACAGCACAGCCATTGAAAACCCTAAGGAGCACAGTTCTACTCTGCACACACGGGGTCATCATGAGTCAGAATCAACTCGATGGCAAGTGACAACAACAACATTATGTTTAGTCTTTCTCCTTGCTGTACACCTCCCACTTACACTCTAGAATGTGATCCCTTTGAGGGCAGGGATTTTGTTGAACTTGTTTACTGCGTATCTTCAATGCCTATAATAAGTACTTGGCACATAGTAGACGCTCTATAAATATTTGCGGTTGAATGAATTCACCTTTGCCTCTTAGCATTTAGTTGACTGGTGTGTAGTAACTGCTCAATAAATGTTTCATAAATGAATGAGTAGAATCCCTTAGCTATACATCAGATTGCCTGACTATTGCCTTCTGAAACAGTACTCAACAACAATTTTTCATTAATTCATTCACATGGTAGGCATTCAATAAATATTTGTTGAATGATTGAACGATTTTCTGAAGCTTTTTAAGATTTCCCAGCCCACAATAATTTGCAACTTAATTGAATTCTATATAGCAGTATTTACTGTCCGTACCATTCGTTATAGGACTAAACTGTTAGAATTGGAAAGAGGTTTATTTTCCACAAGAGTAAACTGAGACCCAGAGAAATTTTCATCGATGAGAACTTTATTGTATGAATGCCAGTTTGCTACTCCACATTTAGGAAGAAATAGAGAACTTGGAATTGAGCCAGAGGAAATCAGCAGTAAGTAAAGGCCTTTCGGGCCCCTCTTGAGTAAATGGAAGTCATCAAGACCCCTTACACAGCATGGACCAGAACCCATCTCCACACCATGACTCTGAGCTGTTGACCCCTAAGCCCAAGAAACTATTGAAGTTGAATAAATGAATGAATGAACGCATAATTAAATGCAGAGAAAGTGAGGAGGCTCTGCTGAGAAGTTTCCGCCATGCTTTTCCTTGCCTCTGGTGTATCCATGGAGCTTTCCTTGTCTGTACTCTCTGAAATCAGGTCAAATCCTGCTTCTGGTCGGTCCAGTATGGACTCATGTCCATTTTCCCATGGAAGAAGTCCAGAAGAAGAGGAGAATGGCCATTCTCAAGTGTAATCCCCAGTGGACGTGACTCAGATCCGCCAGGTGGGAGATAGGGTGTGGGGTGTGGTGCTTCTGAGAAGGACTTGTTAAGAATGCAGATTCTGGACTCTGTCCCAGAACTTCCATGTCAGAATCTGGGATGGGGGAGTGTGCCAAAGCGAAGAAGGGGGACTCTTCACTCTTAACAAGCTTCCTAGCAGTCTCACACTAAAATCTGAAATCAATGTACACTCCCTGACTGAAAGGTGAGACGGGACCTTCCCTTTAATGAGGACCACCTCATCCATGGTGACAGAGATGGCTTTATAGCTCACATGCAGAAAATGCAGAAATGTACCATGGGAGATCCATCTTCGTTGGGAGGTTTCTCACAGTCTAGTCCTTAATATCTAGGAAATTAAAAGCAGGATTTCTGCATAAAACAAGCTTGAAGGAGTAGAAACACTACCACTCCAAATCTAGAGTGGTTTTGGCAGGTAAAGATTCTAGAACTGTGAGGCTAATAGAAGTGGGACCACTTGCACTGGAAAAAAAGAGAGGAGCTTGGCAGCAGTCCGACAGTGGGATTTATATAGAGACGATTAAACAATGATGGGAGCCGCCATATTCTCTATCCATGGGAAGGACAGAGGAAACTGATTGAAAACTACCAAGCATGGATTTGCGTTCAATATAATGTTCATTTTCCAAATCATGAAATGGTTAAACTCTGCTTTGAGCTTCCCAGAGAAGGATGTTTATAATCTCCTTCGGTGAATATCTTTAAAATGTGATAGATACAAACCTGTCCAGAGTGTTTGAGCAAAGAGATTGCTACAGGGCAGGGGCACCAGTTCAATTATATTTCAGGTTCCCTCTAATTTTTAACTCTGTAATTTGAAATATTTCCAAAGTAACATTTTACAGATAATATGACAAACAAAGCCTATACAAATGAGTAGAGATGCAATGGATAAAATACGATTTTAGGAAGACTCATTTGGGGACTTGCATTCCCTCAGTTGTAGGGAAATAAAATGAATTTCAGGTTTTGCATGATTCTGCTTCATTAACTTGATCATAGGCAAAATGAGATTCTTGATTTCCTCCTACAAAGTGGCATATGAAGTAGCAGTTAATTATTGATAGCTCCTATTATTATCAGATTAACACAGCAGGTATATGCAATAAGCAAATGGATTTGACTCCCCCCAGCTCCCACCAAGTTTCCTTCTGACAATATGGGAGTAGATTCATTTTCTCTGGGATTTTTATATGAGACAGTGTTTAAAAGAAAGTATCATACTAGAGAATCTAAAGTGTTAGTGAATAGAGAGCTTAAGAAGCAACAACAGCAGACACGATGTTCAAAATATTTATCTTCTCAGGAAAAAATTTAGAAATTTTGCATTTCAGTAATACATGTCTGCCAGTCATTATGAAATAGGAATTTTTACTTTAATACTTATAATATACACTCAGTTCTAAATTTGAGAAACTAAGCATGCAATTATTTAATTTTCAAACCTATATATCTGTAGTAATTTGATAATGGTGCGTATCTCTGAACCAAATGTTATCTTTTCTGGAAACAACCCACATGCCTCATTTGGAAAACCCTGCAGATACATGTCCACGTGAGTTGTGTAGTCATATGGCTTTGTGAATCACACTTCTAATCCCAAGCCGTGGCAGAAGCACGTTCTCATCTTCAAGGCCCGTGGCTGATCCGTGCAGAATGAGAGCGTTTACTCGCAGAGCCTGCCTCTCTAACGGCAGAGTTCGTGGGGCCTCCAACCGAACTCTGAAGACATGTGGTTTTATGCCGCCACCAACATCTTTAGAACTTGGCTTCCAGCTGGGTTCCTGTGTAAGATAAAAATCTTGGTGCAGCATCCCTCCCCTTGAGTTTCTGGCAGGTGTGTGCTAGATCCTGACTACTAAATACTTTGTAATTAGAATGCCTTGGGCAATCACTGTCATCCTACATCTGTGAGGGAGCGAGGGCAGTGTTAGCATGACTGTGCTCATTTCTTTAACATCCCCTGCCTATAGACCCAAACAGAGCTGCCCGAAGGGCCTGTGTTTGATGCATGAACTATAGGAAGACCTCAGAAATGAATCTAATTATATCAGTATCTCATTGCTTTGTGTGTGGAAGCAAGATGCATTATTCGTAACCTAAACTGAACCAGCATATAAGGAAAAATAGTCCCACATACGCACCGTCATTTTTTAAAACAGCGCTTGTCAATTTTCTTGTTTATTATGTTAATTATCTGTCCTCTCAACACTGGAATGTAAGTTGCCAGAAGGCAAAAAATTTTGTCCGCTTTAGTTACTGATGTAGCCATAGCTCGTTGAATAGTTCCGGGCACAAAGTGAGGGATCAGTGAATAAATGAACTAATATTAGCCTTTAATATAAGCCATGAAAATGGGATAGTTATAGGTAAACCATGGTTATGCTTTGTGTGTTTAAACTAGGAAACCCTATGGGGCAATTCTACTCTGTCATATAGGGTCACTATGAGTCTGAATTGACTCAGCGACACACAATGACAACAACAAGCTTTGTACTGAGTATATTATTATCAGGTAATCAGATGTGATCATGAAAGTGGAGGAAAGCCATATACCATCTATGGAAAGTGTTGCTCTGAATGACTGCAAATTCCTGAGAGAGCAGAGTTTAGATTTGAAGATACCCAGCTAGTCCTGGAATATGTGCAGATTCGTAGTGCTTATTGTATTGGAGGAATTATTAATGATAAAATAAAATTATATCTGTATGCTTTATGTCACTTCACTAGGACTTTATTGCCAACCTCGGCCTGTGATTATTTTCATAGTTAACATTGTCGTCTCATATCTGCAACATTTAATGACTCTCAACAAAAGTTGGAAGCAAGCCCTTAAAGTAGCTCCAATTTTAAAACTCTTTGGGAACTGTGCAATTAATCTGTCATTCTTTACAAACACACAACAAATAAGAATTTTGGTTTATAACTTTGTTTTATCACCATTTAGAGGGAATAATTTTTATTACTGCAATTAGGAATAAGACACTTAAATGTCCTAAAGTTTCTAAAGAGTGGCTCTTACATTATCACTATTTGAACGTAATTTTGGATTAAATCTGTTATTATCAGTGCTTCAGTAAATTGGTGTGTTCTCAGTCAGGTTTTTTAATAAAATGGATACAAAATGTAAAAATCTCGCCTCTCATACAATACGTGAATGTTGTATAACCACCAATGGTGCATATTTGTTCATTATTCGACTTCAGGTTTCTCCGTTGTGGTCAAACAGTGAGCAAATATGTATTCTTTATAGTTTTATCCCTTACCTTCATTTCTCCCACTCCCTACCACAAGCACCTATATACTTAAGAGTAAGATTTCAAAAACACAAGCACACCATCTGAAAATCTCAGAAAACACAGGAATTATTTGAACGACTAGGTAAGACTAGTCTCATCTAGGCTAGTTATTTTAATTTAAAGAAACTCAAGGCTAGAGAGATGACCTTCTTGTGACCCTCCATCCCTGCAGCATTTACCTGAGTCGGGGGGTGGGGAGTTCAATTAATGCTAGTTGATTTACATTGAACTGAAATCGAAACTTGAGTCAGGATGAATTCCTTTACAATTTATATGGAATTAACAATAGTCAGCCTCTTTTTTTTTAACACTCTTAAAAATATACTTAGAGAACATGCACGAATGTAGTATTAAGCATAGATAGAGCATGGCTAAGTAACGTGAATATTTATTGCTAGATAAATTGCTGATGGATAGATATCAATACATTTTTCCGGTTAAGTATGATGGCCAGGAAGAGTTACATGAAGTAGAGAATGGGGATCCGAGGGACCATGGGATAAATGGATTACAAGAATCACAGTCACCCTAAAATTTCCAAGCAAGCTATACAGATTTATAAGAGGAAAGATTAGTACTGTGAAACCTGTGAGAGCTGGAACTAGTCAGGACTGTCTTCTTTTTCCGGATCTCACAGGTTTTCCCCACTGACAGGGTGTAGTCACCACTTTTCTATCACTGTTTAGTGAAAATATTTGAGTTTTCCTTCTCTGAAAGGTTTCGCCCTATGTATGTTCTGGCTTTCGCAGGTTTTACTGTAATTTGAATGAAGTTGGCAGGGATAATTTTAGCATTTACTCCCAACTTTTTATATAAAAAAGTTGACATGTTTGCTTGTTAAAAATGGATTCCTTCAGGTCCTTTGGGTCTGCTCCAGTAGTGTTCTGGTCTTGCAATTTTATTTTTTGGGAATTTTAAGCTACAAGTTTACATTTTAAACTGTTCTGAAATCGAATAACCATTGATATTTTGTAGGTGCATGAGATTTCAAGCTTTTATAAAGCAATGAGGGATTTTCAGCTTTGTTTAGTGACATTTACTACTCCTTTTCTTAATATAAGTGACAAAACTGTTATTTCTTTGAGTTTCCAGGCAAATGTAAATCAGGAATGCTTTGTATGAAGAGATTTTTCCTAACTTGAGTTGCATCTGTCTCCTGAGGATCTGATTGATTGAAAGAAAGAGAATAGCTCTCCCAGCTCATCCAGATCCCAAGGGACGTCTTGGCTTGCATCTAGGAGGTCAGAAACTGAACTCAGTTGTCTGATTGTGACTTGGTACAGGAGGCCGACCAAGAAAGAGCAAGGTGATCCTGCCAGGGTCTGGGATGCAACACAGGACATTTTTCCTAACTTATGAAAAACAGGAAATGGTCACTTTGTTTGCTTTAAATCTGATTATATTCAACACTATAGCAAAATTTTTTAGATGATATTAGACAGGCTTTTCAATGTGTAAACAACTGCTCAGAATTATCTCCTAATAATTTTATTTTCTAATTTGAATGATAGCTCCAACAGGATATTTGACAACACTTACTTTGAAATATAATTTTGCATTTGGGGAAGTTGAGAATTGATAGAATTTATTCATTTAACAAATTTTTGAAAATCTCTTTCCTATGAAGTGTAAGATGTAGAAAGAAATTAGGTTCTTACAGAGAGATCTCCCTGTACAGCTGTACACAGGGTTTTAGAATGGAAAGTTGGTTTTAAAAGAGCAGAACGTATAATATTGATGTTAAAATGTCTTTAGTGACAGTGAGATAAATTTTCATGTAACATTTTATACTAAAACATGAAAGAGAACACGGTACTTGGAATATTGTTTGCATTCATTTCTTCCTTCCCTTCCCTTTCTTCTCTGCTTGCTTGTAGCTCTAGCTTTTAAACCATCTTTAATTCCTTCCACTTTGTGCTCTTGGGAGGCCCTGCACTTTGAAAATACCTGACATTCAGGAAAATACACTTTATATGTTAAAAATCAATGGTGACACAAAATTTACAGCCCAAAGGCCAAACATTTGGAGTTTCTTTATAGAGAGTAAGTGCTTGGAGACCAGCTTTGTGCTACTAAAGCTGTAGACATCAAAGAGTAATAATACAGCAGTTTTTAACTCGATGGCTCGACTGGGCTTCAGCTCAGTGAAGTGAGGTATCGAGCTGTTTCACAGATCTGTAATAGAGAGTCGGTTTGGGATTCCTTATTTTATCTTAATTACCAAGGAGCCCTTCATGTCTCAGAAGTCCCCATGTTTTGTTTCAAAACTTCTATCTGGAGAATGAGTTTATAGACCTGTGTCTACAAAAGAATGACAATACTTTGAATTAGGTTTTAAGAAGATTCAAAGTGCAGCCAGAAGGGGAATTCTTTTACTTGCCCCTGCGACACTGCAAGGTTTCAAAGAAAGCTTGTGGTAGGTCTATGATTTAGTAGAAAGGAAAGAAAACGTCGTAGTAGGCAACTCCCCTGCCACCCGGAAAGTTTAATTTTCTTGGGTTAAGCACACACCCACAAACACATGCACACCGAGCAGAGCATTTATTAGCTCATTAGAAACTACATTACGTGTCTGGGCAAGGAGCATCGTTTGGTTTGTACATTTGACCCCTCATTGTTATTACTTGCTCTTTACTAAATCAGCAGAAAGAGGGTGGCAATAACTATTACCAAGCTAATAATAATTATTGGGACCAAACATGGTTATTGATGGCCCCTGTGTCTTTCCATATGTGTGTTTCTGGTAGTACTGGTGTGCTGCTTCTGTTACTGGGCATGAACTTTCTGTGACCTATCATTTATCTTCAAATGAAGTTCTGCCTAGCCTGATAGTTACATTACGTAACAGAGCTTTCCGTGGTGAAAGAAATCCGCTTAAACCACTGATGTGCTAGGGTTTCATATGGGGTATAGAGTGTTCATTCTCTTTACTTGTAAAAGAGACTCACAGGGAGCTATCTGAGCACTTACTATAAAGCCTTCACCTTGGAGAAAACTGTTGATGAAGCCAGACAGGGCTGATAAAGGATCACATTGGGAATGGATCCAAGTCTGTGAAGCACGCAGGATTTAAAAAGGAAGAACCCCTCAAAATACCAGTAATATAATTATCACAGAGGGACCTAGAGATTATCTAGTTCTCTCCCACCTTATTTTCTAGATGATGAGCTCTAGAGATAGTTTCAAGGTCACACAAGTTTTATGCTTTTTTTTTCCACCAAACTACTATCCTTTCTGGGACAAAAGATAGGAAGGACAAGATCTCTGACCAATGTTACTGGGCCATCTTGGAGGCAGTCCCGTCACTGGCAATTGCCACTAGGATCACTGCCAAGCAAAGAAGCACCATCTTTAGGTCCTTCCAAGTAATCACCAAGCTCTTAAGCACTATGCCAGCAGGGCTCCAAGAAATCACAGTGAGGAGAATATTAGCGAGAAGGCGGCTGGCCCCGTGGGAGTGGGATTGGTTCCCAGGGATTCAGAGCATATAGCAATAGCCATATGGGGATCCTGGATTGACTCCAGCAAGAATCCATCACCTAGGAATGTCTCCTTCCTGTGGAACAATGGAATCTCTTGTGTTGGGTTTGGAAAGAATACAGTGTCACCAGAAGACTTATGAAATTATTGAAACTGCACATGTATGAAGATAGCCCTTTGGTTGGTGGCTGTAGTCACTGTGGGCAAGGCCGAGCCTTGTTTCCCTGGATGCTGGTGTTAGGTTATGCTTCTGAGCCTCTGGGAAGTTCTTTTATCCCAGCAGGTTTGAACATCATAGGTCCCTGAAGACAGTAAGTCAGAAGCATTTACCGGTGGATAATTATGCCTGCTTGATGTGTCCAAGCAAGAAAGTAGCAGAGAATTCACAAGCTGCTATGCAGAAGGCAAAGTGTCTGCAATCATGGGGTCATCTTAACGGGGTCTCCTGAAAGCACTACAGAGGAGTTCTGAAGGCTGGGAGGAGTGGTTGCTGAAGGATCTACGGACTCCTTAACTTTGGGACCTTGCGCTGGTCTCTTTGTGATTCATTTCGATAGCTGATGGCTAACAGCTGTGTTTTGGATGCCAGAGAAATTCTTGAGTTTGTGTGTGTGTTCATGTGTGCGCATGCACACAACTGTGTGCACACGCATGCACACTGGCTGACTTCTTCTGTAACATGAAACTCTGCTTATGTTCACTCCACATTCTTCCACAGTTTTGACTCATATTAAGTCAATTTCCTTTTTTGAAGTGCGAAGTATCTCTTCTTTCTCTCTGCACCCCCTCCCCTTTCTTTTTCACTCTTATTACCTCTTTTAATTTACTTCCTTCTCTTACTTTTTAATATATTCACATAGTACATTTTGCTTATTGATTCTTTCACTCTCCCTCATATTCCTTCTCCATTCATACTAATTCAATATCTGTTTTGTACCTTTATTTTCCAGCATTATACCCCTTTTGGCTTACATAACTTTCTTCTTATTTCAGTCTTCTTAGAGTATTGATTTTTTCCTCCATGGGTCTCAGGAAGGCTGAAGCAAAGACCTAAAAAGTGTTTATTCACTTATAGCATCAGATTTTATTATTCTTTCTACTGGAGGATTGTTTGTCCTGGATTCTGACTTTCCAGAGAGTAACCTTCACCATATATAGATAATCCTTTAATAAATGCACTTTGCTGTCAGGTGTTTGGAGACTCTTAGTCGGTGATTTTGGAAAGAATACAGGGAGTTTAGAAAGAAAGTTTTTTATCCTAAAAAATCAGGTGAATTCACACATCACCAGGGTTGGAAGTATGGGCACAGTAAGTGTCCTTGGCTTCCAAAGAAAGGCTACCATCATGTCTTGATACTATTAGAAGAAAGTAAACTAATTGTTGGACTTTTACATTATTTTCCCTCCTTGCTCCATTTTCTAGCTTCTAAAGAGTATGTGCTGGTAAATATTTAATTGCTATTCTCAGGAATGTGTTTTGCATTTTCACATTAGCCTCCTCTTCGTGGTGATGAAAGACAAGATGGGTTATATGTGCGTGTGTCAGTGAGTATATACTCTGGGTATTGTCTTTATAATAAAAATAATATATACATTAGATTTCTTGCAGTGGAGAATTTCATCGTCTGCTTCTTAATGAGAGGTGCTGATGTGAAATGACCTCTGCTTTCCTAAACACACAGCGATCTAATTTGATCCTGTACGCCAATTACAGGCCTCTGTGGAGCATTTGATGGTGAAACAATCACATCACGATAGGATTAGGACACTGTGCCCCAGGACCACAGGGAAGCAGCCAGGGCATAACTGCAGGTTTATTCCTCTAAATTGTCTGTAAACAGCATTGATAGCCGCCTTGGTGCCACCTTGGTATGGTTTCTGTAAATCCTCCATAGAAACAATCTGAAGTGAATAGACAACGAGTCAGTAATGGCTTGTTAGTTTCCAACACGGGGTTGTGCCACTGATCTGCCTCATGAATACCACTTACAGGGCTTGATCCTATATAAACACTCACAAATGGCAGAGCAGACCAATGGGTTTTATGGCAACCATCAGGTTTGATAGTCTCAGAAATCACTCTGAAGTGTGTCTTCTCCCTGATTTTTCCTTGCAAAAACGGGCTTCAAAAGCCGGTCATTTTAGGCTTCTTACTAAGCGGCTGCAGTCACAGACACTGCGCGCTCTCTTTAATGTCAGTAAGAATTGTTAGGAGTTTCATGACAATGCTGACTGGTCTTGACTCATGTGAAGAGCGCTGAGATTGACCTGTCTTGATCATTAGGGCAGGACTGAATGAGAAGGTGAGATGAGCAGAAGCCCAGCCACTAGAGTGAAAATTAACCACCGCGTCCTGTGAGTGCGGTTGAAGGAATTGCGTGATGTGCAGTGGACGATCATTGTAACACAACATTATTATAGGGTCAGTCATCCAAACCAAACCCAACCCATTGCCATCGAGTTGATTTTGACTCATGGTGACCCTATGTGTTACAGAAAAGAACTGCTTCATAGCGTTTTCTTGGCTATAATTTTATGAAAGCAGATCACCAGGCTGCTGGGTGGATGCGAACCGCCAACCTTTCAATTAGTAGTCGAGTGCAAACCGTTTGTGCCGCCAAGGGACCTTAGGGTCAGTCACATGCGCTTATAAATTAAAACTAAATAGAGCAAAATGATGCCATTAAACTGTAAAGAAATGTTAGGTTTTTTTTTCCCAATATGGTATGAAATCATTTATGTCAAACCTCACTTTTCTGATGCATAGAAGTAAAAGTGAAATATTTTCATTTGCTCTGCTGTATTGTTTAGCATTTTCCTTTATCTGAGTGATTTGTAGGTACTCAGTGTTTTTGTCTAAATGGGCTTAAGTAGTGCTATAAAATGAAGCCACTATTCTACACTCGCCAGTGAGCTACATAAAGCCATTTCTGTTTTGCTTATTCAAGGTTGTTGATCGACTATTGAAAAAAGGACCTCAGAATGAATATAATATATCTGAAAAAATGGCACATTCACATATTCCCTAGGTTGGTGTCATCTGGGTCTCTGAGGAAGATGAGAGGTGTCTAAGAACATGTCTACTCAGGATAAGGTTGAGAAATTTCCGACCACCAAGGCAGTGAAATGAACAATACCCATAGACTCAGAAAAAAAAAAAATTGAGCAACTTCTTTGTGGCAGCCACCAACGTGGACAAAATGCAGACTTTACTCCAAGGATTGTACAGGCTATTGGCCAGTGAACAAGCATTTAGTTCATTCAGATTAAAAAAAAAAAATGAAACACACACTTGCCATTTGAGAGAATAACTAGGGCTTGGATTGGATTCTGCTGGACACTTGTTAAGCTCCTCCTTGGCCCTATTTGGTAACATGGAATACTTATTTCAAAGTGCAGGTGAAAATAAAATAAATAAATATTGTTTTCAAATTAGAGCCAATCATTCATGCATTTTAGAAAAAGGAGGGTATAATATCCAGGAAATAGCTCTCAGTTAAAGTTTAAAACCAACAAACAAGCAAATAAACCCATTGCCATCAAGTCGATTCCGACTCATAGCAACCCTGTAGGACAGAGTAGAACTTCCCCATAGAGTTTCCAAAGCTGTAATCTTTACAGAAGCAGACCGCCACATCTTTCTCCCATGGAGCGGCTGGTAGGTTCGAATTACCGATTTTTCGATTAGCAGCCGAGGGCTTAACCGTTGCACCAACAGGGCTAAATTTCAGCACTAGTTGGAACATTTGCTAGCTACATAAAGTTGGGCATTTTACACCCAGTGGTGCAGTGTTTAAGCTGCTTAACTGCTAACTGAAAGGTCGGCAGTTCAAACCCACCAGTCTCTCTGTGAGAAAGATGTGGCAGTGTACTTCCATAAATGTTACAGCGTTGGGAACCAAATGGGCAATTCTACTCTGTCCTATAGGATCTCTATGAGTTGGAATCTGTTTGAAGGCAACAGGTTTGATTTTGGTTTGGGGACTGTCAATATAGTCACCAGGTGGTACAAATGGTTAAACACTTGACTAGTAGCCAAAAGTTTGGCAGTTCAAACACATCCAGAGGCTCCTCGGAAGACAGTCCTGGTGATGTGCTTCTGAAAGGTTACATACTTGACAACCCTATGGAGCAGTTCTACTCTGCCCACGTAAGGTCTTCATGAGTTGGAAACTCAAAGGCAACTAAAAACAATAGTCAAAATAGATGCCCCAGTCCTCTCTTCCACATTTACTCCTTTTCTGTTTAATAATGGGAATGTTTTTCTTCAACTGCTGAGATGGATAACATTCATCTCAGTCAATATTCATTCCTCTTTCTTCTGTAGAGTCCTAAATTCACTAAGTTGCCAAGTCCTATTAGTTCTACGTGTCACACATCTACTCTGTCTACCACCCTTGCTTTCCATCCTTACTGTCTCTAATCTTGTTGTAACTAGTTTCCACCGAGTCGACTCTAACTCATGGTCACCCCACGTTTGTCAGAGTAGAATTGTGCTCCATAGTGTTTTCAATGGCCGATTTTTCGGAAGTAGATCACCAGGCATTTAATTTGAAGTGTCTCTGGGTGGACTCAACTTTTAATCTTTCTGTTAGCACCACCCAGGGACTCCCTACTTTATTGCAGTATTATCTCTGACCAGGTGATATTACCGTCCTCACATACTTCTGCCCCTAACCTTTTCCACAGCTCCTACAATGTCATCCTCTATTCAAAAATATTCACTAGTTCCTCATTTATGTATAGAACAAAGTCAAACCTGACATTCCAGGCCTTCTAAAAGCTGTTCCCAACCACATTCCTCACTTGGTCTCTCACAACTCCTCTTTGTACAACTATTGCCCCAGCAAATTGACCTCATCACTGTTTATGCACCACCCTCGCCCCTCCCCAAAGCTGCCATGATTTACCATCGTTGCATTTTTTCCACATTCTAGTCATTGAACATTCAAAAAAAAAAAAAAAAAAGAATCACTGAGTGCTATGTTCCAGTCACTATTTTAGGGGCTGAAGATATGCAAAGGGGATGAGACACAGTTCTGGCTTTCAGAGTTCATTGTCTAGTGAAGCAAGAACAGTCATGTCGACCAGTAGTTACTACTTAATATGATAGATAAGCGCTCCAGGCTTTAATGCTTGTTGTACCCATCCCCATCTATCTACGTCTTACTCATCCAGTTCCACTCATATGCCACTTATGATTCGTTTCCTTCTTTTGTTTCCATGGCACTTTATCTGTGCTTTTCTTCTAGCCTTTATCACTTTCTCTCATGTTTTAAATGCATGTGTTTTCACGTCTTGTTTTTCTCAATTAGACTTAAAGCTTCTTGAAAGCAATATTGTTTCCATCTTAAGCTTTGTGAGTTCTCCACAATGCCCTATACAGACTTTTATGTAGTACTCATGAATGTGCTGACAAAAATAATGCCTAAATTTGTGGAACCACAAACTAAGACAGTGGATCATTTAAACAAAAGTATTTCTCTTGAATAACATTGAAAACCTTTGTGATTTCATCAGATGTTAGCTTACTTATTCAGTTAAACAAAAGCCTGATTAGAGTTTTAGGAGCATGCATTTCAAAATTAATTTCAGTGGTTGAACATTACCTATAAAAAATGTTCACGAAGCCTGGGGGCAGTGATAATTTGGAAAAGGATAGTGAGAATAGCAGCACAACTGGAAGATCATAGTCGATGTCACTGAATTATACATGTAGAAACTTTTGAAGTGGTGTAACTTTGGCTACGTATATTTTCACCAAAAAAAAAAAAAGGTCCTCCAAGGTCCAGAAGGGAGAGTGTTGACATGTCATGGGGTTGTTAGCCAATGCCATAAAACATTATGTGTACTGACTGTTTAATGAGTAACTGTTTGTTCTGTAAACCTTCATCTAAAGCACAATAAAAAAAAATGTTCATACAACACTAATTACTACTAATATAATTTAAGGATTTAAAAGTAGATTTGATTATGATACTGTGTGTGTGTGTGTGAAGTGCTTCTGGAGAGTATATAAGAAAAATCAGAGACTCTGGAGGCAAAGTCATAGTCATTAAATATAAAAAAAAAAAAACAGGAAATAAAACTTTTAACAAATATTTCCAACATTAAAGAAATATAGGCCCCAGGAGTTTTCGTGGTTTTATTTGCAAGTATTATTCATTTTGTATTTTAAATTCTTTTTTTTATAAAAACCTTTGCAAAAGAAGGAAAGCTAATTTATACCCTGGGAAGGAAAAACAAGATTATTGTTTGTTGCTAGTTTCTCTGGTATTATAGCAATTGTAAATACAAGCATGGTAATTGGCACTATTCTTGCATGAGGACTTGCCATATATTCAACACATTTCCATTTTATTCAGATTACTGATGCGACCACTCATAACCACTTAGCCAAAAAAAAAAAAAGAAGAAAAAGCTTATATAATTGCAATAGTGTCCATAAATTTGTCTTTAATCTTGATAGCAGCCAAGAGAAAAGGGAACATGTATAGTCAATTTTGTAATTCACCAAGTAATTGTAAAGCTAAGACCTGCTAATTGTAGAAAATTTGTAAATTACATAAAAATGTAGAAAAGATCACCCGTAATCTTACTGTACAGAAGTTCTGGCACAATTCTTTCCAGGCTTTTTTTTCCCCCAGACATTTTTTAAAATTATATAATAACTTTCATCTTCCTTCCTCTTGCCTTTTCTTCCCTCAATATTTATTGGTAGTTTAACTACTGTAGAGAATTGTAAGAGACGTAGATGTCTGCAATACAGTATCAAGAAACCATTATGATGAGCATCACTGGTCTTTCTCTTCCCCTGCCCCATACTTGTTGGTATTCTCTAGGCTTCTCTGTTGGATAACATGTTGGCAGTACTGTATGTGTGAGACCCTGTGCTGGTCTAGAATGATAAAACAAAGTCTTGCCTTCAGGAATCTTGAAGAACTATCAAAAAATGAAGCATTAGACAGGACTCTTGCTAAAAGTCAGAATATGGTAAAGCAGAGACATAGAGGAAGAAATGGTCAGTTATTCTGATTCCAGAACATTTTTGTGTCTCACATGATCTGAGCAATTTCATCTCTTTTCCTAAATTCAAAGCTGTTTTGTTAATCTTACTTCCCCCTTGAGCCAACATTAATGCCCCCAAATGTGTAACAAATCAAAGACAACAATCTCAGTTAAAATGTGCTAGGTCTGCGTATGGAGATGACATGTTAATAGGACATAACTGCTGTTATATTTTTAGCTGCTCCCCCATACTCAAGCACACGGGAGTTCTATGAACTCAGGACCCAAAGTCAGGCACTGGAAAGACATAGATGCTTTTTACTAATGAAATATATTTCTTAGGAATTATAAATGATTCTTCCTTTAACAGAATGTTTGTCACATACTGTATCATTCTTTTTCCTTCTGCCATTCTTATGAAAAGCTGGATCACGATCTGAGGACAGGTACTATGTCTTATTTATCATGTGCTCCTCATATCACCCCTTACTCCATACTAAGTGCTCACTATGTGTTTGTTGACTTGAATTGAACCTAGCTAAGTTCAGTGGTAACATTCTCACTTTCCATGTGGGAGACCCAGGTTTGATTCCCAGCCAATGCACCTCAAGCACAGCCACCACCTGTTTCCCTGTGGAGTCTTGTGTGTTGCTATGATTTCTGAAAAGGTTTCAGCAGAGCTTTCAGATTAAGGTAGACTAGGAAGAAAGGCCTGGAGATCTACTGCTGAAAATCAGCCAGTGAAAACTCTATGGATCACAACAGTCCTATCTGCCACCAATCACAGAGGTGGCACAGGACTGCGGAGTGTTTTGTTCTGTTGCGCAGGGGGTCCCAAGAATCAGGGACTGACTCGATGGCAACAAACAACACTATTCTGTACACCTAAACTGCTCAGAAAAATAAAGTCTAACAACAACACGCTACGCAGGAATTTGCTCAATGGGATCTGTGCTGAATTTTGGCCATTTAAGTCTACACATAAAACTGAAATGAGCCATTGCAGCATGGCTTTTACCAATCTCTTGTAGACAAAAGATATGTCGTCCTCATTGTTACAATCCCAGTGACTAGTATACTGCCAAGTACACAGTAGGCACTTACTTAATGCTCGTGGAACTGAATTCAATAAAATTTCATTCCCTTTGCTGGCCTCTAAAAAATCGTTAATATTCCCACAGATTTTTATCTCACATAAACTGTCTGCAATTCTAAACTGTGTAAGCTCCCAGTTTTAGAAGAAGGTAACGCAATTCACCCTGAAACCATTTCCCAGTTTCCTCATCTATTCGATGACTTCTTGATAGGCCCTGTCCTCACCATCAGCACAAGTCATTCCTCTTCTTGCTGTTATTCTTGGAGTCGGAGCTTTAAATTATTTATTTTAAGGGGACTGAAATATTTACTTTGACAGGACTATTTTTAGAAATGAAAGAGACCCTCACTTACAGAAAGTATTCACCCCCCAAATGCAAACATAAACACCTCGCAGGCTGAGCTTTGCTGAAAGCCTCATCGATGAGCTTTAAGGGAATTTGAAACTTGGCATAATGAAATCGCACCCCTGAGTTTTGCAGGAATGATTGCTGCACTGTAATATGTGTTGTACTTAGATACTTAGATTAAAGATCTATTTTTATTTTGTTATCAATTATGCATCCAGAGGAGAAATTCTATTACTAATGGAACCATTGAAATAGATACCTAGTGGAGTGGATGGATCACTTTATTTCTTGTCAGAGTTCTATATTAGGCTTTCCAAACCCCATTTGAGTATTTATCTGCTATTGTTATTGTTGTGGAGTAGTGTACCTGGGGGAAATCTGGAAGGGGAATGAATAGGCCTGCATTCTATATCTGATTCTGTCTTTACTTGCCGTATATTTTTAGACAAATAGCTTTCTCCTAGTAACTAGTCCCACAAAAGGAAAAAAATCTCATCTAGATTTTTATCACTACCTTTATCAGATTCTTTAAAATATGGGACACAATTTTATCTTCATGTAAGTTACTGTGTTGGACATTTCACCTCCTTTCAAAAGTGAGAAACTAAAGGCACCTAATGGCTCAATTAGATTAAAAAGTTATATAATAACAGGGCTGGCATTAATGATTGGCCTTGTACCAAACAGGTACAACATGGTGCTATTCTCTACTTCTGTAATTGAGCAACTTGAGATTTATGAGTAGAGGAAATACCTAACTTCTAGAAGGACACAAGATCTAATTTCAAAAAAAGCATTTCAGCTCCTGAAAAAGCAAATGACTGGATAGAGGGGAGTTTGCTGGCAGGAAGAGGGAGAGCCTAGGGAGCGGTTCTCAAAGTGTGATCCCCAGACCAACAGCATCAGCATCACCTCTGAACTGGTAAGAAGTACAAATTCTTTCTTCTACCCCAGACCTAGTGAATCAGAAACTCTGGTGGATCCCAGAAAATTGTGATCTGACAAACCATCCAGGTGATTCTGATGCAGGCTCAGGCTTGAGAAGCAGTGCTAGACTTGGGAAATGCCTTAGACTCTGTAAAAAGTCCTTCAGAATTTCTTGTTCCCAGGCCTGTGACAGCCAGGGTAGAGATCAGGTATCGTGGAAAGTACTACCTCCAGGCCCTGATCCAGGCCAAAGTCAGGCTGATGCCCTTGGACCAGCACAGAGCAGCAATCCCTTTTGAGAACTCTGGAGACACTGGTGCTGTTTAGGTGACACACCTGGTCCTCCCAGCCCAAATATGGAGGAGATACTACAACCATGGAAAGTCAGGTTTGGATGGGAAGCTGTTTAGCAGCCTATCTTTCTCTCCTCTGTAATCTGTGAACTAGCAAGGGACCTGCTTCTCTTTAGCTCTCAGTATATGTCGTAGTAAATGCAACCAACTCATTCTAGTTCAAGCTCAGCAGAGTGACCTTGGGAAATTTTGCTGTACTTCTTTGAACTGTGATTTCCCTAATTATAAAATGGACATAATGATGATCTATCCTTTGCAGAGTAACTTCCAGTCTAAAATCAGAAAATCTCTGTGACTCCATTTTCTGAGTTGTAAAGAACTTTACAAATGTAAGACATGAATGAGTACAGATATATCATGAGATGATACATCTCAAATAGGGCCAGATGGTAACATTCTTTGTGGCTTTAAAAGCAGTGCCATTTGTTTATTAACAATCTTCTGTTTAATAAAGCAGTACTCTTAATTATGGCAATATTTAGAAATGTTTCCATGGGATTCAATAAAGCTATGTTCACTTTGACTTAAAAGAAAAATGTAGCTTGAAAATATTGTTACATTTCCTTAATTGACCCTCATGCAAAAAAGGCTTATTCAGCATTGTTTTAGACCATATCAATTGGGAACGAAGGATTCTGTTAGGTACTGTGTGAAAGTATTTACGACAGAGTGGTTGACATTTTGCTCATTGCTCACATGGGAAGCTGACAGGTAAGAAGGACAACTCTTCATGAGCACTTGAGCCCAGAGGAAAAAGAGTGTACGAAAGGAGGCACCAGGAAAAGATGTCCAAGAAAGATGTCCATCAAGGAAAGACCTGAAAGGAGATATCTATATTTGTACTCCTAACTGATATGGGAAACCTTTGAGTCTGCTGAGAGTATAAGCTAGGTAACCAAAAACCAAACCTGTTGTGTTGAGTTAGTTTTGACTTATAGTGACTCTTTAGGACACAGTAGAACTGCCCTGTAGGGTTTCCAAGGCTGTAAATCTTCACGGAAGCAGACTGTCACATCTTTCTCCCGCGGGGTGGCTGGTGGGTTCAAACCACCAACTTTTCAGTTAACAGATGAGAGCTTGACCATTGTTCAACCAGGGCTCTTCATAAGCTAGGTACATTGTTAAAAAATAGGGTAAAAGGAGTGACAGCCCTTTTGTCTGTTCTAGCTTATTAGAAATCAAGATATCTCAGGTAGAAAATAAAATAAACCAATAAAGAAGTCAGAAAGGTCAAGATTCTGAAGGCAGGTTAAAATCGATAATAGTAGGTGGCAAGTATAAGAAAAGTGATGATTAGTAATTGGAGTTCTTTAAAAAATGGTTATATCATTAAATAAGTTTGAGAAATACTGGTTTCAACAAATTCTAACAGGACTACTTCCTGCAGTGTTTTTCATAGTCTTTACTATTCTAACGTACTTTGTGACCCCTCAATATAGTGCAATGTGTGGGGATATATGCCATTTAAACATGGCTGCACTATTGACAACTGCAGCTCCCACAGGCCTCTATGCTGCACAGCATGTTGAGACTTGTCCCCAACATGTTGAGACTTGTC
>NW_004443949.1:18996451-19070100 GCF_000243295.1 Trichechus manatus latirostris | reverse complement strand
GTATTGACTATAAATAAACTCCTGGGACTGAAGCCCGGGGTCGACTCCTCAGAGTGACCCTCCTGGCCCCACTTCTCTGTAAGAGTTGTGTTTGGTTACTGTCTCCGCGGTCCGCCGCCGCTGCGACAGATCGTGCCCCGTGTGAGGGGCTGCAACACAATGCACCAGTGGGTAGTACTTCCTAAATTTACTTGACAATGAAACTTTCCTTTTTGAGGGAGCATTTTGACAGGCTAGTGTCCTACCAAACACTATGGAAATGCAACACAACATCACTGGACAAGCATAAAACAAGAAACTTTGTCCAGTGGAGGGTGATTCTAAAGCTTCTGAAGTTGACCTCTATGGTGTTCTTCAATTTTAAAATTCTACCATTCTCAACAGGCTCCCCTCATCTCTCACAGCTTAGGAAATTGGTAAATGATGAGTGAAATACTCTGAGGCCCTTGCTGGAAAAAAAACATAGAAGTCCATGATGTATTTTTTTTTTCACATTATTTCTTGAAGTTTTAAAATGTATTGTTAAAGAGGAAGGCATTAAAACTATAGCCTTTGCTGACAAAGGACTACCATATTAAAAGGAGAACATATGCATAAATACAACCCATGAATACAAACTGTCTATATGAAAAAGACCGAAATCCTTAGACTGTCCATAGAACCTCATGATTTGCCCCCAACCTGCTTTTCCAGTTTTATCTGCTCCTGTTCCCACTCATGCATCGCATCCATCTCCATCTTGCCTCTGCATTTCCACACAATGCTTCTGCTTGGAACACACTTCTGACCTCGTCAGTCGGCTGAGCTGGAGGTTCCCTTCGAGACTCAGTTCTCAAGTCATTTTTTCTGCAAAGCCTGCACCTTGTCCCACTCTTCAAGTCAGTCTGCCTCTTCCCAGTGTTGCCATAGTACCACGGACATATTTCTGTTAGACGACTTCCACCGTTTTTGTGAATATTGTGTCTCTTTTTCCCACCCTAGACTAAGAGCATTTGGTCATCTTTGTATCTTCAGTGTTTGAAAAATAGTAGGTGTACAGTAAAAGTTTGTTGAAATGGATCAGTAAGTAAAGTATGATTATCTTTGGGAAATTTTGGGAGAGAATTAACTTTCCCTCTGGTCAAACCTCTAGATGCTTGGAATCATCAGAATAAAACCTGTAATTCTGGATTGAATTTTAAGTATTATATAAAAAAACAAAAACAAAGCAAAACTCATTGCCCTCGTGGTTGATTCCAATTCATGGCAACCTTATGTGTGTGTGTGTGTGTGTGTGTGTGTGTGTGTGTGTGTGTGTGTGTACGTGCAATTGTTAAGCACTCAGCTGCTAACCAAAAAGTTGGCAATTTGAGCCCATCCAGCAGCTCTTTGAGAGAAAGATCTGATGATCTGCTTCAGTAAAAATTATATCCAAGAAAACCCTGTGGAGCAGTTACACTGTCACATGCGGTCTCTGTGAGTTGAAAATCGACTTGACAGCACCCAACAGCAACAAATACACTCACACTTTCAGTGACTTAGTTTCTTCACCAGTGGAATGGAGTGATTATGGGGCATATGCCCTTTACACAGGGATATAATGATTAATGAGCTAAGGTCTGTAAAATGCACTGAGATCCTCAAATAAAAGAACCTGGATCATTACAATACATAATATTATTAGCAATAATTATTGTTATAAATTATGACATATATGTGTGATAATAAGCAACAGTGAATTATGGGGTTATAATAATTCTTGCAAGGCATCCTGAGGGGTCGTAAAAACCACAAGAGTAAAGCTTGAGTGGTTGTAGTCACACACACCTAAGAGTAAATTATTGCCTCATAATTCAAAATTCCTGTGCCTTTTATTCTCTCTAGTTATAAACCACCCAAGGGATCAAGATGGCCCTTCAAGTCCTAACCAGTCCAATTTAACTGGTAGAATCTGAGTCTGTGTGACTGCATCCTTGTTTCAAATAATCAGAGAGTCTTGGAATATTGGAGATGGGAAGGACCATAAACCAAAAAAAAAAAAAAAAAACCCATTGCTTTCGAGTCAATTCTGACTCATAGTGATCCCACAGGACAGAGTAGAACTGCCCCATAGGGTTTCCAAGGAGCACTTGGTGGATTTGAACTGCTGATCTTTTGGTTAGCAGCCGAACTCCTAACCACTACACCACCAGGGTTTCTGGGAAGGACTATTGAGGTTCTTTTAATCCAATGATTCTCAAGTCTAACAATGCATTAGAATCACTGGGGTGACTTTAAAAATTACAATGCCCAGGGTACTACCGGACTCCCTGGGTGATGCAAACGGTTAACATGTCTGACTGCTAACCGAAGGTTTAGAAGTTTGAGTACACCCAGAGGCATCTTGGAAGAAAGTCTTGGTGATCTACTTCTGAAAAATCAGTCATTGAAAACCCTATGGGGCACAGTTCTACGCTGGCACACATGAGATTGCCATGAGTTGGCGGTGACTCAATGGCAACTGGTTATGGTACCACTAAACCAAAAATCAAATTCATTGTCATCAAGTCAATTCTGAATCATGGTGATGCCATGTGTTAGAGAGTAGACTGCTCCATAGAATTTTCTTGGCTGTAATTTTTATGGAAGCAGACCACCAGGCCTTTTTTTCCATGGAGCCTCTAAGTGGGTTCAAACCACCAACCCTGAGGTTAATAGCCAATTGCAAACTGCTTGTGCCACCCAGCGACCTTCAGGGTACCACTAGACAACTTAAAAAAAGGATATCAAAAGTCTAGGCCCAAGCATCATCATTTTTTAAAGGCTACCTTGAATTCTAATGTAAGATTCCATGTTCTAGTCCCACTCCCTTGTGTTACAGATGACATGCAGAGGTCTAGAGAGGTGACAAGAGGGGACCAAATTCAAATGACTGCTGTCAAAACCAGGCTAGGATCTAATTCTTGTGACACCCAGTGCTCTTCTCATTAAACTAGATATGGCAAATATTGATGTCATGGATTAAACTGTGTCCCCCCAAAAGATGTGTCAGCTTGGCCAAGCCGTGATTCCCAGCATTGTGTGGTTAGCCTCCATTTTGTGATCTGATGTAATTATGTGTCATAAATCCTAGCCTGTATGACTGTGCTTATGATTCCATTTGGGAGTGAGTTGTCCGTTATGTTAATGAGGCAGGATTTAGGTTATGTTAGTGAGGATTAGGGTGGGATGTACCACCCTTGCTTGGGTCATACCTTCTACTTACAAGAGATAAAAGGAGAGAGGAGTAAACAGAAGAGAGAGACCTCCTACCATCAAGAAGGAACAGCCAGGGTCTGTGTGCTGCGAAATGCCTAGCCCCAGGGGAAGATTGATGACAAGGACCTTCCCCCAGAGCCAACAGAGAGAGAGAAAGCCTGAATTCAGACTGCTAGCCTCCTAAACTGTGGGAGAATAAATTTGTTTGTTAAAGCCATCCACCTGCCTTATTTCTGTTATAACAGCACTAGATAAGACAAATGATTAGTAGTGGTTTCCTGGAATGCTCTGAAGAAAAGGTTGCTATAGCTGCACTTGGCTGGGCAGACAATAATATGTTAATTGATAATAATGTCTGCCATGGTGGTAGGACCCAAGAGTGGTGGCAAGGGTTTGTCATCCCTGAACACTGTTGCAAATTTTCAACAGGCCCATTCACTCACCTACTGTAAACCCTTTTACTCTTAGAACTTTTCTGTTTAATGGGAGTACAGGGTGGAACTGCCTGTCTGTAGCATATCAGGCTCAAGTATTAAAGTAAATATTGGGAGGGGAGGGCATCTGGAAAGGAAAGGAAGACAACATCCTGATTTTTTTTTTTGGACTGATACTTGATTATCCTAAGTACCGTGACAGATCCTTGGTCCACTTGTCTGTGTTCTTTTAGTTTGCAGGCTTTGGCTTAGTACTATGGTTGACTGAAATAATTGTAGTATTGAAAGAAATAAAACTTGCCATAAAAAATTGATTTAACCCCAAGATATTGGAGGCTTTTGTTGGCCCCCTAAAGCATTCTCAAACTATCTGTCATGGGGGATTATTTTTTTAAAATTTCCAATCCCTGTGGACTGATACTATTCTAAAATACCATAAAAATTATTATTATAAAAATGAAATAAAAAATCAGAAGATATACAAAAGACAAACTTCGATTTTTTAAGTAATTATATTCAACAGATGTAATTAGTTTATCAAATGCCATAATAGTTTCTAAATGCTTTCTCTCAGTTTTAGTACTTATCCATCGCAGACTGACTAGGAACTGCTTGCAGACCAGCACTGGTCCATGGACGACACTTTTCATAGTCCTAGGCTAGAGCTAAAAGGAGCCCTGGTGGTGCAATGGATAAGTGCTCAGCTGCTAACCAAAAGTTGATGGTTTGAACCACCCAGTGACTCTGCAGCAGAAAGACCTGGGGATCTGCTCCTATAAAGATTGCAGCCTAGAAAACCCTATGGGGCAATTACTCTGTCACATGGGGTCACTGTAAGTTCAAATCGGCTTGATGCCATCTAACAACAACAGACTAGAACTTATTTCTAGAGCGGCCACGGTCAGGGTAACTGTCAGACTGTCCTCAAGCCCTAAGTCATGGAGGATTCCTGGAACCGAGGACACCAAACTGATATACATTAGTTACTGTGGTCTTGTGACACATATGACGTATCCAAACCATAGACTTTAAAGAACATTAATTGAAATACACACTTACAAATACAATTCGATATGTGCATAGTCATTCAAGGCACTTTTCTTTTTTCTCTCTCTCTTTTTAAGTGTTCTCTGTCTGGATAACTTTATATAATTAGAGATGGTTGATAATGATGATTTTACTCCCGTGCAGAAGAATACACACAACATTTGGCACAGGCTGCAGAAGATGGCTCATTTAAGAGTCAGCCATCTGGAGCCGTGAACAACTGTGTTCTACAGTCTGCAGTTCTTCCCGGTGATTTGGGAGGATTGACACTCTGCTGGGAAGTGCAGTGGTTTGTCCCAGGGGTTAGTATACTGTAAAGGGCCAAATAGTTTACGTTTTAAGCTTTTCTAGGCAAATATGGTTTCTGGTACATATTCTCTTCTTCTTCTTTCTCTCATTCTACTTCTTTAATTTAACAACACTTTAAAAAGTTTTAGAGCCTGAAAGCTATTCTAAAGAAGGATATGGGGTGGATTTGGTCTACAAGCCATAAGTTTTCCAACCTCTGGTTTATTTCCTGCTAAAACTGGGAAGCTGGCTTTTTTGATTGAGCGATATTGGTGTCAGTCATCTATTGCTGTGTAACAAGTTATCCCGAAACTTAGCAGCTTAAAACAGCAAATGTTTACCACATCACAGTTTCTATCAGCCAAGAATCCAGGCACAGCTTAGCTGGATGCCTCTGGCTCTAGTCTCTCATGAGGCTCAGTCAAGCTGACAGATGGGGTTACTGCTCCACCTGAAGGATTGACTAGTGGAGAACCACTTCCAAGCCCACTCTTCTAGCTGTTGGCAGGCGTCCGTCTCTTGCCATGGAGAACACTCCATGAGGCTGCCTTATGACATGGCAGCTGGCTTCCTTCAGGGTGAGTGTTCTGAGAGAGTGACAGAAATTGAGCAAGACAGAAGTCACAGTCTTTCTTTAACCTAATCACAGAAGCAGCATTCCATCACTTCTATCATAGAAGTTAGTCAATCAGTCCAGCCCATACTCGAGGGAAGGGGATTACACAGGGGTTGAATTCCAGAAGGCGGCGATCACTGGGGGCCATCTTAAGAGTCTGCCTATCCCAGGAACCAAGTCCCTTTTACATCAGGTCCAGCAGAATACACATCTCTCAGTGATGATTGAGAATACCCCCTGGTTTCTACCATAAGCTTATCCTGAGATTATTACAGTTAGCCTCATGACATCAAATGCAGAGATAGTCATGTAAAGATAAACTTGAAACGCATATTAGACATTTTTATTTTTTGGATAGCCAAATTATTATTCAAAAAATGCTTCCAAAGTATAAAAATAAGTGAGATTTTTTTCTCTATTCAGTAGACATAAGAAACATCCATGAAAACAGCAAAAACTCACTGAGAAATGGAACTTTGGAATAGTTTTACAACCAGCATTTATCACTAGGTTCCTCAAATGGTTTTATGTGTTTTCTTTACATAATCTCATTTAATCCTCACAACAACCATCTGAGGTAGCTTGATTTTATTGATGGGGAGATCGAGGTGGACTGAGGTTAAGTAACTTACCTAAACTCTACAGCTAATAGGTGATGGAGTCAGAATTCAGACCTGGCCATTCTGAACTCAGAGCCCTCACTCTCGCTGAAACACAAACGTGGTCCCATAATCTTCATATAAATTGAAGATTGGCAGTAGTCCTTATAAATCGGTCAATATACTTAGCAGTTTGAATATCACATTAGTGCCTTTTTTTGAGCAATATTTTACGGGGTACTCTGATCTCAGTAACAGAGGAAACCAAATAAATAGAAAGTAGTCACAACTTCAATACTACTGGTTTTCTACTAAATATCAAGGTGGAAAAAAGTCAATGCAAATTTATTTCTCCTTCTTCAAAGGTACTTTCCTAAGTGTCCATGTTTTCTATGGTTATAAATCTATAACCTTTATATAAATCAGACTGTTATTGATTGTTACAGTCCTAAGAGAATTCTGTCTATATAAAGCCCGAAGGATTCCAGTAGCTAATATGCTCTGAAAATGCACAACTTTGTCTTCAGTGTTGATAAACAGCTTATGGAACTATGTCATTATATAAGTTCTCAATCAATATTACTGGATGGTATTGCTGATGAGGAAACTGATAGCTGTAAAGCGCTACCCCAGGATAAGCACAGGATTTTTACGCTTTTAAAAAAGACTCTGAAAATATAGTCTGAATTTTTACTACAATGTCTAGAGATCTTTTTAGCTATAATATTCTTATTCTTTGATCAAGCTGATTTGCATTTTTGAAAATAATCCATACAATCTTCTGTTTGCCTGAGTTACAAGGCTCTTTTCATTATATAATTGCTGTGAGAAGGTTAGCAATAGTTGTTGGTTTTTTTTTTTTAATTGAAATTTAGGGAAAATAGTCACAGATCATGGTTAAAAAATTATCTGTGACAAATAGCATGTCCCATGGTGAGATCAAGACCACGTAGGAGGCCCTGTGGGTCATCAGTGCACCCTAATACCATAGTTCGCCCTTCACGGGGGACAAGCTGCTGCTCACCCACTAGCATTATGGGCCACATTGTGAACATTGGATGCAACCCCCCAAGCAGCAGCATTTTTGCATGCAAAAGATACTGGCATCGCAAGTGGAGTAATGGGATATGTATTGGCACCTGGCATGCAGCTGACATTTAATGAACATTTTTTGAGTAAATGACTAAATGAACTAATAATAAAGTAAAAAATGCAAGTAAGGAAGAATTTGTTTTAAACCATGACTTTAAGGATACTTCTGAAGCTATGTGTCAATCTCTTCTTTTAGGCTTTTTGGGTCCATGATGAAAGAAAAGACAACTATACATAGATTCGGAAGACCTGGATTTGAACCCTGCACTTGGGGAATTTCTTTATGCTCTTTCAATCCCAACTTTCTCATCTGTAACTTGAAGACGACAACTATATTCCAAAGTTCATGAGAGGATTACATGAGAGAATGTATGGCACACAGTAATCACTCCATTAAGATAGTTTTCTTCCTCTGAATTCTATTCTACCAAAGAGCTTTGAATTTATCTTCATAAATCATGGAGATCTTCCATTATCTCGCCTTAGCTTGGAATCTTTCATGGTATAACTAGAACCAGTAGGGTACTTTCTTCTGCTTTTGACATTGCTCAGGGCTTCAGCCAAAGAATAGCCTAAACATCCCTGAACTCCCAGGAACAAGTAAAGTGAGGTCACATTGAGGGCTTTAAGAGTCACATTAGTAGAGAGAAGAGACCACCACCTAGCAGTGAAGTGGTTAAAGCCATGGGTTAGTGCTCAAGTATGGAGGAACTACAGATACCATAGGGGAAAAAGGAAAACAGGAGGCTCGGGCTGCCAAACACAGTGCTGAATTTTGCCTGGGATCATCCTTCCATGATGGAAATAGGTTCAAGTTCAGCAATTCCAATTCTATCTTCTTTTCCCCTGCCTACCCAGAATCGAAGGTCACTGGGTGGCGTGAATGGTTTGCTCTCGGCTGCTAACCAAAAAGTTGGCGACTGGAACCCACCCAGTGGTGATCTGCTTCCATTAAAGAGTACAGCCAAGAAAACCTTATAGAGCACAGTAGTACTCTGTAACATATGGGGTTGCCATGAGTCGGAATTGACTGGACAGCAATGGGTTTGGTTTTTTAATTTTTTTTAATCAAAAGCTGCAAAAAGGAAATTAACCCATAATCCAACTCTCTGAGTCATAACTATAGCAGCTGAGGCCCAGGAAAATGCTCAGAATCATATACCGTCAAGACAAGAGCCCAGGCTTCCAACCTGTCTAAAATTGCCTTGTCCTCTAATTGTACCATGTGATTTCCTACCCTGATTAAGTTTCTTGTACAATAAACTGAGTGATTTGCTTTCAATGTCCTATAATCACAGTTTCACAAGTATATGGTTTCCAGGTACCAAAAGAGGTGCTGGAAGTATCTCTAAGAAAATGCAAATGAAACAATCCTATCCAGGCAGGGCCGTTGTTGACAATCCCTACTTGCTAACTGAAAACACCATCTACCCAGGCCCTGTCTGTGCATCCACTTCTTACCACAGACCTTTCATTTCTTCTCTAATGGCTTTTGCACAGTAAGAAGTATACTCATCAATAATGCACGTTTTTCAGGCATAGTAAAAGTGTTTGTGAGAGGCTATTAATGTGAAATCAAAATGCCCACATTGCAAATACTAATCCCCCGTTTATTTTAACATTTCTTTCTTTTTTTTTTTTTCCTTGAGTCCTTAAAACTAAGTCTGCACTAAAAGAAAATCCGATAGAAAAGGTCAGTTAAGGGAGGAGCAAAAGCGCACCTATTCGAAAACCTTAGGAGTCAGGAGTTTGGCCAATAGATAATGTTGGTTTCTTTGACTTTAAAACTCACACAGTTAATTTCTTTTGGAATTGATATGAAGGGTTATAAAAATACTTATGAGCTAAAGTCTAGCATAAAAAGTGTTTAAAAAAGTAGTACATTTTTACTACAGAGTTGTAAAGCCCCAGAAAAGTAGGGTATGTAGTGGGAAAAGTGACAGATCCTTAACTATATAGTGGGGATGGTACCATTATAATGAGAGAAACTATTGCTTGGAACCAGAACAGCTATATTCTTCTCTCAGCTTCCACAGTCCCCACACCCCTGGAGTACCATTCGAGACAGTGATGAACTGTGGTCTCAATTCCCTTATTAGCTATAAGACCTAAAAATTATATGTGCAATTAAAAGGCAAAATGCTGATATTACTCATAGGAAGCCCTTTGTACATTAGCAAGGTACAAAAGTCTGCTGACACTTTGCAACAGAGATAGTCAGCAGGGCAGAAGATTAATAGAGCCTCATAAATTTGCAGGGTGAATACAGTAGATGGGGCAGAATAAGCATGTTGTGTTAGAGATAAATAAAGGGCATGGTCAGCTTGACAAAACATTTAACAAGGAACACAACCAGTCCTTTTACACAGTTTGCTTGGCTGGCATTAGTCCATTTTATATAACTACACATAATTACCCCACAGCAGTCACTGCTCATGTCCAAAGGCCACCACGATGACCAAGAGAAGGAGCATTGGGAAAGCCACCAACTCTGACAGGTTACACATCGTGGCATTGCTGCCTGCTGCAGTTACACTTCTCAATCAAATGGCTGGATGGCAACAGTGGCCCCACCCCAAGCCAGTGTTCTCCTGGGGTTAAGGGGTGGCAATCTTGTTTCTTTGTGTTTTGATCACTTGAATGAAAACAAGGGAGCATAGTAAAATTCCAAAGCAAAACAGTACAGGAAACATGGCTTAAGCTAGACATTGGCGATCATCTCTGAGATTTCTGTAATAGGAAATGGTTTCATTTTTTTAAATAGACACATCTAATGAGTTAATTAAATAGCTCTATCCACTCTTTCCTTGTGATTGCCAACTTGTGAAGTGCAATTTGTTTTCCTATGATTTGTTGTTTAGATATAAGGGAAGCTCAAAGGATTTTAAATTTACTTTCTCTTTGAAATGATTCCCAAGGGAAGAGGCGTATATCTAATTCCTGGACTGTAAGTGAAAAGTGATATGCAAATTCCTCTTGGGACTAAACTTTCTTGTAAGGAATTTGCTGTTTCCTAGATTTGGTGGAGCTTATCGCCTAAATTGTAGATCACACATTCATTGGACAAAACGCTTAAACACTGACTATATGCATGTTTCCTTCAATACAACCAGTGGACCTAGACATATGGTGGTCATCCTGGGGCTAATTTGTTTGACATTTGGACTTCATGGGCCCCAGCTTATTGTAAGCCCCAAAGCAGTTGCCGTAGGATCAACTCAGACTCATGGTGACCCCATGTGTGTCAGGGTAGAACTGTGCTCCACGTGGTTTTCAATAACTGATTTTTCAGAAGTACATCTCCAGGCCTTTCTTGCAAGGCATCACTGGGTGGGCTTGAACTTCCAACCTTTCAGTTAGCAACTGAGTGCATTAACCATTTGCACCATCAAAGGACTTCACTGTAAGCCCAGTGTTTATTACATAACAGGTTCTTTTTTTTTCTTTCTCTGGGCTTTCACCCTGCGGAAGAGAGCACTGTCCATTCAAAGAAAAACTCTTTTGTACATGCTCTAGGGAAGTGATGTTTAGGTATTAATCCCCTGTCCCAATTTAACAGCTTATTGAAGCCCTAGCATCAGAGTTTGGTCACTTAAGAATAAAAGCAAGGGCCTAAAAGGCTAAGGAAGGAATGGAATATGACTTGAAAAATCTGCTTTTTAAAGCTTAATGCTAAAACGATAGTGTTTATTGTATGGTCCTTCAGCAACAAACTTTAAAGATATGGAAATCCAATAGAACATTTATTTAGCCCTGAGGGCATCTTTTATAGTGTAGCAGCCCAACCTTCCAGAACCTTCGTCCGTAGGACGGAGAATTATAGCCACACAAGGCTTTCTGTTTATAGATTCCTCCTCATACATACTCATAAGCATCCCTGCCACCTACCTGGGGGGTTGTTTTTTATGACATGATATTTTCTACCACAACGGTCTAATAAAGTAGCAGTCACTTGTTTTGTTCTTTCTTAATACTCTGAGTCTCCTCTTTTCTCTTGGGTGTGTCACGGGTAACCCACTAAAATGGCAGGCCTCTGGGCTCTGACTTCCAGATGAGCAGATCCAGATCTAGGATATTGCACAGCATAGATGTCAGTGAGAGCCTTTTCAGACAGCTTGTGTTGGAAATACACCCAACGCTCTACTTAACAAGAACTAACTCTGATAGAACTCTTACCTCAAACTTCAGTGTTCCCTTCTTAGTAAACAAGCCTGAATTCTTTAAAAGGCTTTTTTTTTTTCTCTCTCTTTTAAATTTATGAACCAAATAATGCACCCTCATTAAGGGAATAGGCTTGCCACAGACGTATTGCAAGTAACATTAAGGAACGGCAGCCATTCACATGTTTAGATAAGGTCGCTAATCAGACGGCACATTGTTCACCATGTTCTGGATCCTCTCAGCAAAAGCCTCATCTAAAAATAACAGAAGTTCCATTTATAGAAGACCGGGTACTTGCTACTTCAAGATGAATGGGGCTTCAAGATGCAAGTCCTTGCTAGCCCTAGTAATCTTCTGCAAATATAATCCTTTTGACCAAGTATTTGGAAAGAATAAAAATAAATCTGTCTTGACATTCAACTCCACAGTAATTAAGAGTGCTTTCTCTTTCTCTGTCTTTTTTTCTATACACACAACACATACGCATATACACATATAGACTGTAAACATAACTAAAATTAATTTTGATCAATAAATGGGGTTAAAGGTAGAAGAAAAAGTCAATAAAATTTGAGAAGTTTAACGAAGGAAAAAGAGAAAGATCTGTATTATGTACTGTATGATAGGGGCCCTGGTGGTGCAGTGGTTAAGCATTTGCCTGCTAACCAAAAGGTCAGCAGTTCGAACCTACCAGGCACTCCTTGGTAAACCTGTGGGGCAGCTCTACTCTGTCCTGTAGGGTCGCTATGAGTCAGAGTCAACTCAATGGCAACTGGTTTGCTTTTCTGGTTTACCGTATAATATGAAAATATCGACTTTAAAGTTAAAGGATAAAATGACTCTATCAAAGCTGCTTTCTGCCATTGAGATCAGAAAAAGGTGGGGTTTGGTGTTAATTGTTAGAAATAAATAATAGAAAATAGAACCTCATGTTTGGAATTGACCTTATATAAAATATTTTTTTCTTTCAGTATGGGGACAGCTTCTAAAAAATTCCAAAAAACTCTAGTGATGAGGAACCTACTATCTTTTAGAGGACCCCTTCACACTGTTAACAAGCTTTGCCATGGATTCTTTCCTTATGCTACAAAGCTGTCTCACCAAATTATTTGACTGGACAGATTATTGTGTGAAATTGTAAAAACAGCTTCTTTGATGGTCTTTAGATTGACTGCAAATGCTCATATGCTTTGAAGGAATAATTCTTCCAAAGCAATGAACTTGTGAACCATCATTTTTGCAGGACTTGGATAGTGAATGGTGTCTTGAGTTCATCTTGTCCAGGTCTCCTGAACAAGAAGAGACTTAATCTTCTTCAATTCTTCAGCTCCTGCAAGCTGTCTCTGTCCCATCTCAGCTACTTGGTTTGTGAGTACCATTGTAGTAGCAGATATCTAATTTTGTATTATAATTGTTTATGAAAAAAAAAGTTTCCCTCATTAGATAATATGATTCCTTGAAGGCAAGAATTGCAGCTGGCTCATATTTTTATCCCTGACAGCATCTAACACATTTATACATTTATTTAACAACAAATTATTTAGCACAGCACTAGGCTCTGGAGACACAAAGCTAAATAGGAAATAGATCCTGCCCTCAAGGAATCTATTTTCTAATAGAGAAAACAGTCAAGTAAATTGATTATTTTAGTACAATGTGGTACAGACTATATAATGTGATATACAGGATTCTGTGGGGATGCAGATAAATTCTGATATAAATCTAAAAATAATCTAAGTCTAAATCAACTCCCAAGGAGGGTTTTCTGAAGATGGATAAAACTAGATCACCTTTGATGACAGAATCCTTTTAATTTGGTCTATTTATTAATGTCTTACGGTGAGCATTCCTCAGCATGCGGTCAAGCAGTGGAGGGATAGAGAAGTAGGCAAAGTCCTGACTGTTACGTATTTTGCATGCTTCAAATTTATCCCTGAAAGTTAGGCATTGTTTAAGGATTTTATGCAGGGAAATAATGAGATAACATTTGTACTTTAAAAAATGACATCCTGAGACCTGTATTGAGAGTTGGTGTCATCTAGGAGGGAAGTGAAGAGGACCTGGATTAAGGCTTCAACAATTGCAATGGCTATGAGAGGAAAGATACTAGAAAAATTTAGGGGGAATATATACCAAAGGATTTGGTAACTGATTGAATGTCGCCAGGTGATTGGTAAGAGGGAGGCACTGCCAGCGTTCTCATTTGAGGGGCTGGGAGGTACCAAGATAGGGTGAGCTGTAGGAGAGACATGTTTGCGTGTGTGGAGAGGGGCTGGCAAGCTCAGGTTTGGGCCTGGTAAGGCTAAGGAACATGTGTGACACCTGGTGAGCCTGAGGTACATGAGGCTAAGGTAGAGACGCCAAGTAAGCAGTTGAATAGTTGTGCTCAGTAGAATGGTTTAGGCTGTGGGTATAGATCTGGAAGTCCAAAAGTGTATAATGGGTGGTTGAAGCCATGGGTTTGGATGAAGCCATCTGGGGAAAAAGGTTCACGGAAAGAAAAGCATTGAGATGAGAACAAAGCCCTAGAGAACTAAGATTAAATAATAAGTGGAGAAAGAATTGCTTAATGGAGAACACAGGGAAGGTGGGAATAAAATTGCGAAAAAATAATGCCATAGAAGTTTGTTTTTTTCTTTTTATTGTGGTGAAAATATACACAACAAAGCTACAGCAACTCAACAATTTCTGCACGTACAATTCAGTGACATTGATTACATTCTTCAAGTTGTGCAGCCATTCTATCTTTTTTCAGATTATCCTACCACCATTAACATACGTTTAATGCACCCTAGACAAAAACCCCGTCTTTCCTCCTCCTTCCGACCCCTGGTAACCACTAATAATTTTTGGTTTCTATATATCTATTTATTTCATATAAGTCAGATCATACAATATGTGTCTTTCTGTGACTGAGTTATTTCACTCAGCATAATGTTTTCTAGGTTCATGCATGTTGTGGCATGCGTCAGGACTTCATTCCTCTTTATGGATGAGTGATACTCCATTGCGTGTATAAATGCCATAGAAGTATTAATGGCTTAGGAATTCCTGCTTCTCATTCCCATAGTGCCTTTCAAAGTGGTTGTCTCTCACAGCTCCCTGCTGAGGGAAGCAGCCCTAGGTGGCTCATCACATACATAGATGACCATGTCCTGGGTCACATGGTCTTTCACCCAAGGGCAGCCAATTTGTAGACTGGCCTAGATTCTGAGGAAATGTCCCAGTGTGAGGACCTTGCTCAAAAGAATTAGCAGTGACCAAGTGGATTAGTAGAGCTCTCTTTGCCAGGATTCTGCTTTGGGATTATGGAAAGAGAGTTGGCATTGGGTGTAAAAACTAAAAAACACTTAGAGAGAAGGCAGGCAGCAAGGACCATGAGGTTACCAAACCATGTGCAAGCAGAAGCCATGAAAAAGAAGAGGCTAAAGGACTCAGGGTGGTGCAAACAGTTAATGCGCCCAGTTGCTAACCAAAAGGTTGGAGGTTCAAGTCCACCCAGAGGCACCTTGGCAATCTACTTCTGAAAAGTCAGCTATCAAGAAGCCTATGGAGCACAGTTATACTCTGACACACATCATGTCAACATGAGTTGGAGTTGACTTGAAGGCAACTTTCTTTTAAGGGGTCCAGAACAGAGGTTAGGTGGTTCTTGGCAACAGAAGGAGCTATAAACACAGAACTGAGTCACTGCCAAGGTGGAGCATGAGGGTAAACGTCAACAGATTTAAACTGTGGAGGAGTCAATGAGATGACCTAGTAAATTAGACGTGAGTTAAATCTGGTCCCTAACCTGTGTTCTGATCTCTGAGAGTCTAGGATATACTGCTTTTCCTTTTCTTGCTAAGGGACCTTGAGGTGTAGTTTTGAACTGTGAGATCTGAATTACACAATCAAGATCCCTGTCTTCCTTATGTCTAGGCATATCCTCATAAAGACCTGCCTGCATTAGGTATCTATTACTGTGTAACAAATTACCCCCAAATTTAGCAGCTTAAAACAACACAAATTGATCATCTCACAGTTTCTTTGGGTTAGGAATCTGGGTGAGGCTTAGCTGTGTGCATTTGCCTCAAGATCTCTCACAAGGTTGCAACCCAGGTATAGGTCAGAACTGTGGCCTCATCACAAAGCTTGACAGGGAGGATCTGATTCAAGCTCACTCATATGGCTGTTGGCAGGATTCAGTTCCTTGCAGGCTGTTACACAGACGGCCTTGGTTCCTCACTGGCTATTGGCTGAGGGCCTCCCTCAGTTCCTTGCCAAGTGGGCTTCTCCATAGAGCAGGTCACCTGGTAGCTAGCTTCATCAGAGAAAGCAAGTGAAAGGGTAGGAGTGTGCAGCCAGATGGAAGTCATAGCCTTTTTGTACTTAATTTCAGAAGCAACATTCCATCACTTTTGTCACATTCTATTCATTAGAAACAAGTCACCACGTCTAGCCTATAATAAAAAGGAGGGCATTACATAAGGATGTGAATGCCAGGAGATGGGGACCATTGGGAGTTATGTTAAAAGTTGCCCAGCACACATGCCACATTACTAGAGGAAACTGAGTGAAGTAATCTTATTGAAAACCAAAGAGCCCGACTAATAGAGAACCCAAGTAAGGAGAACTTTCCTACCAAAAGGAAGAAAACAGCCAAAGAGTAATCACTAGATTTGGCAACAATGACATTATTGTTGACCAGTAAAGGCAGTTCAGAAAGAGAAGAGAAGGAAAACCAGATGGTGGTGGGATGAGAGTGACCAGGAGTAGTGAGGTGGATACAGTAAATGTCATTTATGTTCAAGACGGTTGTTGCATTAGTTTCCTATTGCTGCTGTAACAAATCACTACACACTTAGTGACTTAAAACAATGCAAATTGATCATCTTACAATTCTGGAGGTCACAAGTCTTAAATTCAAAGTGTCAGCAGGACTTCATTCCTTCTGGAAGCTCTAGGGGAGAATTGTTCTCTTGCCATTTCCAGCTTCTAGAGGCTGCCTGCATTCCTTGCTAGTGGCTCCTTCCTCCATCTTCAAGACCAGCAGTATGACATCTTCAAATCTTTTTCTCTCTCTAATCCCTGCTTTCTTCATTACATCCCCTTCTCTGACTGTGACCTTCCTGTCTCTTATAAGGATTCTTGCAATTACATTGGGCCCATCTGATTAAGCTGGGATAATCTCTCCATCTCAAGATCCTTAACTTAATCATATCTGTAAAATCCCTTTTGCCATGTAAGATAACATATTCATAGGTTCTGAGGATTAGGATGTGGACATTTTGGGAGGCCATTCTTCTATCTATATAGTTGGCTGAAGTAGGAAGAAAGAGGATAATATCTGGGAGCTCAGAGTCCACGAAATGTATCTTGTAAACTGAATAAGCATGTCTGTTTTCTCATGTAATGGGTTCTGTGCATACATAGATCAACAATCCAGTCTCTTTTGTTAATCTAATCACAGCACTGGTAAAGGCCCTATAAATGTTGAATTGAACTAAACAACTTCTAACTTTCTTTTCATTTTTCAAATAATCTGAATTATGAGTATGAAAATGTGCATTCATATTTGATGGCTGATTATGAGATTGGACTTCTCTAATGAATATTTGTTCTCCTTTTGTCCAGCTGCATAACTGACTTTGAACATTTTGCTTATGTAATTGGAGTCTATGTACTTTAAATCAATGCAAGGATAGTCAGTTGCCAAATTCAGTTCCATGACTTCAGATGGTAGGTCATTGATAGAAAATGTATATCTTATTTATATATCTTTGAATTTGGAGGTAGTTAGGCAATAAAACTGTCTTCAGATATTATTACATGTTGTATAAATTATGCCATTTTCATCTTCGGCTTACTAACCCTATTCTTCTACGTAGTAAAATAAATAAATTCTACCCTAAAAAATGAAACTCATGTTTATAGGATAAATTGCAATATTTAATGGAAACACAGTGGACTACCATTATGATAGAGTAATAATACACAGGAATAAAAAATCAATAGTGAAATAAATATACTCCACAGGCGCTTAGACGTCATGTCAACTGTAATCAGCTGTGTTGATTAGTAAGGACATTTTTAAAGAAATATATGTATCTGATGATCAGTGACAGACCCTTTGTCTGTAGAAGTAATTGAAGAATTTGAAAAAGACTCATAAGACACTAAAGAAAAAGTGGAGAGTATGTATTGACCATTCACAGTGTAAATACAAGTAGACATAGTCCCGGTTCTTATTAAGAAAATAATAATTTAATTATGGAGGCAAGAGGGACCCGTGTAAATATGTACAGATATATTTGATGATTATAAGAAAATTTACCATAAGACAGAAGAATAGCTAAAGAAAAGAGAGAACACATTTAAAATGCATCAAGAAGTAGATCATAGGAAGAATTTCCTGATTCATATTTTTCCAAGGTAGGAAATGAAATACTTTCTTCCTATACTTTTTTTTCCACCAAAATTTCATCATGACTATTTCCAAACATAAATTTGAAAGAACTATTATTATGTTGTGATATATGCTGTATTTATCCATCTATCCATCCATCACTTCTAAGAAGAGTGTGGCAATTGTATTTTGGAGATGATTAAATTGTTGGTGCAGGAAGATGACTTAGATCCCTGATTCCTGGCTGGGGTAGGGGGAGCAGTGAGGGAGTCGAAGGGTTTGAATCACTCACACTTGTCTCTTGACCCAGAATCATGGCCCCAGCAAGCTACTGTAACTGATACTTGTGTGCGAGGGCAGCAAAGCCATGAAAAGCACTGCTGACCTAAATGATGTCTTAATCTTTCTTCTAGACCTCTAAGAAACAGACAAACGAAACAAACCAGTTGTCTTGGAGTTGATTCCAACTCATGGCGACTCCATGAGTGTCAGAATAGAACTGTGTTCCACAGGGTTTTCAATGGCTGACTTTTCAGAAGTAAATCAACCAGGTCTTTCTTCCAAGGTGTCTCTGGGTGAACTCAAACCTCCAACCTTTTGGTTAGCAGCTGAGCGTGTTAGCCTTTTGCACCACCCAGAGACTCAACTAGTCCTTTAATACCATGTAAATATTCAATGACCTATTCTCCCAGTCTCCCTGGCTCCTATCCTCCTTTACCATCAGAACAGCTACCTCACTGACTCCAGGAAAGGCCAGCTTCATTTCTGCTTTCACTTTTTTCCTTTTATCTGGAAAGTCTAAATGTTTCTTCTCCTCCTGTGTTAATCTAAACAACTTCTTTAATACTATGCTCAGAGGCCACCTCCTCTGTGAAGTCTCTCCTGACTGTGTACTTCTGTTGCTTTCCCTTTTTCTGGGAATTCCCCTCTCCTACTTTTTTTGTTTGTTTGTTTGTTTGTTTTTGTTTGTTTTTAAGCCCATAGCTTGTACGGTAAGATGGAGCACTTTATTTTGTAAAAATCTTACATAGTCTGGCATTTCATTTGTGAGTTTATATTTAGGCATTCCTCACCACCACCATCACCCCAGCATACTCTAAACCTTTAGTCAAAATTTACCTGATTGGCTGATTGACACTAACAGAAGTCCAGTAACTCATGGTGGGCAAAAGATTGTCACCGGGAAGTAGATAGGAAAATCAGCCTTGTATTTCTTAACTCCGTGTCAAGGTTTCTCACTATGAGATTAGGTTTTCTATACTGTGAGGCAGTTTCAGGGAAAGGAAACGACAAAGAGTTATTGCTGTCCTACTTATCTATAAGAATTTATTCTGATTAGATATGCAAATTTATCAGTGATTTGCCTGTTTGTTCTCAGATCCATTTTTCTATCTTTCCTATTCGGCTTTGCCTTTTAAGGGATAGGCCCTGAAAACTACATTTCCCAAGCTCCATTGCCACAGGCTTCCTGCCAGGGTTGACCAGTGGGAGGCACTGGTGGGAGACTGGCCAGCAGGTAGTAAGGGAAAAAACAAGATATCCCTCCCACCCTCTGGCACCACCTAACTCTTGTTTCAATAGTATCTCTGACAGAGGTTTCTCTCTTCATGGTTCTTGCTTCAGTGAGGCAGCTTCCATCTTGTTTCGAACTTCCTCCCCAGTGGCAGGATTTTATAATCTGGTCCTATCTCCTCATCCCCATATCTCGTTAGCCCTAGGGATTGTAGTAGCTTTTTGCTGTTGCTAACCTCTAGGTTGCCTCACAGATGACTCTTCCAACACCTCTGTATCTAATTCCACATATTAAATTCCCTCTATTGAATTACTTGCTACAGGCTCTGTTTTCCTGACTGGACTCTGACTGAAACAATATCAGGGTCTCGTAACTCCCTTCTCCCTCAAGAAGACATGTGGTCTGTAGCATTTTAGTGTTTTTGTGAGGATTTACAAAGCCACTTAAAAGGAAATGAGTTTAAGATTTTGTACTGGATGGAAAAGAAAACTTACACATGTTTCATGAATGTCCATATGCTTAGTTTAGAGTGTATCCAATATTTTCACCTGAAGTTTTGTTGGTCACATTAATCGAAGGCTCTCCCAACTCTGAAACAGATGTGGTTTCCCCACTTTCGCTTTGAATGTGATTCTGCATCTTGTACAATAATATGATGCTTATCTCGACACAAAAAGTAAATCTCTTCCCTGCCACCACCACCACCAAAGAAACAAACAAAAATATGGTATCTTTCTTTCTACTCTTCCTTGTCTCCAAAGAGCTGCTAACAATAAGTTAACAATAAGTTCACTCAGGGAAACAGGAAGTATGAGTTGGAAGGATCTATGGACAGGAAGGGAAGCAGAGCAAGACAAGGACTGAACCAGAGAGACTGGACTAGTACAAGACGTGACAATGAGACAAACTCTCCTCAGTTTTCCCCATCTTGGCTGCATTTGGAAACTCTATATTTTCTCAGTCACAGCTCCTGCAAATGGGCTTTCAGCAATTGGCAGTTCTCCAATTTAGCACTTCATTTCACACAACAGCTCTAATTTTCAAATATTGACTTGAGAACTTAGTCTCCCTGGTGCCAGCTCAGTTCCTAAACATTACTGCATTTAAAGCTTTGATTATTATGATGTACTATTGGGGGTTCCAGTTATCAGACTGAATTCATCTTTATGGAGTTTCTGTTATTGTTGTTCAACAAAGGTACCACGCTTGTGTATGACCTTACATAAAGAATGCCACTTCCATTTTTAAATGTGCGTTTATGCAGAGATTTATATTGAAAATGTACTTGGAACTATACAAATTACATATCAAGAATGATTAATGCTACGTAACTGGACACACTGTACATAAAACTATGTGCTGCCCATTTTTGGATATGCAAAATCATCTGTGCTTAGTATTTTGGAGCCAGAGGCATTTTTACAAGCCTGACAGCGGAAGGCATAGTCTGCATTTGATCAGGGCCCTTGGATGAGGTGTAGTAAGGGGTAAAAGAAAAATAAGATTAATATTTATGAATCAGTAATTGTTTTTCATAAGAGGGAATTCTATAGTACCACATTCCTTAAATGTAAAAAAAAAAAAAAAAAACCCTGATAATTACCATAGAGAACAATATATTTTAATAAAATGCTCAAAATAGAGTGATCGAAATAAGTACTGGACTTTATAGCCAAGAGTTAAGGAAATCAAGTGGAACTTATTGAGAAGTAGGTTGTAAAATAACTGTGGCTCCCCCCACTCCTGCCATATTGGTTTATAGTCCTGAGAGTAAATTGTTGAAGCAATAAAACAGACAATATATTTAATGAACATATTAATAAAGGCCATATATTTGATGATTTAAAAAAATTAAGTTGGGCAAAGCAGACCAAGATGGAAGAAGGGCAGTCAAAACAGTTGAAACATTATTCACAAAATCTTAGACATGTGGGAGAGCATTTCCCCTTCAGAGTTGACAATAGACCATTTCTATTGGCAGGTACATTTCCGGGGGGAAGGACAACAAGGAATAAGGCAGGTGTGAGAGGCTGGGCGCAGAGAGCCAAGGACCTCAAGTGCTGTGCTCAGAGACTTAGCCTTTATCCACGGGAAGGAAGGAGCTATCAGTGTGTTTTAAATGAGGGATTTTAAATGAAGAACTCACAGGGCCAAGTCTGTCAGTCTAGTAGCACTGAGGAGAATGTGTTGAAGGGCAGAGAATGTGGAGAAAACAACATCAGTTCAGAAGCTATTGCAGTAATCTAGCAGAGAATTGATGGGGGCGGAATTAAGAGACAGTGGAGATAGAAGGTATGAGTGGAGGAAGAGGAAGAGATTTAATAAATATTTAAGAATGAGAATTGATTGATTATTTATGTTCCTCTTAATAACCTTCCATATCCAACTAGTTTTAATTAATGCATATCAGTAGAAGTGAAACATATATAAAGGTGCATAGGCAACAATTGAAAATCTTTCAATCATTTATTTGGGTTCAATTAGAAAACAGACGTCTCAACAAAATCAGAGGGTCTTATTATCAGAAAGGATATTAGCAATATTTCAGTCCCACTTCTTCTGTCTATTGATGAATCTCATCTATGATTCTAACAGATGACCATTCTGCCTTGGTTTGAATCTTCAAGTATCTATCACCTCCATTTAGAAAGGGCAGCCGTTCCATTACTGTACCGTTCTAATTATCAGGCATTTTTCTCTTACACTGACCAAAATGTATCTTGTTGAAGCTTCCACCCATTGGTACTTGTTCTATACTCTGTGATATGAAGAAAGAGTCTAAATTCCATACTGTATGGCTGTTCTTCAGACACTTAAGATGGTTATCATGTCCGCATTAATTTTTTTTTGACTATTCATTCACAGTTTCTTCATTTGCATTTTCATACTCTTTTCACTCAGGTTATCTTTCTAGGATTGCAATGTCTCTCTTGGTTTATAGTGCTCAGAATTCCAGAGTAGTTCAGATGTAGTCAGATCAGCACAAGGATGGGGATCCCCTGCCAATGGGTCAGACTTTATATCTCAAAGCATTACCTATTTGTTCTCCAGGTTAATTACTGACACCACATCACCTCTTAATCACCTTCTCCGTGTTTCTATCACATGATCCCCACCCCCTCCAACGTTCATAGAATCCTTATTAGGAATGAAAGAACTGGAATTCTTACTAGGAATATTTTATTTTCATTAAGGTTTAGAACGATCTCAAGTCTTTAGGGAATAGAAAAGAAACTTATTCTCGCAAAATCTTGGGTAATGCCTTGACTCCTACCAACTTCAATAAATGACTCCTTATGGAGCAATTCAATTAAAATTGGGTCAAGGGAATTCAGTTGTAGAAGAGAGGGAAAGAAAGCTCAGTTAATCCCAAAATACATGGCTCCAGAGTTGGTAGCTGTCTGATTCAACAGCCTACCAACAACTTGGCAATTTGTTTGTTGATACGTACACCTTTCATTTATCCTAGGTCATTCCTTCTTTCGTTCTTGTGTAGCCAGCACATAACTGATTCCCTCTTCCCTCTAACCTTTCACTCATTTTTATTGTTTCATTCTGAACTCCCTCCAAGTTGTCATCATATTTCTTTTATCTAAATGCCTCCAACTGTTATAAAAATAATCAGAAAGGAATATCTGATGATTTTTTGATGGGAATATTGTTAATAATAAACACTCACTGAGCTCTGTCATGTTTAACTTTGTGCATGACTTTCAAAACTTCAGTTCCTACTCTCAGGGAGTTTCCATTCCAGTGGACAAATTTCACAAAGCTATGTGCTGATTTTGATCATACCCCCCATGCCTTTCCTAAGCCATTCTGAGAAAATTTTCCAAGCTGACAATGTCAATCTGGTTTGTCTTTAAAGAACTCCATTAGGAGGAGTATAATGGGGGAAGTAGCAGATTAACCATGGCATAGAAGGCTGGCCTATCTGAAACTGACACAGAAAGATATAACATGTTGTCCAGGGCTGTTGCTATCTAGAGGGTGTTTGGTGATCTTCTATGTTAAGTAAGATAGCATTGCCCAAATGCAAGATGGGTTTTAAATTCAGATACTATGCTGTGGAAAATATTCCCTTCAAGGGGCATTAGAGCTACCTTCCATTCATCACAAGGAGCCTTGGTGGAGCAATGGTTAAGTGCTTGGCTGCTAACTGAACAGCTGGTCATTTGAACCCATCCAATGGCTCCATGGGACAAAGACCACGTGATCTACTCCCATAAAGATTACAGCCTAGAAAACCCTATGGGGCCGTTCCACTCTGTCACATAGTGTCATTATGGGTTGAAAACTGACTTGATGGCACACACCAACAACTAGCCATCACACTACCAAATGGCAGAGACTGTGCAAGTAGAAACTGGCTTCCAGAAAGACACTAAGCATAGCACTGCAGCATTTTGCAGAACTTGCTAGAAGAAAGCCAAACCTATCATAGTAATCAGTGATAAGAAGTTTTATGGTCAAAGCTTGTACTTTGAGCAACTGCTTGAGAGAAACCAAGATTCAGTAATAAGCATCCAGAAGCAAGAAATAGACCTCACAGTACATACCACAGCAGCCCTAACCAAACATGGGGTATGCTGACTAAATCTGAAATTCTCCTTCTCTTTTTGGTTCATGATAAAAATTTAGTTAGTAAAAGTGCTGTTATCACAATTTCCCATCCTTTCTAGAACACTAAATTTGATGTCTAGAGCAAGGTTTCTCAACTTTGACATACTGACATTTGGAACAAATAATTCTTTGTTGTGGGGGCTATCTTGTGCACTATAGCACTATCCTGGCTTCTATCCACTAGATGCCAGTAGCATCTCTCATACAACCTTAAGTAAGTTACTTAAATTCTCTAAGGTTCAGCTTTACCATCTTTACAATAGTACTTAAGGAGCCCTGGTGGCACAAAGGTTAAGAGCTCAGCTGCTAACCCAATGATTGGTGATTGGAACCCATCCAGTGACTCTGAGGTAAAAAAGACCTGGCAATTTGCTTCCATAAAGATTACAGCCTAGGAAATCCTATGGGGAAGCTCTACTTTGTCCTATAGTGTCGCTATGACTTGGAATCAACTTGGTGGCACTTAACAACAACAACACAGGGCTGTTGTGAGGACCAAAGATGTTATATGAAAATTAATTAGCAGAGTGCCTGCCCTGTAGCATGTACTGAATATATCTTAGCTATTTTTCATTTGATTTCTATGTAGTTTACCTTCCAGAGTGGAGGTTCAGTACTTTGCAACATCTTCCTTGGTCAGTTTCCCAAATCAGAGACCCCTTTCAGGTATTGTTAAGTTCAAACCTATTCTACCCAGTATTTTGTACCAAAGAGAAGGCAAATCAGGAAAGATGATCCAGGTAAGATAGATTGCTGCTGTCATAATGAGGCTTATTCTATTCGTGTGCAATATTTTACCCCAGATTGAAAGAAGAAGAAGGGATGGGGGTCTGGTTAAGGAAATAGGAAGAGTTATGGTTGTTCCAGAAGGATTCTTTATGCTTTGCACCAGCTTTTTGATGATAATGCTAACACCAGAACGTTGTGGGTTAATGAAAACATCCTACAATTGTATTTTCTTTGTTACATTTAAAATTCATTTTGGAACTTTTGGTGAAAAAATGACTTGGTCAACCTGTTACATTTGTTTCAAGAACAAATAATCTTAGTTAAAGAGTAAGCCCAAATGGGTTTGTATGTGTTTTTCTTTTTTGGGGGGGTGGAGGTGGGGGGAGGTTAGGGGTGTGTTTTTGAGCTGTTAATCTATAGTCAGATTATATTTCTTCTTTCTCCTTCACAACTTCTCATTCCTACACACAAACATTTGTAGTCTCCAAGGCTGCCAATAACTCCTTCTCTCTTGAGGTTCATCAATATACAAAGGGAAACACCTCATTAGAGTGAATAATTTGATAGAGTGTATTAGCTGGAAAATTAATTCGGAATAGCTGGGAAATGAATGATGACAGTGGTTTGAAATGTGATTGGAGTCCTGCTCAAGGGAAAAAAAAAAAAAAAGGTAGAGGGGAATCTGTGATCATGATGAATTGCAGTTTATCCATTTAGAAGGAGTCATCCAGGAACGTGCCAGAAAGATTAGTATTAAGTCACATCTTACTGTTTTAACTAGAGATATTAGAAGCATGATAAACAGAACATCAACCAAATTATAAAAGGTATTAATTAGATAGATATGAACATAAGAGAAGATAAAGAAATGGGCCAAAATTACTTGTGAAAAAGAGCAGTATCGAGAAATAAAGAGTATCAAAAATGGGAAAGTGAAGTCTAATATATTTGGAAGCAAGCTCATTTTAAAACCCCTATATTTAATTCAATTCCATTAATAATGCAGCACATCTGGGAAGAAGCATTTGGAAGAGAATAGCACTTCAAGAGATTTAAATATTATCATGATTAAACCCCAAAAGAAGGTATGATTCTGCAATATGAATCTGGAAATATTTCCAGTGTGATCTGGGCTGCAGATCCTGCCAATCTTTGTGGTACAGATAAGGTATGAACTATTTCTTAATTATTCTAGAGTGATAGGCCCCTTAAAGGGAACCTTGGTTAAAACTTGATAGAAACTAGAATAGCATCCAAGCAAACTACATGATAGATACACTGAAGAACAAAGAGAACAAACTTAAGACAAAAATAGGATTAGTAATGAATAAGATGATATTTTGGAGCTCTGGTGGCACAGTGGTTAAGAGCTCAGCTGCCAGCCAAAAGGTCAGCAACTCGAATCTGCCAGCTGCTCCTTTGAAACCCTATGGTGCAGTTCTACTCTGTCTTATAGGGTCGCTATGAATGTGCATGTGTGTAGGAAGGCTAATGTTAATGTTCTTTGGAGGTACTGAGTAGCAAGGCATTCAGCAATTGTAAGGATATATATAGACAAGCAACAATGACATTTGAATAGGACATTAACAGACAAGGAATATTTCAGAAAGGTGGAGAAGAGAGTTGTAGGCAGACATAGAGAACAGATGAGGAAAGGCAGAGGGCAGGCTGTACAAAAGGAACAGAATGGCCGAAGGCACAGGGCAGTCCATTCATGTATAGAATGAATGAAGCTGGAGGACTAGCCAGGGGATGAGAACAGGATGGGGATGGGCAGACACTCTCACGGAGGGAAAGTGACTGAAAGAATGGCACTCACAAGAAATATCTGGATAATTCTTTGAACAAGAGCATCCCTATTCTCATAGACAAACGTCTGTGTGTTCAGAGTGTGCTTAGAATGACCAACTAGCCAGGAATAATTGTGTTTTGTAAATTGTATAGTTTCAAATTTTATAAGCCAGATGACAGGAGATGATAAAATATCTTAGCATAGAGGCACAGTAGGCATTGCAGAGAAGCACAGCTTTGGAGGAAAAATCCTGAGTGAATCCTGGCTCTGTAGTTTCTACCTATTGACCATGGAGAAGTTGATTAGACTTGCAGAGCACAAGTTACTTTCTTATAAAAATAGAGAAAATAATTCCTACTTATTGGGCCTTTTCATAGTTAAGATTGAGTGAAATAATGTTTGTGAAGCTTTGTCACAGTGCTATTCACATAGTAAATGCTCAATCAATAGTATCTATGGTATTATTATTATTGCTGTTGTTATTATTGTTGTTGTTATTTTCTAATTACCTGATACTGAGGTAAATGAATGGAGGCTATGATTGGTTCAGAATATTAATTACATTCTATGTTAAAGTTTGGATTTTCTTACATTTTCTGTCTCAGTTACTCCTTTGTTGTAAATCAAAAATCTAAGAAAGGAAGAATTTGCCCTTTGAAGCCACTATGACTTCAATCATATCAGGAACTTAATTGCAGCAGCCCCTTAAAATCAGGAAACATGTTTCTCCTCCACCCTGTTCCTAAATTGGGCCATTAGATGACTTAGACCCTAGGAAGAGTGCCTATGCTGTATTACAAGTTTAATATCAAATAGTTATTAGAGTTAGTTTCATTTTCCAAATATTAGGATTTTACCCCTTTATAAAGAAAATAGCTAGTTATTAACATTTATTGACCATGTTGGTGTGAATGGCATTGAAATAAATGCCAAAACAAGCAAAACAAAAAACAAAAAAACCCATTGCTGCCGAGTCAATTCCTACTCATAGGGACCCTATAGGATGGAGTAGAACTGCCCCATAGGGTTTCCAAGCAGCGGCTGATGGATTCGAACTGCTGACCTTTTGGTTAGTAGCTGAGCTCTTAACCACTGAGCCACCAGGGCTCCAATCAGATGCCAAGGCACATTAAAAATACTTGAACCTATCCAAAAATCTCTTGAAGAATTAATATTTGTTTCACAGATCAAAATAGTTTATTTAATTTATTTTACATGTTTAAGTCTCTTTACTATAATTCACAATAGGGATGGGAGTGGGGGAATGTCCTTTTTGCTCTTTCTATCTGTTTCCTCCTTCTCAATAAGCCCCTTCAGTTCATTCTCATCAACTTTCACCTCATGGTCTGACTGCTCATCACTGCACATCTGAGTTCTTCCACATCTTAACTTTCCTGCCTCATCTCATCACTCCCTCCCTCAAGCCATCTTGTAACATCACTGAGGAGTAAAGCCGCAGTCACCTCTCTAGTCAAATACATCCATTGAATTCCCATTGACTCTAGGAAATAGTTGACCTTCCCAGCCCTACATTCAAGGGTACCTATAATCCAACCTATCCAAATCTATCTCCTTCCCTCCACTCTCATCAGGGTGGTCTCTTCAGTGACTGCCAGATATTCCATGTTTGTCTTCACTCCAATTCGTATATAGAACCATAATTCCCTTCCCAACAAATAGTTCATCCCAAATCAACTAGATCCCACCTACCCCTTAGGCCCAGCTAAGTCACGAAACCAACATGACTTTAGTGGCTTATGGCAGAGGCCCTGCAGTGCCCAAAAATGAGTTCAAGGTCTGACTCCACTATGTACTTCAATATTGTTGTTAGTTGCAGTTGAGTTGATTCTGACTCATGGTGATCCCATGTGTACAGAGTAGAACTGCTCTATAGGTTTGGTTTTGTTTTAATTGTCCTTGAGATCTAAGTTTACAGAGCAAATTAGTTTCTCATTCAAAAATTTATATACAGATTGTTTAGTGACATTGCTTGCCATCCCCACAATGTGACAGCATCCTCCCCCTTTCCACCTCAGACGTCTGGTGTCCATTAGTCCTGTTTGCCTATCCCTTCTTGCCTTTTCATCTTTCCTCTTGGGCAGGCGTTGCCCATTTGGTTTTTTTTACTTGATTGAACTAAGAAGCATGATCCTCGCGTGTGTTATTGTTTGTTTTATAGGCCTGTCTAATCTTTGGCTGAAAGGAAGACTTTGGACGTGGCTTCAGTTCTGAGTTAGCAGAGTGTCTAGAGACATAGTCTCGTGGGTTCCTCCAATCTCTGTCAGACCAGCAAGTCTGGGTTTTTTTGTTTGTTTGTTTTTCTTGTGAATTTGAATTTTGTTCTGCATTTTTTTCCATAGGTTTTTCATGGCTGTGACCTTTCAGAAGTAGATCACTAGGCCTGTCTTCTGAGGTGCCTCTGGGTGGGTTCAAAAAAAACCAGTGACTGACTCACGGTGACCTCATGAGTGTCAGAGTATAACTGTGCTTTATAGGGTTTTCCATGACTGATTTTTCACAAGTAGATTACCAGGCCTTTCTTCCGAGGCACCTCTATGTAGATTCTAACCACCAACCTTTCAGTTAGCAGCCAACAACGTTAACCATTTGCCTCAGCCAGAAATGAACAAATGAGTACTGTTGATTAATTTCTTATGGCTGGGAATAGATGTGGTCAATGAGCATATAACTAACTCTACTTATTCATTCAACAAATTTATATTGAGCATATACTGTAACCAAACCTTTAGCCAAGTACTAGGAATAGAAAGATGAATATGATCTGGTTCCTTTTCTTAGAACTCACAGTATAGTTCTCTAAGTCAAGCATGCATTCAAGTAACATATAGTACTTAAGTGTCATGATACTCACAATAGCAATAACAATTAGGTGCTGGGTGAGTGCAGTAAAGAGAACCAATACATATATACTTTATTTTTCTAAAGAAAACTTACAGAAAGCTTAATTTTTATATGTTCGTGGACTGTCTCACACATTTTGGCCCTTCTCAGAAGTGTGTATGTGCTTGAAGTTCTTACCAGGAACCAAAGACTTTCCAAAGGCACTAATGTTTCTCAGGTTGCTACTAATCCTACTCAAATCTAAACTGTTAGGAAACAAACAAACAATTCTTTTGTTTCCATAAATATTTGAAGTATCATCAAAATAAACCGAGGCAGACGATCTCTAATACTCAAGTATAATCATTCATTTCTTTCACGTCACTCTGATTTTCCTCACTTGAAATAAATGTGGTCTGACATATTGATCATCCGTTCTTTGGTCGTGGGGGGACTTTTATTCTCCTATCGATCTAACTGTTTGGTTTAGGGGAGTTTGTTTATATAGATGGCAGATGATGCTTTAGAAAGTTCATGGTCCAAAAAAAAGGAACTCCATTAAACTAAGTGCTACTGTGCTGTGACAGCTACCCATTAAACAGAAACAGACCTGCTCAGGATCCACCCTGGAGGGCATGCTACCCTCCTGGTCTGTCTGCTGTGGCCACTAAAGTGTCAGATGTCTCCAACTGAGGCATCTCTCCTTAACAATACAGGTACCCAACTTATGATGGGGTTCCATTCTGACGACTCCGTCATAAATCAGTTCTGGCATAAGTTGAATACCTCTTTTTTTTTTAAATTTTCATTATTATTGCCTTATATTATAGGTAGCTTTATAAATTCGATCTTTATTTGTCTTTGGGGGTTGGCATGAGAATGATAAAGTCAGCAAATTACATGCTGCAACATTGTATATAGTACATATTACAAACAATAAGGTGTACAAAAAAAATGGATTTTTTAAGTGCAGTTCGTTGTAACTGGAGTACATGGTACGTCGTGGATTACATGGACTTGTGGAAATATTTAACCTAATTGAGGTATAATTTACATATTATAAAATTCACCTGTTTTGAGTGTAAAATTCAATGCTTTTTAGTGAGTTTACCGAGGTATGTAACCATCACCAAAATCCAGTTTTAGAACATTTTTATTGCCCCAATAAAATTCCTCATGCTCATTTACAGTTAATCCCTTTTTCCATGCCCTGCCCCAAACAACCACTAATCCATTTTATGTATCCATAGTGTTGTCTTTTTGGCACATTACATATAAATGGAATCATACACTATGCAGTCCTTTGTGTCTGGCTCTTTTTACTTAGAATAATGTTTTGAGATTCACCCATATTATAGTACGTATCAGTATTTCATTACACATAGTATTTATTTTATGGATATACCACATTTTGTTTATCCATTCACCACTTAATGAATGTTTAGGTCATTTGTACTTTTTTGCTGTTATGAATAATGCTGTGTCCAAGTCTTTATGCAGAAATATGTTTTCACTTACCTTGGGCAGATACCTAGGAGTGAAATTGCTGGCTCATGTTGTAACTCTGTGTTTAATATTTTGAGAAGTTGCCAAACTGTTTTCCAAAGTGGCTGCACCATTTTACATTTCCATCAGCAATGTAATTGCATTCCCATTTCTTCACATCCTCATCAACATTTGTTATTGTCCGACATTTTACTTATGGCCTTTCTAGTGGACATGAAAAGGTATGTCGTTGTGGGTTGGGTTTGCATTTCCCCAGCGACTAATGATGTTGTGCATCTTTTCATAGGCTTATTACCCATTTGTGTATCTTCTTTCGTGAAATAGCTATTCAAATATTTTGCCCATTTTTAAATTGAGTTGTCTTCTCATAATTAAACTATAAGAATTATTTATATATTCTGTATAAAAGTCCTTTATCAGATGTATAATTTTCAAATATTTTCTGTAATTCTGCGCGTTATTTTTTAACTTTCTTAATGATGTCTTTGGAAGTGCAATAGTTTTTAATTTTGAGGAAGTCTAATTTATCAATTTTTTATTTTATCACTTGTACTTTTGGTGTCACATCTAAGAAAGAAATCTTTACCTTACCCATTTTTTCCTGATGTTTTATTCTAAAAGCTTTGTAGTTTTATTTCTTACATTTAGGTCTCTGATCCATTTTGAATTAATTTTTCTATATGGTGTGAGGTAGGGTCTGAGTTCATATTTTTTCATTTGGATATTCAATTGTCCCAGCAATTGACTGTACTTTCCTCGTTGAATTGCCTTGACACTTCTGTGGAATATCAATTTACCATAAATAGAAGAGTTTATTTCTGGACTCTCAATTCTGTTCCATTGATTTGTAAGTCTGTCTATCTTTATGCCAGTACCACACTATCTTGATAATTGTAGATTTATAGTAAGTTTTGAAAGTTGATGGAAATTTTTCAACCTAAGAAGCTAGTTGGGAATGGGTGAATCTACTCTAACATTTAAAAAAATGTAGCATCCCATTAATACATACTACAAGGAAACAATTAAAACATAAGTGGATGAGTAAAATAGAGGGAAAATGAGAGTAGAAAAGTCAAAGCAAATTGAATTATTACACAAAATTCAAACCATATATTTCCTCTACATTTGCTAGTCATGACCACCATTTTGACTCTGATCTTGATAAGAATCAAGAAGAAAATAGGAACACGTTCATGAATATGTTTCATAAAATAACGCTATACGAGTTCTTAGTAAAATCACATTTCTTGGTTTGAGGATTAGAGGGGACCTTATCCTCCATGTGTTCATAAAAAAACAGCATTGTGTAATATAATAAATAGCATCCTTACCGGAACCCTCACCTTGAGTTAAGCAGAGTTTCAGATTTTTCTTATTATTTTCTGCAACATAGAACAAGTGTCATGAGTAAATGTAAGTATATGCGGAAGTCAAAAGGAGTTTGCTCCTCATTTGGTTAATCCTAGGATAGATGTTTTACTATTAAAGCTATTCTCCCATAAATGGTGTTTTGTTCAATCTTTTTTTTTTTTTTTTCTTTTTTAATGTGTTGGGTAGCAAAGAATTCAGAGTTTTGAGGAAGAATTGCAAGTGCAGCTACAAAAGACCAGACTTACTGGTCTGACAGAGACTGGTGAAACCCCGAGAATATGGTCCCCAGACACACCTACAGCTCCGTAATGAAGTCCCTCATGAGGTTCACCCTTCAGCCAAAGATTAGACAGACCCATAAAACAAAATAAGGCTAAAAGGACACACCAGCCCAGGGGCAAGGGCGAGAAGGCAGGAGGGGACAGGAAAGCTGGTAATGGGGAATCCAAGGTCGAGAAGGGGAGAGTGTTGACATGTCATGGGGTTGGCTACCAATGTCACAAAACAATATATATATTAATTGTTTTATGAGAGAGTAATTTGCTCTGTAAACTTTCATCTAAAGTACAAGGAAAAAAACTAAAAATAGAACTACCGTAAACCAAAAAACCAAACCCATTGCCATGAAGTCAATTCTAACTCATAGCGACCCTATAGGACTATAGAATAGAACTGCCCCATGGGGTTTGCGAGGAGCAGTTGGTAGATTTGAACTGCTGACCTTTTGGTTAGCATCCAAGCTCTTAACCACTGTGAACTAGCATATGACCCAGCAATTCCAGTCCTAGGTATATACCCAAAAGACTTGAGAGCAGAGGCTCAAACACAGACTTGTACATCAGTGTTCATTGCAGCACTGTTCACAATAGCCAAAAGGCAGAAACAACCTAAAATAAATAAATAAAATAAATAAAATGCAGCTACACTATGTTGTAAGTTAAGATCAAAACTCTGTGTTTTAATAATAGATTGAGCAAGGAGTTGGACTGACATCCATTTATGGAAGGAGAGGATGTTTATCTGAGGAGACTTAATCCTACTCACCTGCAGAGAAGGGACAAGAGAAAAACCTATTCCTCCAAACCAAAATCAAAAACCAAACCTGTTGCTGTCGAGTCGATTCCGACTCATACTGACCCTGTAGCGCAGAGTAGAACTTCCCCATAGGGTTTCCAAGGAGCGGCTGGTGGATGCCAACTGCCAACCTTTTGGTTAGCGTCAAACTCTTAACTGCTGCACCACCAGGGCCTCATTCCTCCAAAGCAAGAGCCAAATTATCCTCAAGAATTAATTAGGTTGACAGAGATAGAGATTGCAAACCTAGCTGTCTCTCTGCCTTTTTTCCACCTAACAGCAAGAGGAAAACCCTGGGTGGTGCAAATGGTTAAGTGCTGGACTACTAACCGAAAAGTTGGCCGTTCCAACTCACCCAGAGGCACCTCGCGGAAGTAAAGCCTACCTTCTGAAAAATAACGGCCTTAAACATCCTATGGAGCAGTTCTACTCTGCACACATGGGGTCGCCATGAGTTGGAATTGACATGATGGCAACTAACAACAAAAACAACAGCAAGAGAAATAATATAAGGAGATGAATATTCGAAAATCCATGTCTCTTTCAGGTAACTCATTAAAATTCTGTCAGAAAAATCCAAACCCATCAAGGATCTTAACTTTACATCATTGCACTGCATTGCCAAGGAGGAACATTAGTTGCTGAGGGGCCTGAGTCTTAATGCCAGCTGAAGTCACTGTTCCTGCTGGCACTGCTCATTCTGTGTCTGGAAAGGCAAAGTCATTAGGAGAAAAATAGTTCTAGAATTGGGATGACTGAGCTTTCTTGGTTGACTGATGAGTGAGCAAATGTAGAACATGTAGGATCTCCAAGCACTGTGTCAGGGAGAGTGTGATCAGACCATGGACTAGGACAGCTCAAGAGCCATTCCACCTGTCAGGAAAAGCCATGAAAGAGTCTTTTCCCAAGTCTGGGAAGGACGTACTATCGCAACACTGTGTAAAACTGAAGCAGGAATCATCATGGCTGGACAACCAGCCTCCACAAGATTATGCAAAATGACCCAACAGGATTTCTGGTGAGAGAAAAGTACAGTAACCTTTCCTTACTTGGGTTTCACTTTCTGCAGTCCCAGTTACCCGAATTCCACCGCGGTTCAAAAATGTGAAACGAGTAGAGTGATGAAATCTCGCACCCTGCCACTCCATCCTGCCAGGGGATCACATTCACATAACTTTCATGATGGTATATTGTTATAATTGTTCTATTTGATTATTAGTTATTGTTGTTAATCTCTTACTGTGCCTAATTTATAAATTAAACTTTGTCAGAGGTATGTATGTAAAGGTCAAAACAGCATATATAGGGTTCTGTACTATCTACGATTTCAGGCATCCATGGGGGGACTTGGAACGTATCCCCTACAGAAAAGGGGGGATTACTGTACACAAAAACATGGTTTTATAATTGTGTCCTAAGCCTTGGTAATTAAACCATTCTTGAGAAATAATAGTATTCCAATAACATCACTCTGCTCATATCTTTAAAATGGAACTCAGTCACTTCTAGGGGTACCAAAAACTTTCCTGGGAGAACCTAGGCTAAAGTCTACCTCCCTGAGTCTCCCTTTCTCTTCAGGTTCCAATTTAATGGGCAGGACTGTATTGTCCAGACTGGACTCTGTCAAAATGAGAGTGTTTCTCTGCTAAGAAGGGATGAAAAACAATCTAGAAATAAATACATTCAGGGCAAGCTGATGGCCAGCATTGCCAGAATCCTGGTCCCACATAATTTACTGTGTCTCCTCCAAAGAGTGACTATAATAACCACCTGTTTCTTCACCAAGGCTGGGCCAAAACATAGAAAATCCTTCTCAGGAGTGATCTTCTCTTTGCCATTCCATCCTGACCCAGCATGCTTTGGACACTATTTGTCCCATATCAGTGGCTTATATATGCTGGAGACCCTGGGTTTAAAAATGTACTTGCATGGTGTTAAGTCAGCAGTTCTCAAAGTGTGGTTCTCGGACCAGCAACATCAGCATCGCCTGGGTACTTGCTAGAGGTGCAAATTCTCAGGCTCCACCCAAGATCTAAACCAAGAACTCTAGGAAGAGGCCCCAGCATTCCTTGTTTTAGCAAACCTCCAGTTGATTCTGATGCACACTAATGTTTGAGAAACACTTGTATGAGCTATCAGGAATATCTGTTTCAGAAAACAAATAGATTTTTGTGTACAGAAAAACTTAAAGCCCTAGGACAGAACTATCCTATGGACTTTTGAAGTCTTCCAGGTTTAGATTTTGCATCATTGCAAAGTCTAAGGTATTCAACGAAGAGAGCCTAGGCAGTAAGTCAGTAAGATACTTTAGATGTGATAAGGAAACCTGCCTCTTTATATCCTGGAGTAAATTTACTTTATGTCTTTGAACTTCTGTTCCTCATCTGCAAAATGGATGAGAAAAAAATCTACTTTGAGTGATTGTACGGTTATTTCTTTTTCCAGAAGGTAGAGTACTAAGAAGCAGATTTATTCTCCTGCCTGAAACAACAACAAAAAAAAAAAAAAAAAAAATTGAAAAAATGTATGAAAAAACAATGTTCAAGATACTGAACATCAAGAGGAGCCCTGGTGGCACAGTGGTTAAGAGCTTGGCTGATAACCAAAAGGGCAGGAGTTCAAATCCACCAGCTGCTCCTTGAAAAGCCTATGAGGCAGCGTTACTCTGTCCTATAGGGTCACTATGAGTCGGAATCCACTCAATGGCAATGGGATTTTGGTTTTTTGGTACGTCAAGAAATGGAAGACAGTGATCTCTAAGAAACAGGAAATAAATGAGATGATCTCTACAAAAGCCTTAGTTTACTGCCTTGAAAGAGTTTCTACACCGTAGGGAACCCAGGAGGATTTCAGAAAACTCTTACTTGAGGAGATGGCATGGAAATTGAAGGAGATGGTCCAGGAAAACCAAGATGGCTAGAGTTCTCAGGGTAGAATACTGGAGAGGAGAGAGCTGCACAGAGACAGAGAACATCATTTGGCTTAGGAGATATTTGAGAGTCTCTTCTTTATCATGTCCAGCATCCTGCGTATCCTTGGTTCACTTAAGGGCATCAGTTCTTCCTTATTAGAAAGTAAAGTGTTTGGTTTATCACCTACAGATGGATAGATAGCTGCTGTCAAGTCATCTCTGACTCACGACAACCTTATGTACAATAGGATGAAATGTTGCCTGGTCCTGCATCATCCTCATGATCACCAGCATGTTCAAGTTCATTGTTGTAGCTATTGTGTCAATCCAACTCACTGAGGGTCTCTCTTGCCCTCATTAGTCCTCTGCTTCACTAAACATGAGCTCTTCCTCCAGCGATTAATCTAACCTGATGACATGTCCAAAACAAGCAGTTCAGATAATGTTTTCTTGTGATCAATAAGATTTTCATTAGCTAATTTTCTGAAGTAGATCGCCAGGCCTTTCTTCCTAGTCTGTCCTAGTCTGGAAGCGCCACTGAAATATGTTGCACATGGGTGACCCTCCTGGTATTTGAAATACTGGTGGCATAGCTTTCAGCATCACAGCAACACACAAGCCACCACAGTATGACAAACTGACAGAAGAGTGGTGGTTATCACCTATACAGAGCAGTTATTTGGTTGTGAGCTCCTGCAACACTATAGGTAGCTGAATGGTGGATGGGAATACTTTTCTCTAACCTTCTGACAGGTATATCTGAGGATCAGTCTCAAGAGATGATATTTGTGATCAGAATTCTGGCTCTAATTTATTTTTAAAGCTGATGTGCTAGCCCAGCATGGTCAGGGTGGTTCTCTAGCGTTTAGCAAGTCAAAGGCACGCATTTCTTATACATTCTTCCATTTCCAGCAAAGGTCTGCAGCTCCATAAGTCTCAGTTCTCACAGGAGTATGAAGAAAGTAAGAAGATTGGCAATGCATTCTCCATGGCCATGATAGGATATCTGGTCTTTTAAAAGTGATTATAATGTTAATGAATGGCAAATGCATTTTCAAAGAGATTTGAATGGTGTTAATAACTGTGAATTTTGACATTTCTAATATACATCTAAAAATTAATGTAGGATTTTGGATAGAAATTCTCATATTCCCTCTGGTGGACTCTAAAATCATTACGCTTCTAATGGATGAGCCACTTTGTATCTTCAGATTTTCAATATGTCCACCCAACACAAAAAACGTCCAAGTCAAAAGGGCAAATAACCACAACAAATCTATAGTTAAATCCATATTTGATGTCAGAAAGCTCTCTCCTTCTCTCTTTTTCTTTGCTGTTTTTTATTGGATATTTGATGGAGGTCTAGAGAGGAAATCTAATTGCTTCTTTATAGTTCTTTGTATTTTTTGTGTGTCTATATATTTTTGTTTATTGACTCCTGTATTACCACACATTACTTTCATTCTATTTTCCCTCTAACTCGACTCTCTGTTTGTTTTATCTGAGTTTTTGTGGGATTTCTTTTTTTTCTTGCAAACCAGTATGGTATTATATCTAGATATGGGTGAGTATACAGTCCTTTGTATTCATTTCTCAATAAGGAGAAGCTTTAAGTTTGCCTTTTTAATTGTAAGAGATTGCGTGAATCCACCTACATACTTTCTCACCCAGGCCTGACTGAGGTGGTTGACCGGGGCGAGAGCTCAGATGATGGCTCTTGCATGGAATAAAACTGACCTATGATGATGAAACCAATAACTTTCATCTTATTGGTGCCTATGTCTACAGTATGGAGTCCCTGGGTGGCGCAAAAGGTTAAGCGCGAAAAGTTAAGCTAAAAGATTTGTAGTTTGAACCCACCCAAAGGTGCCTCAGAAGACAGGCCTGGTGATCTTCTTCTGAAAGGTCACAGCCTTGAAAATCCTATGGAGCATGGTTCTTCTCTGACACATATGGGTCGCCATGAGTTGGGATGGACTCAATGGCAACTAACAACAAAAAAAGCGTATAGTAATTACTGTTATCAAAGTCAGAGTTAGAGATTACCTTCTCACTGTTCTTGGTATGCCTTAGCATGAAAAGGTAAGGGGCTCATATTATAGAAAGCATTCTCAAACCAGAATTTGCAATGTCATATATTGGAGGTTTACCCTGACGTGGGTTCTGCTCTCTTATCATACAACAACCTTGCCTCTCACCTCTTAACTAATAGCTATTACAACTAGTGACTTCAGATGAACTCAGAATACATTCACACTTACGTTTAAAGAGGAGATTAATAGGTGTCAAAGAGAGTCACTTCACTGACAATTATTCTTAGAATTAAAAGAGTATCTAAAAAGAGAATGCTTTGTAGAAGAAAAGGGAATACGTTTAAAGACAGCATATCATTACCTTGAGGAATTTATACAATTTCCCACCTGAGTACCATATTGTCAAAATATTTCCTTTACTATGAGAACCTTAAACAGGAATTCTTATTTTTAGGTACATGGATGGGCTTCAGGAGTAGATGAATTGCCTGAAATGTGTACTATTTGTGTGTTTGTATGTGTGTGTGCACATGTTTGTCTTTTTCTGGACAGTGGGTCCATGGTCTTCATTACATTTTCTCAAAAAAGTCAGTGTATCAAATACCTATTGTGTACTCCTCCAGATTGCCTCAGTCCCACCCCCTATTCCAGCTTCTGCTCCAATCACCAATCCTGAATGTGTTTTCACCAGCTTTTTGCATGTGCAACCTGAAAGCACCTCACCTCAGGCCACACCCCACACCTCCTGCATTCTACTCTGGATGGTTTCTGACACTGTAGGTACCCATTTAACATTCAGACACCCTGAGCAATGGTGGCCAGGAATCAAGAGATAAAGGCTTCCCTGTTTCATCCCCAAAAGGAACATTCTGATTTGCATTTCCTAAGGTTCGTCAGAAGGTCTCTTAGGCATCAAGCAATGGCCAATTCAAAACATTTTTGTATTGACTTGCCCTCCTTCCCTGCCTCACTCCTTGTTGTCCCACTCTCCTGCTTCTAGAAGTCATGTTCCCAAATAAGCTATCTGCTCACAAGCCTTTTTATCTCAAGGGGAACTCAAGTTAAGACTGCCAGTGACTTAAACAATGCTAAGACCAGCTATCCAAAAACCTATGCAGTTTCTCACTTGAGGACTGTATTGTCCTTGTCCAAACTTTTCCTTCACTAGGGACCGATGACTGCAACATCTGAACTTAAACTCACATTGTGTCCTTGGTATAATCTCTGAGTTGTACCTCCTCTCTAATATGCCTTTGGGACTCTGTTTATGAAAAGCCTGAAACGAATTTTTGTGCCAAGTGGCAGAAAAATACCGTAATGATTGTAGCATCAAAGAGCCAAGCTTATCCACACTTAACCAGTGCCCACAACTCTTTCTTTGCCCTATTTCCCCTTTATCAGACTTTAGTCATTTGCTCACCTGTGATCCCACTCCCTCCTTAAATACGTCTGTTCCAGCACATGGTAGGCAGAATCCTAAAATGACTCCAGGGACCCACACCCTTGTTAATCTCCCCTTAAGTGTAATCAGGACCTTTTTATATGATGGGATATGTTATTTATATGGCAAAGGTGAGGGAATTTTGCAGATGTAATTAAAGTCCCAAATCAGTTGACTCTGAGTTAATCAAATAAAGATTATCCTGAGTGGACATGACCTAATCAAGAAGGCCTGTTAAAAGTGGGTTTAAGCCTTTCCTGAGCTCAGAGATGCTCTCCTACTGATCTGGAAGAAGAAAGCCACCGTGAGTTCTATAGCTGCAAGGAAATGAATTCTGCCAACAGCCAAGTGGTTTGGAAGAGGACTCTGAGCCTTAGATGAGACTGCAGCCCTGGCCAATACTTTAAACTGTAGCCTTGTGAGACCCTGAGCAGAGGCCTCAGCTAGGCTGTCGGTAGACTACTGACCCATAGAAACTAAGTGATGCTAAATATTGGTTTTTTAAGAGTCTAAGTTTTAGGTAAGTTGTTACACAGCAACAGAAAACGAATACATAGCACCTGACACATAATTTTTGTTTACATGAATACTTTCTTACCTGTCAAAGCCTTCCTAAAGGGCTGTTGTTGTTGTTAGGTGCTGTCGAGTTGGTTCAGACTCATAGCGACCCTATGTACAGCAGAATGAAATACTGCCCGGTCCTGCACCATCCTCACAACCCTTGCTATGTTTGAGTCCATTGTCGCAGCCACTGTGTCAATACATCTCATTGAGGGTCTTCCTCTTTCTCACTGACCCTCCACCTTACCAAGCCTGATGTCCCTCTCCAGGGACTGGTCCCTCCTGATAACATGTCCAAAGTACGTGAGACAAAGTCTTGCCATCCTTGCTTCTGAGGAGCACTCTGGCTGTACTTCTTCCAAGACAGAGTTGTTTGTTCTTCTGGTAGTCCATGATATATTCAATATTCTTCGCCAACAGCATAATTCAAAGGAATCAATTCTTCGGTTTTCCTTATTCATTGTCTAGCTTTCACACACATAGGAGACAACTAAAATACCATGGCTTGGGTCAGGTGCACCTTAGTCCTTAAAGTGATATCTTTGCTTTTTAACACTTTAGAGGTCTTTTGCAGCAGATTAGCTCAGTGCAATGCATCGTTTGATTTCTTGACTGCTGCTTCCATTGGAGTTGATTGTGGATTCAAGTAAAATGAAATCCTTGACAACTTCAATCTTTTCTCCGTTTATCATGATATTGCTTATTGGTCTAATTGTGAGAAGAATTCTTGTTTTCTTTATGTTGAGGTGCAATTATTATTATTATTATTATTATTATTGAGAACAGCAAAAAATATGACTGCAAACTTGTCTTCCTTCTGCTAGTTTTGGATTTAATTTACTCTTCTTTTTCTAAGTTCCCAAGGTGTAAAGTTACATTATTGATTTGAGATATTTCCTTTTTTTTAACCTATTTTTCAAAATCTTTGTTGAAGAGTAATTCACATAAAATACAATTCACCAACGTTAAGTGAACACTGGGATAATTTCCCCCTCCACTTCCCTCTCCCTCCAGCCCTGGTAACCACCAATTTTCTTTTGTCTTGATGTACTACAGATATTTTATGTAAGTGAGTTCATAAAATACTTATCCTTTTGTGTCTGGCTTATTTTACTTAGCATAATGTTTTCAGGATTCATGCATGTCATAGCATGATCAGTACTTCATTTTTCTTTATAGCTGAATAATATTCCATATTGTGTATTGGTTATCCATTCATCTGTTGATGGTCATATGAGTTATTTCCACCTTTTTTGCTATTGTAAATAATGCTGCAATGAACATTGGTGTAAAAGTATCAGTTTGAGTTCCTGCTTTCAATTCTTTTGAGTATATACCAGGACTGGAATTGCTGGATCATATGGTACTTCTATGTTTAATTTTTTTAGAAATTGCCAAACTCTTTTCCACACAGTGGCTGCACCATTTTACATTTCCACCAGCACTGTACAAATGTTCCGATTTCTCCACGTCTTTGCCAGCACTTGTTTTCCTTTTTTGATAATAGCCATCTTAGCGAGTGTGAAGTGGTATCTCACTGTGGTTTTGATGTTGAGCATCTTTTCATGCACTTGTTGGACATTTGTATATAATCTTTGGAGAAATGTCTATTCATGTCTTTTACGCATTTTTAATTGGGTTGTTAGTCTGTTTTTGAGTTTTAAGAGTTCTTTATAAATTCTGAATATTAAACTCATATCTGATATATGATTTCCAAATATTTCCTCTCTGTAGGTTGTCTCTTCACTTAATAATGTCTTTTGATGCACAGTGATCTTTACTTAATTTTAATTAACATATTTTAAATTACAGTAGCATTTTGATAAGTTATTGTGGCCATAATCACAGAATTAACTACTTATAAAATAACTCTCATGTCTTTTGAAGGCTCATCATTATAGTTCTGCTGAAGCCTCAGGGGTTGTCAAACCCCCAGGCATGAATGCAATATTGAGATCAGAGGTAAAATTCTCAGAAGAAAAAAAAAAAGCTATTTTGTAAATGAGAGATAAAAAGTTATTACAGGCTAACCCTTTCTCATGTCAATTTCTTAAATGTGAAAAATATCCAATGAACCCATTAAATACATCTTGACAGACTAACAGCAGGAGGCTTGTTGACCTTTCACCTCATATTGATTTCCCCTTCAGTCGTTTTCCTTGGTGATTTCCACTTTTCCTGCATATATTTTGCCTCTCCACATGCTATTTCTGTAATCACTTGCAATGGAAACTCACAGAAAGACCTAAGCTGCAGATGCTTCCAGAGAACCCTGGAAAAAAAGCAGCTATATTACTCACGTCTATCAATAAGTTACTCAGTTAGCTAATATTTTTATAAAATGCACATACTCTTGCCATGTAAATAATGCAACTGAGCGGATAAACATTTGGGTGAGTCAAAATGCTCATGAATTATTCTTTATTTCTATAATCATCAATTCCACCAGTGTTGATTAATGAGCCACTCTAGGCCCTGGGTGGCACAAATGGTTAAGCTCTCCCCTTTAACTGAAAGGTTGGCAGTTCGAACTCATCTAGAGGCACCTCAGTAGACAGGCTTGGTGATCTGCTTCTGAAAGTTCACAGCCATGAAAACCCTATGGAGCATTCTACTCTGCACGTATGGGGTGGCCATGAATTGGAATCGACTTGACAGCAACTAATAACAACAACTAGGCTTTGGCACCACAATGAAGACCCAAAGAATGGAAAAGGAGCTGAGGGCACCCTGCTCAAGGAACTTTAAATCTGGTGTAGGCAAATATTATATATACGGAACAGCCAGAAAAAAGAAAAAAAAAAAAATCACAAATTGAGAAGTAAGCAATCAGAAGGACATTTGTAGGTGCTCAGGAATTAAAATTAAGTGAGCAATCTATGTGAACTCACTTCACCCTGAAGGAGTCAAGAAACAAGAAGAGTCTGGGGTGGTTCTCATTTGATTTTGGAAATGCATTATTCTGTGTCATGTCTGTCGTCAGTAAGGAGTGATCAGGGGATATCAACATGAAAGGCGTCTAAGCAGGTCAGACTCACTCTGAAATAAGTGGACAGTGAATAGAGGGGGGATGCATGTCGAGCCAACTCTGACTCATAGCGACTCCATGTGACAGAGTAGAAGTGCCCCATAGGGTTTCCGAGAAGTAACTGGTGGATTTGAACTGCTGACCTTTTGGTTAGCAGCCAAGCTCTTAACCACCGCTCCACCAGGGCTCCTATGTGAGTTGTAAAGTGCTTTAAAATAATCTGTATCTGTTATCTGCAAGTTAGTGAAACTTCTAAAGGAGCATTAGTCAAAATTAAATATTTTGAACCATGTGAAAAAACTGTTAAAATTATGTATCCTTGTTAGTTTTTGTGTATAATCTTAAATTTGTGGCTACTGACATTTGAAAGTGTCAATATTGTTAGTTTGTGACTGTCTTCCTCCATGTTCCTCCATGCACTGATCTTAAAATTAAGCTTATCATCACCCCCTCTCCAACCCAACACACCAAAAACCAAAGTCATTGCACATAGTATTAATGAGAAGTATAGGCTTGCTGAAGAGTTCATGTGGAGAAGGAAGCACATGTTTATATCAGAAAGAAGCTTAGTAAAAAACTCTCGAGGCATTCATGTTCTTCCCTAGATTCCTCTTTGGCAGCCCTCTCCCCTCCCTTCATTTGTGAAGGGTCCATGGCTCCCTTAGGTCCACATCCTGGCTAATGGGTCTACTCCCTGCTTCTATCTCTGTGCTCTTTTTGCAGACTACCTTAGCTACGATTCAGCTCCAGGCTTTCATGCCAATCTGACTTACCTGCTGGCAAGTAAAGAATTCTCCAGTTACGAGGCTCCACCCACTCTCTGAAGCAGTGGGAGATAGTACATTACCGATAGGGATTTTGCCACCCCAAATTTTTTCCTGTTACATAAAGTTTGGAATTAGAGAGAGAGAGCAGCAATTTAACCTTAATACAGAAATGAAACAATGTAAGTATATTCTTAATGAAATCCCTTGACCATTTCTTCAAGAAATACTCCAAAGTTTTCCTGTACTCCACAGACCCCCTACTCCACAATATTTCCATTCGCTCTTAGCAGATGGTCTTATCTCTAGCATCACTGAGAAAATTGAGGTCCGTAAGTGGTAACTCCTTCAACTTCCTTCTATACTACCTACAAATATCTCCAACTCCACCTCCACCTCCACCTAGTCTTTTCTGCTTCCTTCATCTCAGTGGAAGAGTAGACACCTCACCTGTTAAAGACTTTTTCCTCCACTTTGTGCTTGGACCTCTCCCCTCTCACTTTCTTAGATCCAATAGTCACCCCTCTGCTTAAAACTGCCCCCCAACTGCCCATCACACCTCAAATCAAATCCAAACTCCTTATTGCAGACTACAAGGCACCACTTGACCTGACCTGTGCCTGCCTCTCTGACCTCATTTCTCACAACCCAGTCCTTAAATCTCTGTGGCTTCTTTCTGTTTCCCAATCATACCAAGCTCATTTCCACCATAAACTTGAACACTGGCTCTTGGTTCTATCTAGAATGTTCTTCCCAAGAGCATCTATGGCTGGCTTCTTTTCATTCAAGTCTCAGCTCAAATGTGAATATGAGTCCTCAAAAAGGACTTAACTAAATACCCAATATAAAGAGTTCCCCCACAACAAGAGGGGGAAAAAAAAGGAAACCTTCAATTCTCTGTTATATCACTGGCTAAAATTACCTAATTTACCTTGTCTATTCTCCCTGTTTCTTGGCCGTCTCGCCCATCAGAATGTAATCTCCATGAGAACAAGGACCTTGTCTGTTATTTCAAGGCAAGTCCCCAGTGTCTTAAGGAAGAGCCTGGTGCTCACTATCAGTCCTAAGCATCATATTGAACTCATCATCTCCTCTCTCCCATATTTCCAGCCCATTGTCTCTGGGACTATTTCTCCTTGGCATAGAAACCTGCTCAAGGATTTCTCTTTCTAAAAGCAAAAGCTTTCATCTCATCACACATCTCTCATTAGCTACCAGCCTGTCTCTTTCTTCCCTTTCAGGTCCACAATTCCTTAAAGAGGACCTTAAACCATCTATTCACAACTCCTCAATATGCTTTCACTGTTCAACCCACTACAGTGTGACTTTGCTACCCCCACCACCCCGTCAGTGTCTTTCATGAGGTGATAAATGGTCACCAGATTGCCACAGCCTACAGACACTTTCCTCTCCTCATCTTACTTGACCATCTGTGACGTTTGATATGATTGACTGTCTCCTTTTTCCTGAAATTCTCTCCTTCAACGTTCATGAAGCCACATTCTACTAGTATTCCTTTTTATCTTCTCCTTATTGATTTTTCCTTTTCTACGTGGATCTCTCTTTCTCCACACTCTTGAGGGGTTACAACTCCAGTGCCTCTAGGGACCACGCAGGAAATGTACAGATGTGAAGGGGCTGCAGTAATGAACAGTGGTGGTAGGGACTGGGAGGAAACACAGAATGTTCCCTACCCTGCCAGAAGTCATCCAAACCGAAGTTTTTATAAAATGCTGTGTTAGCCAAACAAATTGTATCTCTGGGCTAATGTTGTTAGTTGTCCTTGAGAAGGCTCTGACTCATGGTGACCCCGCATATAACAGAATGAAACGTTCCTGGTCTTGTGTCATCCTCACAATTGCCAGCATGTTTGAGTCCATCCTTGCAGCTGTTGTGCCAGTCCATCTAGCTGAGTGTTTTTCTTGCCTTCACTGGCCCTCTACTTTACCAAACATGATGTCCTTCTCCAGCAATTGGTCCCTCCTGACGACACTTCCAAAGTAAGCAAGTCAATGCCTCAGACAATATTCTGCAATCTATAGGGTTTTCATTGGCTGATTTTTGGAAGTAGATGGCCAGGCCTTTCTTCCTAGTCTGCCTTAGTCTGGAAGTTCTGAAATCTATCCATCATGGGTGACCCTGATAATATTTGAAATACCAGTGGCATAACTTCCAGTATCATAGCAACATACAAGCCACCACATTACAAGAAACTGACAGATGGTTGGTGGGTCTTGGCTAATTATAAAAAAAAACCAAACCAGTTGCTGTTGAATCAGTTCTGACTCATGGTGATCCCATGTGTGTCAGAGTAGAACTGTGCTCCATAGAGTTTTAAATGGCTGTGATCTTTCAGAAGTAGATCACCAGGCCTGTCTTCTCAGGCACCTCTGGGTGGATTCAAACTACCAACCTTTTCGTTAGGAGCCAAGTGCTTAACTCTCTGCACCATCCAAGGACTCCTTGTAAGCTGACAGAGGCCACAAATTTGTAATCTTTGCATTAAATGTTGTCTTTCCTTTGGCTTCTGCTTTCTACTACGTACACTCTCATTTGGTACTTTAGGCACAACCACAGATTCAACTGTCACTTAGCCTTTGCTGATTCCTGAGTCATTATATCTCTAGGCCTGTATATCATAGAGATTAGGACACAGGCACAAGGTCAGAAAGAAAAATAATTTTGAGTCCTTCCTCAGCTATGTACCAGCTCTGCGACCTTGGGCAAATGACTTTCATTCTCTGAATCTTGGTTTCCTTATATTCAAAGTGTAGGTAACTATACTGTATTCTTAGGCAAATGACAAGTGCCTTCTGCGTTTGTTTGCTGACCTTGCCCTCCCACCACCCCCCATTCCTTAGAGGCACCCTCACAGGTGCCCATGCCAATCCTCTTCCATCTGTTGCTGTAAAAAAATTAGCATATCGCACTTACAAAAATACCTCCGGAGTGGAGGGGGGCGTGGCCGGCAAACAAATGCAGAAGGTCCGCATCATTTCCGTAAAAGTACAGTAGTCATTCTTATAAAGGTCTTTTGAAGTTGTGATTGATTCATGTCAAGTACTTAGCACGCTATCTAATATGTAATAAGTGCTCAGTAAAAGTTAGCTCTTACATATCTAACTGCTTAAAGAACATCTCTGCAGAAGTGGACAAAGACACCCCAAATTCAACATGTCAAAGCTGAACTCATTGTCTTTCTTGCATAGCTTGCTCCTTGTGTTACAAGAACCACCGTTTATGCAGGTCGTCAGGCCAGAAACCGGGAATCATTCTAGACTCCTTCCCCTCCATTTCTGGCCCCGCTTCCACACATCATCACCTAATCCCCCTCAACAGTTTTTAAGAGGCCCAGACATTTGGCTTCCATGATGATTTATCGAGTCTACTCCCTTTCCCTCTGTTCTATCATTGTCTTGATTCTAGTGCTCAGCATATCTCCTCTGGATCACTGCCATTGTCTCTTAACTGAACCCTCAGGCTCATGTCTCAAGCTCCTTCAATCCATTCTTTAAACTTTTCTTAAAGTGATCTTTCTAAAATGAAAGTTTAATCATGCCACTCTACTTGAAAACATTCCAAATACCCCTCTCAGCCTATGTGATAACGACAGTTTTCCTAATCTAGCTCAGTTAAGGCCCTTCGGATCTAGCCCTCACCTTCTCTTCAAGCATCTTCTTCTGCTGCTCTTAGGCCTGCATTTTTTGCTTTAGCTATTGCCAATGACTTTGACTTTCTTATTGCATCTTTCAGGGATGCCCTTCCTGGCCTCTCTATCAGGCTAAGCTCTATTTATTTTAGTTCAAGCATTGCCTGTCCAGTTTCCTCTGGAGTATGCCTAGTAAGGAGCCCTGGAGGTGAAGTGCTTAAGAGCTATGGCTGCTAACCAAAACTCAGCAGTTCAAATCCACCAGTCGCTCCTTGGAAATCTTATGGGGCAGTTCTACTTTGTCCTATAGAGTCGCTATGTGTCAGAATCGACTTGACGGCAACGGGTTTATGCCTAGTAAACAGACCTATTTCAATTACAATAATTTTGAAAATGGAGGGAAAAGCTAACATTATTTGGAGGAAAAAAGGGCTAATAACCTAGGACACATGACATTCTTTTATGGTGATAAAGTGAGAAAAACAAAATAAGCATCAAGTATGCAAGTGAAAAAGGAGATCTAGCTGGGTGATTTCATTTCTCAATACTTGTCATTTGGGAAAAACAACAATGAAAAAATATTTTAAGCTAATAATCATGTGGTTTTTCAATTATAACTGAATACAAAGATGTAATAGGCCGATTTGCAGATGCTTATAAATGACCCACTCTTCCGGCAGCACAGACGTTGGGAACTGAGGAAAGCTTATCAGTACAGGAGATGCCTAGTTTATAAGAATTTATGAGACAGGTTAATTATTTAGGTTATTTTTATGTTAAGAGAAAAGCTAAAATCTGTGGAATAAATAAAAATGCATACCTTTGCTTTAACATATGAGTTTATGTCAACAATATGATTAAAAGATATATTTAAACCTACCTCAAGATTTCTCAGACTAAACAGGCAGCTTCTGTCCAGCGGTGAGATGGGAAGGCAGAGAGGGTTAGGAGCTGGTTGAATGGACATGGTGAATCGGGGGTGGAAAGGAGGAGTGTGCTGTCACAGTATAGGGAGAGCAATTAGGGTCACATAACAATGTATGTATAAATTTTTGTATGGGAGACTAACTTGAAATGTAAACTTTCACTTAAACTAAAACAATAAACCAAAAAAAGATTTCTCAGTAACTTAAGCAAATTACTGCATCTGTAAAATTTACGGTATATTTGGGGATGATATGTATTTTGTGGCATATGCAGACTTAGATATCACAAGTAGTTATATAAACGCAAATCACATTCCATCTCACCCTTTTTCTTTATTTTAAGAAAATGCTATGTCCACTAGCACAATGTTTCTCAGACTACGGGTCCCTATCCATTAGTGGCTCAAAATTTTAATTTAGTGGCTTTTACCAGAATTCTAAAAACTAAACAAAAACAGAATAAATTAGAAAACATCAGAGTAACACATAATTAGGGAAGCACTGTTTTCTTATATGTTTAATATAGAAGTATATGTAGTAAAACTTGAGAAAGTCAGAACTTGTGTAAGGCGGAAACCTGTCAGAGAAGGAAAACTGAAGTATTTTCCACTAAAACAAGTGATAGAAAAGTGGTCAGACTGCAAACTTTCAAAGCTGGAAAACTTGTGAAACCCAGGAAAACAAGACAGTCCCACTGAGTTCCGGCTCTCACAGGTTTCACCATCTATATAGAGCTTATGTGTATGGTGTGTGTGTGTGTGTGTGTGTGTTTAGTGGCCCATGTCATAAAATGTATCTCCTTCTGTGGGTCATGGTCAAAATGTTTGAATTGCACTGCATTAGAGAAGCTTAGGTCAGGGAGAGAATAGCTTTAGAGCAAGTGGCTTCTGAGTTCTTTCAGTTTTAATCCAGTGTTGAAAGCTGCTTGGAAATACAAAGCATCTGACAAGTCCAGGCATGAGACACCTTTAATGACATCACAGCATTTTTTCTCTTCCATCTTGAGGTACCGAATGAAGGCAAACTTTCATTTTCCTTCCTAACTGGAATACCGTTTATCACTTGGCAATGAGAGCTCTACAGTCTATTTGCTTTCTTGTTTTCTCCAGTTACTGGCAAGTGAGAGAGAAGTCCGGCACACTGGTTAGTTTTCCACAGCCCCATGGCTGCCCTGTCATTCCCCTGATTGCCTCCTTCCCCTTCCTTTCTCCCAAACACACAACCTGATTTAATTTCCTAGATTTTGTGTGAAGGCATAATTATTTTTTTATGCCTGTAATTTTGTTATAAGCTCCTCAAACTTTCTGGAAGTTAGTGCTTCTAAATAACTTACGTCATGCAGGCATCCCTTCTACTTTCAATTTATCAGCTAACTTGCAAAACCATGAAAATAACCATACACACAAAAAAAGTTAAGATATCCTCTCTTATTTTTATGGATAATTTCCAGTAAAATAAATAGGTGCAATTTTACAGTCACGAGGAGAATCTTTATTCCTTTATCCTACACAAATTTCAGTTGGTGTTATTATATTGCACGGTGTCAAGAAGTTGGACAATTTTAGCTTTCAGTTTTTCTTGAAAGAACAATCAAAAAGGACAGTCAGAGTTTTATTCCTGTGTCATAGTAGAGTGTCTCTTTCATTTCACTCACTGGAGATGGCAGTTAAGTAAAAGCTGAATCAATTACTTTTATTTGCTTTTTACTACACACACAAAAAAAACTTATAATGCATCTCCCATGAAAATGCTCAGATGTGATGGCTGTGAGAACTGCGAATTATTTTGGAATCCTTGAGGATGTTAGATCTTGCATATATGTTAAGGAGCCTGGAGATCCCTTTAAAGTTCTAATAGCAATTTTGAATAGTCACTTACTCTCCAGAACCATAAATCACGGGCCATGTTTACCAGCCTTTAGCATTCTCCTCCTCACCCCTAGACCTTCATAAAAATGATTACCAGACCTGAATTGATTGCCAGGACTGAAAAGATTAGCAGGCTTGAAAGCTTCGAGTCTTAATGGAAATAATGGAGGTGGATATTTCCAGATTCATACAATTCTAATCAGAAGGCAGTAGAATCTGAGCTAGCCCTCAGGGGTTTGTCAAGCCACAACTACAGCTGATATCCTGGTCCAGTTTTTAATTAAGGCTGCTAATTATGCAGAAGAGTACCTTTTTTTTTTTTTAATAATGTAAACAACAAGAGGCTGATCTGAGACCACCATCTCTTGACCTGTCTGAGGCAGAGCCTTGAGAACACTAATCTAGGTGGAAATAATTAGATTTCAATTAGCTTCGGAGCAGTGGCACTGTTTTTAAAAATAATCAAAGAAGTGTCAGAACGAGACAATGTAAACAGTAATCGATACTACAATTACTCATCCAGGGTAGAATTAGAATCTGGGGCTTCCAGGAGTTTAGATTTAATGTCTTGCAGAAAGGGAAGTTGTGGACGCTTATTTCCAGGCCTTTTCAACAGAAGATAGGAAGGTGGTTTAAGAATTCTAAGCGATTTGTTTTAGTATCTATTATTGCAGGCACAATTGGTCTAATGTCTGGATATGTGAGCTCCCCATTCACAGTGTCACGAAGGACGAGGAGAAATATCAAGTTCCACAGAGGCCAAAAGGGACAGATCTGTTTACCTCATGAAGTTAATTGAGTACGGTGAGATCATCGTGATAGGGGGTCATGGAGCAGCTCGTAGGGTTACCAGATTTAGCAAATAAAACTACAGGACATCAGTCAAATTTGAATTTCTGCTCACCAGCGAATAATTTTTTAGTGTGTATGTCCCGAATATTGCATATTATTGCAATTATTCTTTGTTTATCTGAAATTCGATTTTAACTAGGTGTTCTATTATTTTCACTGGCAACCCTATTTCAGGAGGTGAATATAGTTCCTCCCAAGTTATTTCAGGCTTCTTTAGTCTATTGTAAGTATTTATGGAAAATATTTCAGTTTGCCAGAGTCTCTGTTTGCCAGTAAACTATGCGCATACACATGGAGTACCAGATAGGTCGAATCTTCCCCTTCACAAGCAGCGTAGTTGGATAGATGAATGAGGTATTTACTTTCACATCCATCTGTAATTCTTCACGTATTAAACTTATTGATAGTCCCTAATGACATAATCCAAAGGGATAATATTTTAGGAGTCTGAAATTCTATGAAATGCTGATGCTTTTTGTTTCAACATAATTTTTGTGACAGAAATTTTAGTGTCAACTCATGCTATATGTTCTACTTATATTAAAAATACATGTATTATCTCAAAATATTTATATTTATGGTACTTAAACATGCATATATAAATTTAGCTTGTTACTCTTTCATGGATATTGGAAGTCATGTGGTCTGGCCCCTCTTGTTCAGACTATTAATATTTTTAAAGTTTTCAAACTGCTTTCTTAGGATAGCTAGCACAGCACTGTATTCTTACACAGTTATGGAAACTATAAGGATTTAGTTCTGAAAATTAATTTCTTTCATATCATTTTTCTCATCGTATTAATACAGTAAGATCTGCGAAAGCCAGAGACTGTGTAAGGCGGAAACCTGTCAGAGAAGGAATATGCAAGTATTTTTCACTAATAGAGAACAACAGAAAAGTGGTAGACAGCACCCTGTCAAAAAAGGAAAACTTGTGGGACCTAGAAAAACAAGTCAGTCCCGTCCATTCTGGCTCTCACAGGTTTCACTCTATGTCACAATGTACGGTTTTCAGACACTTTGCTCACATCACCTTGGCTCATACTCCCAGGACCCTGTGAGTTAGATAGTGTTACCGTCCTTTTAGAGAAGAGGAAACTCAAGCTCAGGCTAAGTGTCTTGCCTACGGTCATTGGACAAGGAAGTGACAGAGGCAACAAAAGCCCTCAGGTCTTCTGACCCCAGTGCTCTGCTCATTCTGTTAGGTCAAGCTATGGTCTCAGTAATGACTCTAAAACTCAAACAGTGGATATTCTCTAAGAATGTAATACTGGGAAAGTTATAGGTATCCTTCCCAAGAATCACTTCCTAGTAATTCTTGTATTAATTCACACCTTCATCTCTAAACTTTATCTCATTGGATTTTTTTTTTTTTTGGAGATGTAGGTTGTCCCGATTCCTGTTGACATCAGAGACTGCAGCTGCATGGCTATCCTTGCCGCTGTCGCTGCTTTGCCTACTGTGTACACCATTTCCCCCTTCACTGTGTTCCCCAGCCTGCTGTGCTTTGGTACTAATTCTATTCTCATGTTGTTGTTAGCTGCTGTTGGGTTGATCCCCAGCTCATGGTGACCCCATACACAGCAGAAAAAAATGCTACCCGGTTCTGCACCATCTCCGTGATCATTTGTGAATTGGACCCTTATGCTCCACAGGGTTTTCCTTAGCTGATTTTCAGAAGTAGATCGCTCAAGCTTTTCTTCCTTGTCTGTCTTAGTCTGGAAGTGCAGCTGAAACCTCTTCAGCATCACAAAAACCCTCAAGCCTCCAATGAGGAAGGAGTGATGGTTGTGCATGAGGTGCATTGGCTGGGAATTGGAAGGCAAGAATTCTACCATTGATCCACCAGCGCCTCAAACAAGTTGCCATTAAATTGAGTCTGAATCATGGTGAACACATATGTGTCAGAGTAGAAGTATGCACCATGGGGTTTTTAATGGCTGATTTTTTTGGAAGTAGATCGCAGGCCTTTCTTCTGAACCATATCTGGGTGGACTTGAACATCCAACCTTCAGTTAGTAGCTGAGAGCGTTAACCATTTACACCACCCAGGGACTTCTCTATCCTCACAGGACTTATGAAAATGCAGTGGCAGGGAATGTAGAGAAAGGGGAACAATCTGGAGAGGGAAATGAGAGAAGCTGTTCCTTCCTTCTCCTTATTGCCTGAGGAATGTGGAGGTGCAAGTTATGTCTGTGTCTTCAGCCTTTACTTTATTTTCCCAGGAACCCACCTTCTTCCTGATAGCTCTTCACTTCAGAAACCCCACCTTGTCCCAGTGCCCCTGGGGTAACTTGTTCAAAGTATCTTGAACTTTGGTGGTTTTTTTTAAAATGCAGATTACTATTATTTCATTTCTCTTCATCCCCAAAGATCCTGCATTGACCTCTAAGTGCAACATTGTCTTTCTAGGTAAAATTTAAAAAACAAAACAAAAAAGATACTATATCAGAGGTAAGTTTTTATTATCCTATTCCTTTGTTAGAAGTGGGAAAAAATATTTGTCAGCTTTCCCAAAATGGTTATGTTTTCTTTTATGAGACATGTGAGTTGGGAAAAGCTGTTAGATTGAGTGCAGATCCTATCCATAGTGGACAAGATTAGAAGGAAGTTCAAGTGGAGTAACAATTGGTATTAATGGTGGACAAGGAGTCAGGCAAATGGGGAAAAATAGAAGAGACGATCCAGCAAGCCACACCTGAAATAAACCCCTTTATGTACATGTCAATCCCAACTCTAGTCCCACCATCAAGACCCTATCTTGTCTTCACAAGTCTCTCCAGCTCCCATTGACAGAAGCCCTCCCCTAAAACTAATATTTATTTAATGCTTAATATGTGCTAGGTGTTGGGTGTAAGATTTGATTTTATCCTACTTAAAAGCTAATAATTTAGCCTGCTACTCTTTCATAGACGTTGGCAGAAGACATGAGACTCCTGGGTCAGAGACAAAGGACTTCATTACTTGTGGCACAACATGCAACATGAACCCCTTGTCTGTATCAGTTTCCCTGGCCCCCAAGTCCCAAGGGGATGATGCAATATGAACCCAGATGGATGCTGGCAGATGCCAAAGGTTACATTACAGGAAAGGAACACTGGGCTTTGGAAACCTGCCGTTTTATAGCAGGTAGTAATCAAGCCTCCTCTTTATCCCAGAAGGAGACATTACCTCATCCCTCAAAGATGCTTGCTGTAAACACACCCCCAAGAAATGTTCTGGATAAAGCAGTCAGAGCTTTGTATTCTAGGCATCTCTAACAACCATGTGCAGAGGTATTTAGTGGATGTGAAGGATTGCCTTTCCCAACACCAAGCAAAGTTTAAGGACTTTATTCACTCATATATTCTTCAGCACAAGCCTATGAGGTATTTTTATGATCCTCATTTTACACATGAGGAAACAGAGGCACAATGAGGTTTAAGTAACTTAGCTAGTGCCCTATTGCTAGGAAGATTCAAACTCAGGCCATCTGGCTCCAGAATCTGCTGTCTTTTCTATTACCTGATCATTTTTTTATTGCCACGTCAGTAGAGATAAAGCACGTGCTGCCTTACTAGGCAATATATTCCTAGTTATTCGGGTAAGAGCTCTGAGAGCACTGTCTTATAGTCTCATGCCACATCCTTCTACATTTCTGTGCTCTGCTCATGGTGTTCCATTACCTGTAATTCCTTCTCACTGTCTTACCTTTTGCAAAATTCCTAGCCTACATTGTCAAAGTTCCACAGATCTATTGTATATTTCAACCAAGCATTGTGTACCTTAAATGTCTGAGTATGATCTTGGTTTCTATTTTTGAAAGAGAAGAAAATCACAATCATATTTTTCTAATCTCAATATATGGTCCTTCACCTACTTTACCTTTTTTCATATTAAATTGATTAGTATAAAATCATAACTGAACATTAAGAAATATCATCTACAAATAGATCCGCCATTGAGCAGAAATAATGACAACATATTCCCTAGGTGACACTAGTAAACATAATAGCATAATGTTGCATAATTTTGCAAACATAATAGGGGTGTTCCGGTTTCATCATTTTAGGCCTCTATTGTGGAAGATACACTTTATTTATCATTATTAATATGTCTATCTCTCCAAATGGACTCTAAACACTTTAAGAACAGGAACCTGTCTTATTAATTTTTTTTCTCTCTCTAACAATTAGCCCAATTTTAGATTCATGGAAAGCACTCAGTAAATGTTTATGGAATGACTACATGCCAAGTGATTGCATTGCTGTTAGTTTAGTACTATAGTCCTATATTCTAGAACTTCCTGGTATATATGGAGCTTTTGGAGAGCTGACTCCTGAATACTCACGGGCCCAGAATAGCATTGTAACTATGGGAAAATGTTTTATAAATGTTCAACGGGGTCAACAGTTTTCTTTAGGGTACTACTTACTTTTAAGGAGTAAATACTACTTGTGTCAAAAATAATCCTAGTTGTTTGGTTGAAAATAAAAAATCTTAATTAACAAGCCACAGCTTGATTTTTTTCCATGTGTTCACTTAGAGCAGAGTCACCATGTTGTATGTTTGACACTTGACTTGGAACACTGAGTACAGATAACTGATAAACAAAGCCCTTCTCAGGACGAGAACATGCATGTAATTGAGCTGCTCACGTTTACCTACCATCTGTTTTTAAAACATTTAAAGCCCTTTGTGGTCTATTTTTGACTCCTCAATGATATTTTTTCTCAAGGATTTCACAGGGAAATTACTCCTTACAACTTGTCTATGAAATATAAAAAGAATTATCACAAATTTGATTTGATACATATTTAGTGTCACTTCCTAAGCTGGTGACAGAGATAAGGTAGGCTCAAGGCCCCTTCTAGTCTCCTAGGCTGTCCCCTTTCTCTCACTTTCCTGACTCTTGCCATTACCTCCCATTCTACCCCATCTCACACTACTGACCCTTTCTAACCACAACCACTGCCTGCTTTCTACTGGCCTTGCTTAACCTCTTCCATAGTTTCCATCTGCTTTCACGACCCAGACTCTGGACCACACCTCCAGTCTTTGGTTAGTGAATATAATTAGAACATGGGTAATGGTTTCTTTCGCACTGAGAGTAACCGGAAGTCTCCACTCCCCATTGGCATGATCCTTACAGGTGGTGGCATCAGTAATAAGGCATCGAAGTGCACCATCTCACGAGAATGCCCATGGCAGCATATAGACTGGCTTCGTCTAAGCATGCCCTCAAATTAAATTCTGTTATTAACTTTCTGAAAAATCAATACAAAGGATAAGCCCAGCTGAATCACTAGGGCATCGGGGAAACATTTAGACTGAAGCACCAGTCCAGTTAACAAGCCCACATCACCTCCTGAAGCAGTGCAGAAAGTAGTCATGAAATAGACTTGGAATTGCCTGTTTATAGCTTTTAGAAAGATGGCACCCCAGAGTAATTTTGTAGAAATATGGAAGAAAATTTAATAAAATATAAATAATCATTGCAGTGATCATTCATTCATTCAACAAAAATTTGAATGACTTCTATTTAGAAGACACAGTATGGTAAAAATATTAAATAAACCCTGGAACACATTCTCAATGGGCTCATTAGAGGTAAGACTTATACACAAATAGCTTTAACACCAGGCATAAAGCAATGAGACAATGTGTGTTATACAGAGACCTATATAAATATACATATATGGTTAAATATATAAATGTGTGTTTATATATGCATATATATAAAACAGAATTTGAAATCAGAGTTTCTAGATTTCAATTCTAGCAATTTAATTCACTCTTTGTTCCTCTATTTTCTCTTCTGTAAAAAGAATGACAGTATTAGTCCTTATTTCACTTGACTTTTAAAAGATTAGATGAAATAATGCATGTTAAAAACATTGTTAATTGATTAATTTAACAAAATCCTGACTGATTTTCTGTTAGAAGTCAGACATTGTGTTAGATACTGGGAAAACCAAGCAGAATAAGAGGGTCCCTTGTCTCAAGAAGTTCAGAGTCATGTGGAGGAAACATTTTGGTAAATAAATGATTCCATTGACATGTGACATGTGCTATAATAAAACAAAAAAAAGCCAAACCCGTTGCTGTTAAGTCGATTCCGACTCTCAGTGACCCTACAGGACAGAGTAGAACTGCCTCATAGGGTTTCCAAAGAGCTGCTGGTAGATTCGAACTGCCGACCTTTTGGTTAAGAGCCGCAGCTTTTAACCACTGCATCACCAGGGCTACAAACAAATAAACCAAAAGCAGTCTGAGAACAGATTGGGGAAGTCTAGACGAGGAGGAGAAGTGCAGTGGTTAAGAGCTTGGCTGCTAATTGAAAGGTGGGTAGTTAGAACACACCAACCACTCCGCAAAAGAAAGATGTGGCAGTCCGCTTCTGTAACGATTACAGTTTTGCAACTCTTACGGGCAGTTCTGCTCTGTCCTATAGGGTTGTTATAAGTTGGAATTGACTGGATGGTAATGAGTTTGAGAGGGGGAGGGTCAGATAGGTTGGAATGGGGAGAGTTAAGAAGGCTTCAAAATCCATGGACTGAGTGCTGACCAAGGAGTCCCCAGACAAATGGGAGTGAAAGAGGAGTCCATTCAGATGGAGCTGCCTGTGCAAAGGCACGATGGTGCCACCCTACAGATGCCAGCATGGGTGCCGGAGAGCAGTAAGAAATAAGCTCAAGAGAGAGACACAAGGATGGGCAGGAGGTAAGAGTGGAAAGACAGCCGCGGGCTGGATCATGAGGTGCTTCTTAGCAATAGAAAGTCTGAATTTTATCCTTAAAAGAGTGAGGAAGCATTGAAGAATTATATTTTAGGAAAACAGAATTGTGTCGGAGAGAGATCACTCTGGGGACTGAGTGGAAGATAGCTGTGTGCTTTGTAAACTCTAAAACACTATATAAGCATCAGAGCAGACACCACGGGGTCATCACCAGTTGGTTACCATTGACAACTCTTTAAAGAAACTGAACTATTGAAAAGAAAATTAACCCCTAATTACTGTAGAATCCCTAGACATGGTTCAGAATTACCCTTTAGGATTGAAATGGCATACCAAGGTGTGGTTCACAGGGACCTGCCTCCTGGACACCCCAAGAGCATCCACACCTTCAGCCCTAGCAGTGGCGATTCCCAACCCTGGCATTAACTGGAACCTCCCGGGGCACTTTAAACTGACTGATGTCTGGGTCTCATTCCCACAGGTTCTGATGTAATTTGTCTGGGTGAAGCTGGTCACTGGGAGTTTGAAAATCTCCCCAGGTGATTCTAATGTGCAGCTAAGGATTAGAACCCCAGTATCACAGAGAAAGGTTTTCTGTTTGACTCTGAGCCCTGTATTTTCACTTACCGGGGCTTTGATACTATCCAGTCCAAAAGAGTAATTCAGCCAAAAACCGTCTTAATGACCGACAACTTCTCAGTTGCAAGAAGGAAAATACTGCCCCTCATAGTCTACTTTTTATTGTAATGCTGAGAGGGTTCTTCTTCAGTATCAAAGACAAACCTTTCACTATGTAGGGGTTTTGATATTTTGTTCCTCTTGATTTTTTTGCATAGATTTTTACTTTTTAAAGATATTGCCTTAAAATAGTATTTATCTTGATTTCTGATTTTTTGGGGAGCCTCCTTAAATTTTGCGCCCAAGGTGAGTGCCTCACCATCTCCGTCCTAGCCCTGAACATAACCTTCCTTCTCTCATATTGTTTCGTTTTGTCCTTACAAAAACCCTAAGAGATGCCCATGGCAGATTTTATTTCCCCCAGTTTATAGATGAGGAAACTGGTGCTCAGAGTGGTTAAATGAATGAGTCCACGTCATACAGGCTTTTAGGGGCAGAATCAGAGCTCCTGACTCCTGGTACAGTGATCTTTTAACCATTGTTGTTGTTGTTGGGTGCTGTCAAGTGGGTTCCGACTCATAGCCACCCTGTGTACAACAGAACAAAACACTGCCCGGTTCTGCACCATCCTCATGATCGTTGTTATGCTTGAGCCCATTGTTGCAGCCACTGTGTCTATCCATCTTGTTGAGGGTCTTCCTCTTTTTCGCTGACCCTCCACTCTACCAAGCATGATGTCCTTCTCCAGGGACTAGTCCCTCCTGATAAAATGTCCATGGAGGTGTTATTATCTATTGCTTTTTCATACTCTGCAAAACCATTCAAGAGATAAAGAAACCACTGACGTTGAATACTAAAGAAAGCTCCTCTAGAACCCACAGATTTTATTTGCTGCTCTTCCCGCTTTGCGCTATTGTGTTTCCAAGTTTTGGTCCAGCAGTTGTGCTAGTGTCTATTTTATTCTGCCTATAAATGGGTGAACAAATAGCTTAACCCACTTCCTGTTCAAAGCCAACAAATAAAAGCTATGATCTCTCATGACAAAATAGTTTTTCCATATTAAGCAGTGGAAAGCTGTAATATCTTTTTATCTTAAAGGACAAAGATACAGGGAAATGTACAGTTATCTGACCTGGGACATCTGAGGTCCATATCTCATTAATTGCCTGTTTGATGGGGAGGCCGAAATGCCTTCCTGAAATATTAACAGAGAGTTTGCTTTCCCTTGTGGCTTTAATTCTTAAAACGTAAAAGATGCTGTAACCTTTCTAGGCATCCATGTGGCGCTACAGAGAAGTCTACCTGCCAACACTGATCACGGAGAAGAAATGGAAATGGCCGTGGCTGAAATAGTCCGGGTAGAAGGGGCATCCATGTCCTGCATTGCAATAGGGTTCCTTGCTTATTTAAATTTAAACTGAGGATGTCAGTGGATAGCCAGCTCTTTCCAAGCCTCAGAAGCATGGCGTATTACTGAAATGTCAGCTTGCGTTAAGATCACCCGTGCCCTTTGCCGTGCACAATCTTCCATGTTTCTGCACAAAGATAGTGGCACACGGCCACGCTTCTGCTCGGAAGATCGATCCGCCTTCATGTCTGATGTTACTTTACATCACCCGGGCCACGCGAGTGTGAGCGAGGGGGGCACAGGGACCGTGTTTACTCAGTGAACCTTGAGGTAGAACTTTAGCAAACAGCCGGGCAGCTTTGAGTCGCTGAGCTGACTACAGTTTGGGCCCCCTTTTTAGGGTTTGCAGTGATAAGAGCAGATCTCCAAGGAGTTGAATGTCTGTGTGATCTAAAACCAGGGCAGTCAAGCTGAAGAGGCTGTGTGCACTAACCTGTTTGCACTGAATACTCTCCATAAATTATTTACAGCCATGACTGCTAGCTATTATTGCAAAAATACCAGATTGCATTTTGACACATGCATCCAGCTTGTAAGTCAATAGATACGTTTCACCTGGTGTGTGCAGACCAGGCTTAAATCACCCATCCAAGTGTGTTTTACAACAATGTAATCTAGCACTCCCAAACTAGAGCGAGGAGAGGGAAGCCTGCTCCCTCAACACAACAATAGACTGTCCTTCTACATCCTTAATAGGGTTTTGATTGCCCCCTTCTTCTCTGCTTAACATTCTGGTGAATTTCAAGTCATTCGCACTTAATGTTAAAGTGAAACTGTTTGGATGGCAAAGATATTCTGTTTTACTTATTCAAAGGCTATCTTCAGTAGCCTACATGGTCTTTCCTCTCAGATGCACTTGAACCACCAGGAAGTATTTCATTACTGATTAATTTTAAAGCCCCCCCCCCATCCCACCCACCCTCTTCCCCACAAAAAAGAAAAAAAGCCGTATTGCTTTCTTCAGACTGGCATTTTTCCCAATGATGAGAGTATTGCCCCATGAAGACCAGACCTATGACTTTGTGAATTCTCTTCAGGAACTGCAAAAGCAGCTTCTGATTTCTGTGGTCTAGAAAATATATAATAAAGCAATTTAATAAATATAGAATAAGAGAACCACATTAGAGCTCCTTATGCAGGTTAGTAAAGTTACATGACTCTTTCAGTTTTGTTGTTGTTGTTGTTTTAAAAGAAAGTCAGAGAAGACCACTCAGATATTACACTGTCTTTATGACTAATCGATAGCAGAGTTTCAGGGTCTTCCTTATTCTTTGATGAGGTACATTTATATGCAACAAGGAATTGCATGTATATTTAATAAGAAACTCCATTATGTGTACACATGGCGGGAGAAACGAAAAAGAAGATGTTCGTGCTGGCTAGGGTAATGCTATAATACGAAACGCGTCTGAAAAGTATTTGCCACAGATTTAAAAAGATAAGCTTGGGTGGCAGCTTGGAGGAAGAGGCAAGTAGGAAATGATGGCTCCAGGTAGAGATGACTTTTAAGTATGCACATGTTGAAAAGTAGAAAGCGTCTGACAGTGTAAATACACAATATTCTCTCAAAAGAAACCAGCTATTCTACTGGGGTAAAATGCTTAGATTTTTGAAAAAGAGAAACTTGTATAGCATGGGCAGAACTTTCTGTGAAAATAGTCTGTTTGAAACCCATGGGCAGAACTTCCTGTGAAAATAGGCTGTTCGAAGCCCGCTCACATGTAAAAATACACAGAAATATTAACAGTCGCTTTCGTTAAAGCTTTGTCATTCAGTAGTAGTAGCCCTGGGTTGGATGGGGAATATGTATCTGCAGTTCATTTGAAAAATTAATTTTGGAATGCATTAACACTTTAAATTGTTTTAAATTGGGTAGAATATCTGGATAGTTCACTTATAAACTCTTTCAAAGCTTAAACTTAAAAAAAATTCATTGTCAACAAACACCATACAATATCATTAATTTAATTGTAAGAAACCCCAAAAGGAAAATTATGTATTTACTATAGTCTGATTAGCCAAATATGTTTAACAAAGAAAATCATCGCATCCGGGTAATAGACGAGAATATCTTTGAATTATTTTTTAAAGAAGGTGATGTTAACTCCGTGAGTTTTTATGTATTTGTATCTACTTCAAGTACTGCTGTTTGAATATATTTACCGTCCATTTCCATTTCCATCTACGATTTCATATAACAAGCAAAACTCTCTCCATTCTTCAAACGGAACAGTTTTCTGGATGCCTGCTTTGACTCAGGTCGCCTCATCCTCTGTCAGCCTTTTGCTAGGCTTCCAGGTCCTCATAGTGGAATCACCTAGCTGATTAAATTGCTCTTACACATGGCTTCAGGGTAAGTCAATCCTCAACAGGGTTGCCAAACTTCCTACAGTGTGCCTCTGCAGCACCCTGCAGCAGCTCTCTGCCTCTGTGCCCTACCAGCATGGAATGTCCCTCCTCGCCACTAGTCCAGGTCTTAAGAATTTTCAATGCCCTCTTATTTTATTTTTTTCCTGAGGACATTCCTACTAACTTGAGCTCACTCCCATTACTATCTTATATGCACAGCTTTTGTATATTTCGCTTTTAAGCCTTTTGACTGTTATTTTAACTGCCTGTGTGGTGCAAACAGGTAAGCGCTCAACTGCTAGCCAAAAGATGGCGGTTCGAACCCACCCAGAGACTCCTTGGAAGACAGGCCTGGAGATCTGCTTCTGAAAGGTCACCTCCTTGAAAACTCTATAATGCAGCTCTACTCTGCACACATAAAGTTGCCATGAGTCCGAATCTACTTGACGGTAACTAACAACAAGTTTAGTTCTCTTCCTTCCTAACCAGTTGAGGTAGAGATGACTCTGACTCACGGCGACCCTACATGTGTCAGAATAGAGCTGTGCCATAGTTTTCAATGGCTGATTTTTCAGAAGTATATCTCCAAGCCCTTCTTCCAAGGCGCCTCTAGGAGGACTCAAACCTCCAACATTTTGGTTAGCAGCCGAGCATGTTGCACCAGCCATTTACCCCTTAGGATTCAATACAGATAGTTCTTCTAGAAAGCTTTCAATGACCCCCTAAGATAGGTGGATTCATACACAAAGTGTCTGGTGCCAATCTGTGAGAAGTTTTCAGAGGTCCACAATGATATGAGAAAAAAAGTGATGATCACAAAATCAAATGTGATCAGTTAAAAGAATTGTTCTTCATTCTAAATTTATATACTTCTTCTTCTTGGGGTAGTAACATTTTATAAAAGGAAGGCTATAGTAGAATACTTTTAATTTGGGATATTAAAAACTTGACAGCCCCATGTAAGTTGCCCAATATTCTTTTGCAATTTTTTGGTCCACAAAATCATGAATCTGTGAAACCATTATCCTGAGGGTGGGTTACATGTTCACTTCAGACAGCCCTACCTGCACCACTATAATAGCACGTCCCCGCTGTAGTTAATTATTGACTTCTTTGTTGGTCTCTCTCACCCGGCTGTTAGTACATGGAGGAAAGGGGCTGAATGATAATCCATCACAGTATCTTTGGCATCCAGCACAATACATATTTGAGTGAAGGAAATAGCAGGGAAATGCTTAGCACTTTACTGTGCCCCAGGCCAGGTGTTAGGCTATTTCCTTTAGCCGTGGTTCTTACTCTGGGTTCTATAGAGCCATAGACAGGTCCATGGAAGGGCTTCAGAGGGCCCAAGAACACCTTAACATTTTATGCAAAATTTGCAATGAACAGCATACATGCACTTTTATTCTAGGGAGAGAGTCTATAGCGTCTTCAAAGAAGTCATAAGCCTCCAAGATTAATAATCACACAGCAGGAATTATGCCATTCACTTATTTCACATTTCCTAGATAACAGAGATGTAGAAGACCCTGCATTGACTCCCGAGCTACAAAAATCAATATGGTGCCGTTCTCCTCTTCAAAGAACTCATTCATAGTCAGGCTGGTGCAACAGAACAGGCAAACAAAAACTACCCCTAGAGGTAAAGGCTGCAATAAATGTATGTAGCTATACGGGAAAGAGTAGGAGGCTACCCCAAAGAGAAGATGACTGAGTTGAGCTGTGAAGAATAAACAGTTTATTGTGCAGCAAAGGAAAGAGCTGGGAGAGATATTCTAGCCTGGGAGCCCAAATTAAGTGAAAGCAAGAATAAAAACTGCTAAGTGTGCACACTTCCATCTGCACAATGTAAATACACACACACACACATTTTTTCCCCCATTCCTAATAGCATCTAACATAGTGCTGGCCATACTACGCTTACTGCCCCAAACTTAGGATGCTACAGAATATAGGTAAGTCATGCCATGCCATAATAACAAATTCAGATCATCAAAAATACTTTCAAATGTTGAAATTAAGAGATGTCATGGATTTAATTTGAGGGCTGCCCACAAATGGTGAGGGAGCGCTATGTCCTTAGGAAGGCAGGAGAGTATCAGGAAGGTTGAATTGGGGCTCCAGGACCAGTTTTTGTGGATCCTTCTATGCATGTGGCTGCCATCAGCCTGTCTGGTGCCTTCGTGCAAATTAGACTTGGATGCCCCTTCCTCTGAGTGGGTTCAGTGCCATGCCAGGATGCACAGCTTGGAGAGCAAAATGTGGTTTGGATTTCAGCCCCCACTCACCCTTCTGCTGGATGCCTTGGACTCTGTAGTTCTACAGATAAAACAAAGATAATAAAGATGTCTTCTTTTGCCTAATTTTAGGATGCATTGAGCTGATGTATGTTGAGCTGATCTTGGGATGGTAAAAAGCTAGAGGGGACCCCCAAAGCCTTCTGCCCGCTCTCAGATAAAGTGTGTCTGCAAAGCATCTAGCGGCAGCAGTAACATAAGCTCTAGGATCTGAAAGACATTTGTCTACTGTGGGCTTTTAAATCTTGCAACATTCTTGCAGGCACAATATGTTGTGATGGGAATAAAGAGCTAACCTCTGCACATTTTAGGAGATGGGGCTCTAGAGAATAGTAATTCTAAAGGGAAAAAAAAAAACCGTTTGATTTGTCCACTGTTTGGAAGGAAAATTTCAGGATTAACAGCAGACTATGGATTTCCAATCAGAACAGCATTATCCTGAATGAGAAATGGAGCTAACTGTGCTCATCATGTAATACTGTCGGTTTTCTTCATAGCATTTCAACCATGTCCTCCCCTGATGAGTCTCAGTAAATTCAGAGAATCCTAAAACAGATATGGCTTGGGATAGTTCAATACATAAAATTGATATCAGATTAAAAAAAAAGTTACCTGTGATCCAGCACCAGCTATGTGAAAAGAAGAGCATGAGTCTATCAAAAATATCTCTCTGGCTTGCTCTGTGTTCAGTTTACCAGTTGCCCTCAAGTTGATTCTAACTCATGGCAACCCCATGTGTGTCAGAGTAGAATTGTTCTCCATAGAGTTTTAATGGCTGGTTTTTTGGAATGAGATCACCAGGCCTTTCTTCTAAGGCACCTCTTGGTAGACTTGAACCTTCAACCTTCTGCTTAGCTGCTGAGCATGTTAACTACTTGCACCACCCAGGGACTCCTTTGCCTTGTGTAGGTTCTTCCAAATTTTTGTGGTGGAAATTTGTAATATCAGGGAAGGTGGTACTCTAACACAGCCCATCGGCGTTGTCTTCAGAAGTTCATCGGTTAACTGCTCCCACTACATTGAAGAATGTAGAAGGCCTGTGGAGAAGTCTTTATAATCCCAATATTAATACCGATCTGTTTATTATGTCTGCTATTTGACAACCCGAAAAACCAAAAATTCTCAGCTTAGAGAATGGGAAGAAGGCGTAAATCAGTATATTTCGAAAGAAAGCAAAAATGAGGATACATGAGTTTGGGGTCCTCAGATAGCCTGTGAAGTCCTGAATGCAGTGTCTTTTACCAGTCTTCAAACAGAAAGTGCTCAATTAATATTTGTAGAATGAGTATGTAGAGGAAGAAAGGGAAAACCCTGGAGCACACACTGAGTAGAATTTTCCTGGTCCTTCTAGAAGATACTCACATTTTTCATGTTAATTTTAATCTATCTTCTCACCACTGTTCCTTTTTTGTATTTTTAAAGAGATCTTAGTGACTTGGGATTAGAAATCTGAACTTTGGTTCTGAGGGTTGCGTATGTATTGCTTGCATCTCTTTGCTGTTCACCAGGGAATCAGTGCTTGTTGTTGTTAGCTGCCCCTGACTCATGGTGACCCCATGCACAACAGAACAAAATGCTGGTTGTGAATCGGACCATGTGATTCGTAGGGTTTTCACTGGCTGATATTTGGAAGTAGATTTCTAGGCCTTTCTTCCTAGTTCGTCTTCATCTGGAAGATCCGCTGAAACCTGTTCCGCATCATAACAACACACAAGCCTCCAGTGACAGACGAGTGGTGGCCACAACTGAGGCACATTGGCCAGGAATCAAACCCAGGCCTCCTGCATGGAAGGGGAGAATTCTCTTACTGAACCACCAATGCCGCTTGAACCTGCGATTGTTGTTGTTGTTGGTTGCTGTCAAGTTGATTCTGACTCATGGTGACCCATGTGTGCAGAGTAGAACTATTCCATAAGGTTTTCAAGGCTGTGACTTTCCAGAAACAGATTGCCAGGCCTGTCTTCCAAGGTGCCTCTGGGTGAGTTTGAATTTCCAAACTTTAAGCTAGTAGTGGAATGCTTAACTGTTTGTGACACCCAGGGACTCTTCTGAATCTGGGATAGCACCTGCCTAATAAATGCTGAAAATGAATGACTACCACATTCACATTCTAGAGAACTAACAGACCCTGCTGGAATATAATACATCTTGGTTTTCAACACTGGAGGGTCATCAAGAACATATATTTTTCCATATCTCTGTACCCAACAATCCACTTCTCTAACATCAGGTGGGTGCATGTCTAATTCAACACATCTGGTTCCTTTGACCGGCGGAGGCATTACTGTTTGTACACTAAGCAAAATGCTTTCTAGAGAATCGATGCACTCAAAGACCCACTAGATCCCACTAGAACCCAATGCCTTAGTTCCTCATTTTTTTCTCACTTAAGCCTTTTCATCTCATTTTCTCTTCACTTTTCAATCTCAGTAGGTGAGCAGTTGGCAGCATTCTGAAATAAGTAGAGAATCTTTTAGAGTCTCTGATTCTCTGTGGGTGGCACAAGAGGGCTCTGTTGTTGGATGCAATCCGTACTTAATTGCTGCCAAAAATGGACCACAGACATGGCCTTGATCATCCATAGGCATATGTGATGGATAGCTACTCAAGCAGTCCACTTAGCCGTCCATGTCTGTAGGAAAATGGCTATGATAGCTGGAGAGAGTGGAGCTGACATCGGCAGAAATGACCGCAGGAGTCAGAGAAAAAGGCAGCAGGGGAGGGAATTGGTCTTTAATCTACTCTCTGAGGCTTTTTGTGAATGAGGGCAATTGCAGTCACTTTGGTTCAGACATGTTGCAGATTTTTCAATGCAAAAAAAAAAAAAGGCATATCTTCGGGGTCAGCAGTTATAAAGTTTAGCAGAGCAAATGGGTCAAGAATATTGACCATCTAACTCTCCTCACCTTCTAAAAGATGGAAACTTAAATGGAGGCAAACTATATCCACACCAATCCATGGGATGCTTGGGTCTATTCTATGGATTGGGACATTATTATTGAATAAAGCATCCACTGGGCCTATGCAAATCCAATGAAAATGACATGGTTCTAGCCCTCTAGACCATACAACCTTGAGATCATTTTGCTTGGAACATAAAAGTAAAGTACAAATGTGGGTAATAGTCCCAGTTAACTCATGTGATTTAGAAAAGGGCACTTTTGCAGACAGTAGTTTATCTCAAAAGTGTAAATCTGTTAAGAGAATTTCAAGCATGATGACGGTATTAAGCAAACAGGATCTTGTACAAGAATTATATATTTTTATACCATATAATACTATTATATAATAGTCATTTCAGTCCAGATTTTTACCTCCAGGCCCAACTTTTGCGTAAGCTCCAAACTCATAAATCCAGTTGTCTACTTGATACTTCCACTTGATTGTCTCAACCTTAACAGAATCGCTGATTAGTTTTTCCCTAAGTATTTCCTATCTTCTTTTGTTTGGGGTGAAAAAAAAAATCCAAGTAATCTTACATTTCTTTCTTCCCCAACGTAACAGATTCTCAGTCTATCAGCAAGTCTTGCTACTATGCAAGATGTATCACAAATCTGGCATTACCTCATTCTTTTACTGTTATTGTTGTTGGGTGCCATTGAGTTGATTTTCAACTCATAGTGACCCCATGTGACAGAGTAGAACTGTTCCATAGGTTTTCTAGGCTTCAATCTTTACCAAAGCAGATCACCAGGTTTCTTTTTCCCACAGAGCTGATGGGTTCAAACCACCGATCTTTCAGTTAGCGGGAGCCCTGGTGGCATAATGGTTAAGTTCTTTACTACTACCTTAGTCAAATCTTCTCCCACCTAGATTTCTACAATGTCATCCTAACTAATCTTCCACGTCCACTCCTTTACCCTTTATGATCCATTATTGTCACAAAGGCATCTTTTAAGCATATATATCACCTAATATCTCTTCCAGAACAAGATCCTACAATGCTGTCCCATTGCCCTCAAAGTAAAATCCACGTTCCTTACCCGATGTGGCCCTACCTGATCTGCCTCCCACCTACCTTTCCGGCTCAGTTTATGCAATTCTTCCTTCCAATTAAGTGACCCACGCTTTTGGTCTTCCATTCTTTCGTTGCATTTCTTGAGCCGGTTCTTGTTCCAAATTCTTCACACTTACTCTTACCTTTTATTTAAATGTTTGTCTCCCAAATATTCTAATGTCTATTTCTGAGACTTTTGCTGCCTATTTTGACAGAGTAGCTAACAGATCAAACTTCCCATTGAAAATTATAAAAGCTAAGTAAGATACAAAAACCAAACGAAACAACTATTTGAAGGCATCTGAGAACAACCAAGGCAGCTAGGATTGTAGGCGCCAACATCTCAGAGAGGCGGGAAATGCGTGGAGGTGAGCAGCAATTTCTGCTACTTTTCCCCTTGAGACGTTTGCTGACTGGGGGCATGAGTTCAAAAGGCTAAGTAGAAAGCCCTCCTTGGAACTTTCTCAGCCTCCTGGGGCTTGGGAGACAAAAACTGTAGTTCAGAGCCACTAAGGCAGCCAGAATTAAAGCATCTAGATCTTGGATAAAAGAGAACTTCAGAGAAGTGAGCTCAATACCCTGTGCTACTTCTCTCCCTGAGGTACCTGCCAGTTCTTACACTGCAGTGGTCTAGAGGCTTAGAAGCCAAGAATAAAGTGCCAGTTAAGAGGGTAAGAAGCTAAGCAAACTTTTTAAATTTTTACAGAGCTGGGGGGATCAACATTGGGTTCCAGCTCCTGCAAAGGTGAAGTTATATTGTTGGATACCCCAGGTGTTTAGCTGAAATCCCTCACAGGCTGTGCCCCAGGAGTAAGGGAAAACCAGGAATAGATCAACCCTGTAAAGATTAAGCCTCAGCCTTGAATCACCTCACCCCTCATTGGATCAAGGTGATCTGCTCCTACTCTAAGCAGCTACCAGAAGAGAATTAAATTCCCTCTGGAGGAAGATAGTATAATACAGCATTGCTATATTTCTTCATACACACTTTCTGGCATTCAAACAAAAATAGCAGGACAGTACACAGTTATTGTCAGTATGCAGGGCCAAATGCTGAAAGTAAAGAGAAAGACATTAGAAACACACCACAAGGGGCTCAGATATCAGCATGATCTGACACAGATTTTAAAATAACTGTCATAAATGTATTCAAAAATACAGATGACACAATGGAGAATTCATCAAAAGAATTAAATGGGAATTTTAGGACTGAAAAATATAATAACCAAAATTAACAATTAATATGGATTTAACAGCAGATTTGACATAGTAGAAGAGATTAGTGAACGGAAAGATAGGTCATCCTAGAATTTCTAGGCCTAAACACAGACTGTAAAAAGGTGGAAGAGACAGAAAAGAAGATAAGACATATGCGACATGGTGAGAAAGTCTGACATATTGAAGCCACAAAAGAGAAGAAAGAGAATGGGATATAAACAATGCTTGAAGAGATACTAATGAAGAATTTTCCAAAATCAGTGAAAAATTGCTTAGTGTTATGGATTAAATGGAGTCCCTGAGTGCTGCAAAAGATTAACATCTTCAGCTGCTGATGGAAAGTTTGGAAGTTTGAGTTCACCCAGAGGCACTCAGAAGAAAGACCTGGTGATCTCATTCTGAAAATTCAGCCATTGAAAACCCTATGGAGAACTTTTCTTCTCTGACACATGTGGGGTTGCCATGAGTCGGAACTGAGTTGACAGCAACTGGTGTTATAGGTTGAATTGTATCTCTCAAAAAGATACATTGAAATCCTAACCCCCCATGCCCGTAAAAATGATCTTGTTTGGAAAAACAATCTTTAAAGATGTTATCAGTCGAGTTAACATGAGGTTACACTGGAGTAGAGTGGGTCCTAATCCAATATGAGTGGTGTCCTTATAAAAAGAGAGAAGAGGGAGACACGGGAGGATGGAGGCAGAGATTGCAGTGTTGCATCTATAAGCCAAGGAATGCCAAGGATTGCCAAGAATCACCAGAAGAAGTTAGGACGAGGCAAGAAAAGATCTTTTCCTGGAGACTTCAGAAAGAATATGGCCCTGCTGACATCCTATTTTCAGACTTCTAGCCTCCAGAACTGTAAGACAATAAATTTCTGTTGTTTTAAGCCACCCAATTTGTGGTACTCTGTTAAGGCAGCTCTAACCCATTGCCGTTAAGTCCATTCCAACTCATAGTGACTCTACAGGATGGAGTAGAACTGCCCCACATGATTTCCAAGGAGCCACTGATGGATTCAAACTGCCATCCTTTTGGTTAGCAGCCAAGCTCTTAAGCACTATGCCACCAGGGCTCCAATAAGGCAGCTCTAGGAAACTAATATATCAAAGTTCAGATTCAAGGTCTATGAACCTCAAATAGTATAAATACAAAGGTAACTACAACTAGACATATCATAATAAAACCACTCAAAACAAAGACAAAGGGAAAATCTTAAAATTAGCCAACAACAGGAGGCGGGGCCAAGACAGTGGAGTAGTCAGACACTTCCAGTGGACCCTCTTACAACAAAGACTCAAAAAAACAAGTGAATTGATTATATATGACAATCTAGGAGCCCTGAACATCAAAGGCAAAATTGAGGAACCGGACTGAGTGCAAGGGGAGGGAGAGACGGTTTGGAAGCAGTGAGGAATTGCCAGACCTGACCCGGTGAGAGCCTGGGCCCTTCAGTCCTGATCAGCTCCTGGGTGAGCAGTGAGGCATGCAAGCAACAGTGCTTGGGAAGCATATTCCACAGTAGGAGAGATCCAATGGCAGAGAGTCTACTTGGCCACCTAGAACCAGTGAGAAGCAGCCCTAGGTGGGCAAAAGATAAGTAATTGCGCACAACCTACCAAGGGATCAAAAACACCCCCCTTAAGGAAAAACCTCTCCCTCATTTACCTGCCCTTTCCCTGCTCTGCACTGGGTCCCAGACTAGCTAAACTGCCGGCTCCCTGAAGACAGGAAACCAAGGTAGGCACAGCTCCTTTGCCTAGGCATAGGCATAAGGGATCCATGACTCTGAGTGCCTTTCCCCCTGCACAGACTTGTGTGGGCCCACCTCAACAGCATATGCCCTCATTACCACAGTACAACAGGGTATACACTGGAAGTCTAACTTCAACTGTTTCAGCTGTGAAGTGGCAGGCTCTTGACATCTGACACTTTTCTGCCCATTAAGCAGGGTATTCACCTACCCACATCAGGGGCCTGAGGACTGGTGGCTCCACCCACATCACCTAGCCACTTCCAGTAGGGGCCCAAGAATAAGAGGTACCCCCAGCCCTTACAACCACAGCATTGGGTGCTCATAGTCCAGCTGCAAAACCCACCCACCTACGTGCTTTAGGAAACAGGGACAAGCTTTCCTCCTGGACGGTCAGGGGTGACCGTCAGCCCCTTGCCTTGCTCAGAGTATGTCCCCCTGCTACAGGCAGATGCCTATGCCTACACCAATCACCCATGCCTGTCTAGGACTGTAGGTGAGAGCCTACACCACACACTTGGTGGCTATCTACCTGGGCACCTAAGCTGAATCCATACAGGAGGAGTGGGCAGACTCCTGAACTCACATACCTAGTAACAGATCTAACCACTTGGTGACAGGACAGTAGAGCTTCAAAGGTGCCAATAATCAAACTAGTTCATACAAGCAGCCTATTTGGACATATCAAAACAAAACAAGAAGCTAGGACACAGTAAGCAAACATAAAATAAATAAATATAATAACTTATTGATGGCCCAGAGACAACAGTCAATATCAAATCACATAAAGAGGCAAACCATGATGGCTTCAGCAAGCTCTCAAAATAAAGAATCTAGAAATTTTCCAGAGGAGGAAAATCTCTTGGAATTACTGTAGGCAGAATACAAAAGATTAATACACAGAACTCTTCAATAAATTAGGAAGGAAATTAAGCAAAATGCAGAACACACAATAGAGGAAATTTAAAAGATTAGAGAAGAGCATAAAGACAAATTAAACAGGCTGCAAGAATCCACAGAGAGACAGCAATTAGAAATCCAGAAGATTAACAATAAAATTTCAGACTTGAACAACTCAATAGAAAGTCATAGGAGCAGAACTGAGGCAATGGAAGTCAGAATTAGTGAGGCTGAAGATAAAAAACCTGACACCAACTTATTTGAGGAAAAATCAGATAAAAGGATTTTAAAAAATGAAGAAACCCTAAGAATTATGTGGAACTCTATCAAGAGGAATAGCCTACTAGTGAGTGGAGCACCAGAACAGAGGGGACAACAGAAAATACAGAGAGAATTGTTGAAGATTTGTTGGCAGAAAAGTTCACTGGTATCTTGAAAGATGAGAAGATATCTATCCAAGATGCTCATTAAACCCCATATAAGGTAGATCCTAAAAGAAAGTCACCAAGACATATTATAATCAAACTTGCCAAAACCAAAGGTAAAGGGAGAATTTTAAGAGCATCTAGGGATAACTGAAAAGTCATCTACAAAGGAAAGTCGGTAAGAATAAGCTCAGACTACTCGGCAGAAACCATGCAGGCAAGAAGGCAATCGGATGAAATATATAAAGCCTTGAAGAAAAAAAACTGCCAGCCAAGAATTATATATCCAGCAAAACTGTCTCTCAAGTATAATGGTGAAATTAGGGCATTTACAGATAAACAGAAGTTTAGGGAATTGGCAAAAACCAAACCAAAATTACAAGAAATACTAAAGGCAGTCCTCCAGTTAGAAAATCAGTAACATCAGATAGTAACCCAAGACTAGAACACAGGACAGAGCAACCAGATATCAACCCAGATAGGGAAGTCACAAAAATAAATCAAACCTAAAACACTGAAAATAGGGAAACAGATGTCAATAAGTAAAAGATGACAACATTAAAACAAAAAAAGAGGAACTTAAAAAATGTAGACATAGATTTTTCATAAGGAGAGAAAGTCAAGGCAATATAAAGAAATAAAA
>NW_004443949.1:18956600-18995470 GCF_000243295.1 Trichechus manatus latirostris | reverse complement strand
CAATTAAAAAATGGGCAAAGGATATGAACAGGCACTTCTCAAAGAAGATATTCAGGCAGCTAACAGACACATGAAGAAATGCTCATGATCATTAGCCATTAGAGAAATGTAGATCAAAACTACAATGAGATATCATCTCACCCCAACAAGAGTGAGACTGGAACACTTATACACTGTTGGTGGGAATGTAGAATGGTACAACCACTTTGGAAACTGATTTGGCGCTTCCTTAAAAAGCTAGAAATAGAAGTACAATACGATCCAGCTATCCTGCTCCTTGGAATATATCCTAGAGAAATAGGAGCCGTCATATGAATAGATATATGCACACCCATGTTCACTGCAGCACTGTTCACAATAGCAAAAAGATGGAAACAACCTAGGTGCCCATCAAAGGACGAATGGATAAACAAATTATGGTACATCCACACAATGAAATACTACACAACGATAAGGAACAACAATGAAGCCGTGAAACATAACATGGAGGAATCTAGAGGGCATTATGCTGAGTGAATTTAGTCACAGAAGGACAAATATTGTATAAGACCACTATTATAAGAACTCAAGAAAAGGTTTTAACACAGAAGAAAACATTCTTTGTTTGTTACGAGGGTGGAGAGGGAGGGGGAGGGTTATTTATTAACTACATAGTAGATAAGAATTATCTTAGGTGAAGGGAAGGACAGCACACACTACAGAGGAAGTCAGCACAATGGGACTAAACCGAATCTAAGAAGTTTCCTGAATACAATCAAACACTTTGAGGGACAGAGTATCAGGGGGTAGGGGTCTGGGGACCATGCTTTCAGGGGACATCTAGGTCAATTGGCATAACAAAGCTTATTAAGAAAATGTTTTGCATCCTGCTTTGGTGAGTGGAGTCTGAGGTCTTAAAAACTAGCAAGCGGCCATCTAAGATGCATCAATTTGTCCCAATCACCTGGAGTAAAGGAGAATGAAGAACACCAAAGACACAAGGAAAGTATTAGCCCAAGAGACAGAAAGGGTCACATAAACCAGAGACTTCATCAGCCTGAGACCAGAACTAGATGGTGCCTGGCTACCACCAATGACCGCCCTGACAGGGAACACAACAGAGAGTCCCTGATGGAACAAGAGAAAGGTGGGGTGCAGAACTCAAATTCTAGTAAGAAGACCAGACTTAATGGTCTGACCGAGACTGGAGGAACCCCAGATAGCACAGCTCCCAGATTCTCTATCAGCCCAGAAATAGAACAATTTCTGAGGCCAATTCTTCAGACACGGATTGGACTGGACCGTGGGACATAAAGTGATATTCATGAGGAGTGTGTCTCTTAGCTGAAGTAGATGCAAGAGACTAAATGGGCAGCTTCTGTCCGGAGGTGATATGGGAAGGCAGAGAGGGTTAGGAGCTGGTTGAATGGACATGGGGAATCAGGGGTGGAAAGGAGGAGTGTGCTGTCACAGTATAGGGAGAGCAATTAGGGTCACATAACAATGTACGTATAAATTTTTGTATGGGAGACTAACTTGAAATGTAAACTTCATTTAAACTACAACAATTAAAAAAAAATTAGCCAACAACAAACTAACCACTGACTTTTTAACAGAAGAGGCAGAAGGCATTGTAATAGCATCTTTAAAAGAAATAACTCAGAGAACAGCTATCAACCCAAACGTCTATACTCAGTGAAAATGAGTGTGAAGTAAAGATGCTTCCAAAAAGGAATGTGAAATAACGATGTTTTCAGATAAACAGAAACTGAGGGAATTTGTCACCAGCAAACCCCAAGGAAAAGAGAGTCTGGAGGGAGTTCTTCAGCCAGAGGGAAAATAATACCAGAAGGAAGTATAAAAATGTAGGAAGAAATGAAGAGTACTGGGAACGAAAAATATGTAAGTCTAAAAGAATATTGATCTTATAATACAATAATAATAGTTGCATATTGAGTTTCAAATGTATGATATGTAGAGTTACTTTACATGACAAAAATAGCACAAAAGGTAGGTGAAGGTTAAGTAAGTCCTTTTAAGTGTTTTAAGATTCTTGCCTCAGCTGGAAAAGAGTAAAAAATGCTAATTTATAGTAGACCCTAATATTCAAGGATCCATTATATAATATCTTTCTAAAAAAGTTCTAGCTTAAAATGTCTTAGGTACTCTCAAACTTGATTGGTTAGAAACTTCTGATTTGGAAATCATTTTGCAACAGAATTTTGAAAGCATTGTTCCACTGTCTGTTACCTCCTTGTGCTGCTGTTGAGAATCAGCTCCAGTGTTGATTTTGGATGCTTTTTATAGGATCTTTTGTTTTTTCTCTGCCTCTCTAAAAGCTTTTAATATCACCTTTTTTATCCATAGTGTTCTAAATTTCCATGGTAATGAGCCTAAGCTAGGATTTTTCTTCTTTTTTTTCAATTATTGTGTTGGATTTTTAGAAGCTCAGGTTAAACAGTTTTGAGAAATTTTTCTTTCATTATTTATTTGACAATTTCATCTCTTCTATTTTTTTTTAAAAAGAGCCCTGGTGGTGAAGTGGTTAAGCACTTGGCTACTAACCATAAGGTCAGTCATTCAGACCCACCAGCCAAAGAAAGAAGCGTTAGTCTGCTTCCGTAAATATTACAGCCTTGGAAACCCTATGGGGCAGTTCTACTTTGTCTTCTAGAATCACAGTGAGTTGGAATCAACTTGATGGCAACAGGTTTGGGTTTTGTTTTGTTTTAATTGCTTACTCTAATATTTCCACACATAAGATGTTATTAATCTTCTAATTTTCTGAACTTTACTCTCATATTTTCCATATATTTCCTCTTTTTTATACACTCTGGGCAATTTCCTTGAGTTTATCTTCTAACCCTTTGAGTTCATTTCTCATGAGGCCTATTTGATTTTTAACTTCCAAAATCTCTTGTTATCTAGGAGTTTTATTTCATGGATGCAATATATTTTCTTATCTCTCTGAGAACATTAAGTTTCTTCTCCTTGCCCTGACTTCATAGATTTGTTTTGTGTTTGTTTATTGTCTATTTATTTTGAAAAAATTTCTCAATAGCTATTCACTCATAATTAATAGGAAGAACTACAGAGTTGATTGGCAACTCTTTCTGCATGAGTGGGTCTTGTCAACTCATGGGCTTCACTGTATGGTGACTAGGCAGTAACCTGGGAATCCCCACATGTCAGTGTCTGGAAGTATTGTCTTAGTGGCAGCTCGAGCTCTCCAGGAAAATCTAGGATTTGGGGGTAGAGGGGAGAGAGAGCAGTTAAGTGTCAGACAACAGGGGTTCTGGAACTAGGACAAGGGAACAGAGTGAAGAATTCCACCATTGATTAGGTAGAGTTCCTCATACTCCACCTTATCAGCTCCCAGCTTCACTCCCACCATTTCTGTTCCCCAAGTCTGAAGTTTCTCTAAAGTTTCACTGGATGGATTTGTTCAGAGAATAAACCTCTAATTTTCTTTGGCATGGCGAGGAATGTAGCGACTCAGTTGTGTAGAGATGGAAAGAACCCAGGGCAGTAGCTCCTCTGTCTGTAGGCTTTCAACCAGTTTTGCTTTGTTTTTTCCATCCAAGTCTCACCTCCTCTTCCTTCAGAACATAGTGTAGCCAAGGGCCTGTTTTGCTGAGCAAGTTGATTTGTTTCCTTTCTGTTCCTATAGTATATTTTGTTTACCTCCCTTAGGATATTAATAATGGGTTTTTTAAAGGGTTTATTCTGATCCCTGCATGCATTTCAGGTTTTTGCCTTTTTCTGTCTTTCAAAAATCTGTTGGAGTCTCTTCTCTTCCACTGCCTCCTCTCCCGTTCTCTTTGTCTTTGTGGCTGTAAATCTTTAAAAAATATTATTACTGTTATGTTAGACCTGTTCTTCAAATGAGGGACAATAAAAGTGTGTAGTCAATCTGCCATTTCCCTGTCCACACTTTTTTTTTACAACATCTGTGAAATGTTGAGAGGCAACTTGGCTCAATGGGAGGATCTTGAACTTTGGGGTTGGACTCCTCGTTTTCAAATTCCAGCTTTGTTACTTGGTGAGTGTGTGATTTCCTGCATGTCACTCAGTTATCCTATCAAATCCAGCAGAGATGCCTAGTAAAACATTGACTGAAAAGCATCCATCAAATTGAGTAATTAGAAGGTCATTGCTGACCTTCATCAGGGTAGTTTCCGTGAAGTGATGAGAGCAGAAGCCAAGATGCACTGGGAGTTATTCATTAGTTATGCTTCTGTCACTGCTGTGCAAAGCTCTTCCAGCACAGTTTCTATCAAAGCTGTGAGTTACCCACATCTTTTGGGTTCTGCTCACTTTGCCAGCTGCTTTAGTGCTTCAAATGTGCTGCCACGTGTATACATGCTTCTCCTTCAAGGCTCGTATAAGCCAGCTGTTGTAACAAGCTTCAAAATGCCCCCCACTCCCACACTGGCAGGAATCGGAAAGCCCTTGGAGCTCCAGAGGGAACAGGTACAAGCAGTGCAACGGGAAACCTGCTTTGGGAAGGCAGTGTGGGAGGGACGGTGGGAGGAAGGAGCAGCTCAGCACATGGGGGGAAAAATGTCCTCTTGCCAGTAACATACTTGGAGAAAAAATAAGGCAGCCAGAGAAAAGAGAAAGAGCATCTCCTAGTCCTTGATTTGTTAGGCTGCCAAACCTTTGTAATTAGCCCGGATCTTCCAACATTACTCTAGCCCAAAGCAGAGAAGCTGACTGATGGTTAACCATGTGACTGACGGAAGACAGAAATGAATAAAGTGGATCACTTTGGATTACTTGTAACTTTGCTGCAGTAGGCTGATCTCTTCCTAGACAGAGCTCGCTCTGGCCTTTAAAGGAAGCAGTTCTACAGGGGGCCATTTCAGGAAGGTTTAGATTGCTAAGTTTTATAGACAGTCCCAGAGCTCCCTTCTGGGGCCCTAAGTTCTAGTCAGTGTTTTGTTACCTCAATTGCAGTGCTGTTTGTTTGTTCGGTGGTTTTACTACACAACCCATTTTCATAAACTCTTGCCCAGCTGCACACACTGGTGGAACACGAGCTGAAACAAAAAGGCCATTCTTTATTCTGCTCAGAAATAGACTTAAAATTTTGGAGACTGGGAGATAGTAAAACGAGAGGCAAAAAAAAAAAAAAAAAATCACTTTTAGTACAGAAGTTCAGTACCAATTTTGGGATCTTTGCACCTGAGGAATAATTTTTATGATTTTTTTTTCCTTATAGAACAAGGCTCATATATAATGTGATCTAACTGAAGTTTACTCTACTGACTTTTAAAAATAATTCTTAATATTGCTTGTGCAATTCTCCTAGAAAGTGCTTATTTTAATCATCAGTCAGCATTTTTATTATATTATAATCCTTAATTGATTGACGTTTAATCACAGTCTTTGTATTTTACTATCCCTTGTCTCATAAGAGGCAATTTTCTCTTTACTGTAGTTTAACAGCTGATGAAAAAGATTTAAGGAAACCTATAAACTTAAGATTGGTTAATGGTCCCTTATAAAAGAATATTACACTTCTAGGATCCATTGCACAGATGTGATACTCAATTGTAGAAATGTGCATGGGGTTTATTAAATTACAGCACAAATCTTCAGTCTTCTGAGTTATTGTCCATGTTGGTATCGTTAGGCAAATGGGGAGACACGTTATTGCTTCCAGTTGTTCACATTACTGCGGTGTAATGCAGTCAGAGACAGCTGGCACATCGCTGTAGGCAAGTGCAGCGCTACAGCAGCTGCCGAGCCCTGGGCCCCCACTGAAGGGCCAGCGCCGCTGAGTCAGTGCTGGGTGGCTCCTCAGAGGGGTCCGGAAAATGGAAAATAGATAAATAAGCCAAGCTGGTTGTCAGGGAAGCAAATAGAGATTGAGGGAGGGAGGGAGAGAAAGATCGAGCAGGAGAACCTTATGTAACTACTTTTCTAGATTGTTTCCAGATTTTATTCCAACCCTGGTGGTGCAGTGGTTAAGAGCTACAGCTTCTAACCAAAAAGGTTGGCGGTTCAAATCCACCAGGGACTCCTTGGAAACCCTATGGGGCAGTTCTACTCTGTCCTTTAGGGTTGCCATGAGTCGGAATTGACTCGACAGCAACGGTTTTTTTGGGGGATACCTTGAGTATCTTTGCAGAGATAATTGCTTAAAGACAGTCTCTGGGCTTGTATATTGGGTTGTCCCTTAGTTTTGTTTGGTGCCATGTTTTACCCAAGTTAAAAAGGTTTTGTTGGTATTGTTTTGTTACCTGTGGTAGTGCTACGTTTGAATATAAGGAAAGATATTATGGCAAGTGCAAAGACCTTGAGCTTTGAGATCTGAAAGACCTGGATGGCATTCCTCACCTAACCGCTAATTATCTCTGATAGCGAGTAACATGTATAACTCCTGAGAGCCTCACTTTTCTCATCTGCAGATAGTAATGATGATACCCATCCTACAAGGATTAGTGATAAGAGATCCAAGTGCCTAGCACAGTCTAGGATATTTAATAAATGTGAAGTAATTGATTGTTCTTTTTATTATTGTTGGAATTGCAATTTTTAGATAAACCAAAGCTTGTAACTAGTTTGAACAGGGACCTGAGTGAAGCAGTCTCCTCACGCACATCATTAATAATAATATGTCAGAGTTCCACCTACCAGCAGAAGAGCATGGTGGGAAAAGGTCAGGTTCTCGAATGCCACATAGGTTCAAATCCGTGTGACCTCTGGCAAATTTAAATTTTACTCCAAGCCTTAGTTTTCTAACCTGTAGAATGGGGATAGTAATGTTCCTTACCTAATAAAATTGTTCTAAAAAATTAAACAAATTAATGTGGGTAAGTAAATCATTTAACACAATATCTACCAAACAATAAACATTTAATAAATGTTAGCTACTATTATTATGGTGATAAATCTCAGCTTATGAGTTAGATTCCTAATGTCTCTTGTTTCTAAATTTCTTATTGTATAGTCCAAGGCCTAGATATATTTAAAATTTCCTCCCTCTAAGTCCTGCCTAGGCTATCCGTCAGTTTGGCCTGAAAATTTCAGCTAATTTTAGGGAGAAAAATAAAGCAAATTTTATTGTTAGTTGATGCATACTAGTTCATCCAATACTTATTAACTGAATGACTCCCATATTCCAGAAAAAATGTTGAGTTTAAGATAAAAAAAGGAATACAACAAAGCCCCCTCCCTCAAGGAATATGTGATCTGATGGGGGAGATATCTATGTAAACAAATTAATGTTGCAAAATGCCATTGCTCTGAAAGATGTTCATATAGGAATCAACGGGGTTCGAAAGTGAAGTTCAATTCTATGTGGGCTGTGGTAGAGGACCAGGAAATTCATATATTCAGCCAGCATTTATTAAGCATCTACTATATATTAGATGGGAGCTCTTGTGGCGCAGTGATTAAGAGCTCCGCTGCTAACCAAAAGGTCGGCAGTTCAAATCCACTAGGCACTCCTTGAAAACCCTATGAGGCAGATCTACTCTGTCCTATAGGGTCGCTATGAGTTGGAATCGATTCGACGGCAATGGGATGCATTAGATAGATGGAGTCCCTGGGTGTCACAAACAGTTAAGCACTCAACTACTAGTCAAAATGTTGGTGGTTCAAACTCACCCAGCAGCACTGAGGAAGACGCCTGGTGATCTGCTTGCAAAAGGTCACAGCCTGGAAAGCCTGATACAGCCGTTGTATTCTGCATGCATGGGATCTCTAAGAGTTGAAATCGACTCAATGACAACTAACACAACATGTGTTAGATGGGAGGGTTGAGTATGGTGGCTCAGTGGTAGAATACTCACCTTCCAAGTGGGAGACCCAGGTTTGATTCCTAGCCAGTGCACCTCAAGCTCAGTCATCACTCATTTATCAGCGGAGGCTTGCTTGTTATAAGATGCTGAATAGTTTTCAGCAGAGCTCCCAGACTAAGACAAGGAAGAAAGACCTGGTGATCTACTTCCAAAAACTGAGCCAATGAAAACCCTATGGATCACAACCGTCGAATCCTGTGGTGCATGGGGTCTCCATGAATCGGGGGCCAGTTCTACAGCAGCTAACAACAACAACATATATCAGACACCAAAGTAGCAAATTGGTACAAAGTTGAATAAAACAGGATGTCTACCTTTCTATTTTCTCCAGTCCTCACTCTACGAGGGTCTTTGTTTCCACCATTCCACCAAAATACTCTTCTTAAGGTCACCAGTGACATCCCCTCACCCAAGCCAATAAGCAGGGAGCAGTTGATGAAATTCAGCCCGCTTTCCTTCTAGGAATGCTTTCTTTTCTAGGCAATGAAATACCACACACTTCCTGGTGTCTCTCTTACCCAATAAATAATACTCCTCAATTTTCTCTGAAGCCTCTTCTTCCTCTGTTTCACCTCTAAATAACTGAGTACTATAGCACAGCATTTATTAATATTTGAAATTATCTGGTGCCTTTGTTTACTTGTTTACTATTTCTTCCCTTCAACCCTGAATTCTTTGTATCTAGAATATTGCCTGGCACATAACTGCTCAGTAAATATTGGTTAAATATATGGAAAAAAAGGAACTCCCTGTTGAGAGTCAATTACAAGTGTAGGTAATTATAATACGATAATTGCAATAAATTTGCAAACCAAAAAAATCCATTACCATCAAGTTGATTCCAACTCATAGTGACCCTATAGAACAGAGTGGAAGTGCCCCATAGGGTTGCCAAGGCGATAATCTTTACGGAAGCAGATTGCCACATCTTTCTCCCATGGTGTGGCTAGTAGGTTCTAACCACAACCTTTTGGTTAGCAGTCAAGTGCTTAACCACTTCACCACCATGGCTCCTTAATAAATGCAAGAGCTCAGGAGAAGGTTTCTGAACTGAGACTTGAATGATGACTAGATAGAGGCTTACGGGTGGAGCTGTAAAAGACCTTTGAGACCAAGGGCTTATGAGAGGAAGGAGGAACCAGCGCCACTCAGGAGGGAAAGTGCAAGAATTAGTACAGGTAGTCTCCAACTTAGGACATATTCCAGTTACGACAAATCGCACTTAACGACTGTCGTTTTTTTTTTTCTCTTACATCTTATTGTTAGTAATATGTACTACATACAAGGTCGCAGTGGGTAATCTGCTAATTGTTATCATTCTCAGATGTTCACTTACAGAAGTTCAATGTTATGATTTACTGTTCAAAACAGTGCTGTATAGCAGGCTATGACCTGGTCTACAACGAAGTTGGTGTCACTGTCAGGAGTCCTAACGGATGGAAAACTGGGCAATGCTCACAACTGAACGGCACACGAGCCCAACAGCCATTCTGACTCTGACTTCATTGTTACAACACTGATGCCAACTTCTCTGCAGACCAGGCCTCTAGCGTGATCTGACTCAGGGTTTCACACCGTCAGAAACACCAGTTGTTAATTTCACGATTGTAGTAAATTTATATGATTTCTGTATTTTTTTACGTATATACATATGTATTAAAATACATCTATATGCTTATATGTAATGTTTCTAACCCCTAAAGACAAAGATTGGATTTATAAAGATACTGATAATAAAAGGCAATAATAACGAAAACTAAAAAAAAAAGGTGCGGTAATCAACTTACGTCAGAACCGACCTCTGACAGAGTCGGCAGAATGTAACCCTGCCGTAAGTTGGGGGCTACCTATAATGGAGCTGAGTGAGCCTCAGTCTCTTTCGCTCTCTCTTTTAATGTGGTAACTTTATAGGTAACAAAACATTTGCCACTTCAACATTGTTCACATGTACAATTCTGTGACGTTAATTATATTTATCATGTTGTTTAACCATCACCGTTATTCATTTCCAAATTTTCCCTTAACGGAAGCTCAGTATCCCCTAGCTGTAAGTCCCCCTTTTCCCCTGCCTCCACCTACTCCTGATAACCACTAATGAACTTTGGTCTCCATACACTTGCCTATTGCAGATATTTCTTAAAAGTGAAAACATACAGTATTTGTCTATTAGTGACTGACTGATATCATTCAGCATAATGTTTTCAAGATTCATCCATGTTGTAGCATGTACCAGGACTTCATTTAATATTTCTATATTATTCTTGAATATATTTCTATTGCTGTAATAAAATGTGGATGCCATCACTGTAATTAATGAGCACATCTCATGAACCACTTTGAGCTAAGTATATGTAAATCTCTAACACCAATATATATTCAGACACATGAAAATTGCATGTGATGGTCTCCTTTCTTTCTTCTCCCCCCCTACCCGGTCACTGCGCTGTCTGCAGAAGAGAAGGCAATGCAAAGACACTGGGGCATTGGCTTTCACTTTCCCCAGCAAGCACTTCACCTCTCAACTGCCATTTTTCTTTGTGGTGTAAGGGATAAGGAACTGACATGAAACAGGTAGAAACAACTTAGCCAACTTAGTTATTTTGTTTGAAAGATCGATCGGCTCCCTAGGAGAGATTTTCTGGGATGGTAACCAAAGTACCCGGGATCCAAAAGCAGCATGTCCACCACCGCTCTAACGGTGACGCTCCATTAGCTGTCAGCAGTAATCGCACTTACAGCCTCCTTCCAGGCCTCCAGCTGTGAGGGGCACCGTTACATGCTCCCTGCCTAGTCACAAAGCACTTGACAGAAAATGGGCAAACCAACCAGGGCTGTGTGGCGTTGCTAGCATGCCCCTGGCACGGGGCTCTCCAGCAGGTGTACACTCAGTCACCCATGACACACTTGGCACCGGGGCATCAGGACCCAGGATTGGGCACCCCTCGTGAAGAATTTGTCTCCACTTATTCGAAACTGCAACCCCCACTTCAGAACAGCAAGCCTCTGCTTGAACCAACGGAGCCTTTCAATCAGTGAATGGCAGGCGTATCTGTTACCTCTGCTTCTGTTTCAGCAGCCAGCCTGGATTCTGACGGAAGGCTCTCTTGCCTTAGCCTTTGTAAGGAATACGTTGGTTTGAAAAACACACGTACGTGTGCACACAGGCTGGATGCTAGTTCTTTTTGCTTCTCTCCTTTAAATATTTCAGTGACCTAGCAAAGTATTAATTCATAATGACTCCCCTCAAGGAAACATGGAGAAGCTCAGAACATGTTGGGTTAACTATTTTTCCTCAGGCTTTTGATTTATGGAATGTATCTCCACTCCTCATTTTCAAATGAGAGTGGCTATGGCTTTGCAGTGAGCCTTGAGCTTTAACTCCTTATTAAAAAGGACTTCTAGGTATCCCTAGGCTCAAGGAGGATCTCAGGCCAGGGTAATTAAAATGTAGCCTTGAACAACATGGCCATATAATATGTGACCAGGTGATTGAGAGATGATCGATTCATTTGAATTACAGAAAAAAAACCTCACTTCCAAAAATGATAATTGCTTCAAACTCCGTATTTTATTTAGTTGATGATTGTCAAAGGGGTTAGTTTTCATCTGAAAAACTTCTATTCAGTCTTCAATACCCTTCTCTGTTGTTACTCCATATGTAAAGTTTCTCCCAGTCAGAGTTTATCATTTTTTAATTCTTACTTCTAACAAATTCTGTCTCTTTGTAATTATTACTAAACATATAGAAATAGTCTTACCCCCTCAAATACACTGTTTTCCATTTGTTTTTGAAAGAGATCCTTCTTTTATTTTCTTATCTTGCTTGTGACACAAAAACAGAGAACAATTTTTTTACTGTATGAAAAGAACAGTTCAAGTGTAATGATTACTGGGGAGATAAAAGGGAATGGTGGGGACTGTGGAGAACTGTGGAGAACTGTGGAGAACTGGAGAGAATATGACCCAAATAGAAGGAGCAGCTGCTACTAGCATCAGAAAATTGTTGCTGTGTAGAAATGTGAGTGAAATGTGGCCAAATCATCCATTTCTTTAGTAATCATCAAAGATAAATATATTTTTAAACCTCCAAACTACTAATTGTTAAAAGTTGGCTTAAGATTATTTTTGTAATACTGTACCAACCAATATGACAATTTGCAAGCACAATTTGGCTTATAGTCCCTGAAATTCATTGTTTCACCTCCACTCATTCAGTCCCCTTCACCACCATGGAGGAGAAAGGAGGAAGAATGCCAAGAAAGAGAATGTGACTGCTACCCTGAACCCCACTCTGCCATTGTAAATCTTGGGATCACCTGGTCTCCCCCACTTCTGCCTGGGAAGACCTTCCCAATTTCATGCGAACTACTTGCTCATGAGACAAGGTACAAATGCCACGTTTCTATTAGTTGTTTCTTTTCCCAGTTAAACTTTTCTCCTCTGTCTTCATTCAGCACTTTGTTAAGATCTACTTTTCAGCACATGAACTGCTGAAATGATTTCTTTCCAGTTGCCATTGAGTTGACTCCAACTCATGGTGATCCCATGTGGGTCAGAGCAGAATTGTGTTGTAGAGTTTTCAGTGGCTGATTTTTCTGAAGTAGATTGCTAGGCCTTTCTTCCAAGGCACCTCTGGGTGGACTCAAACCTCCAATCTCTCAGTTAGCAGTCAAGCAAGTGAATCATTTGCACCACCCAGGAACTCTGCTGAAATTATTTACTTACCTCAATATTCTCAAATGTCAGCGTGTGTCAAAATCACCTGGAGGGCTTGTTAAAGCATATTGCTGGACCTTACCCCCAGAGTTTCTGATCCACAGGTGTGGGATGTGGCCTGAGAATTTGCACTTTCAACAAGTTGCCAGATGATGCTGATGCTGCTGACCTGGAAATCACACTTAGAGAACCTCCAGCTTACAGTCGGGACTGTGTATAGCTTACCTTGGAATCTCCAGAACTGGCACAGTCAATAATCCTTTTACGAATGACAGTCACTTTGGCTTCCTTATCAAAGCAATGGAATGAACATCTGCCTAATGTGAATGGGAAAGTAGTCGCTGATTCATACAGCCTTGTGCATAAAACTTCCATATACTTACAGAGTCAAAGAGTGTGAAGAGTCCTTCGAGATCATCTAGTTAAATCTGAACACTTCATAAATAAAGAAACTGAGGCTGTTTGTCTTTCACTCCATTTTCTAAAGTCTGGCATTTAAGACTAGCTAAATTCCTGGGTTTTTTCCTCTGCAAGGCAGGAAAGATATGATAACATTTTGGAAACTTCCTGTTGGAATGTATGGAGTAGTTGAAATGCTGAACACGTCATAGAGCAAAACATTTTGTGAAGTACACTGCATTAGCTATATATTTATGTATATTTCCAGTCACTAATTTCACACGCCTAAGCACCATCCCAGATCCAGACCACGGAAAGTGAAAAATATACCTAATTACTGTATTTTAAGCAAATAGCAGGCACCTTCTACCTTTGTTTAGCAATCACATCCCCATTTTCGTACGGCAATTTTTTTTTATGTGTCGCTGTAAAAAAAAATTAGCATAGCGCCTTACAAAAATACCTTGGGGGAGGGAGGGCATGGCTGGCAAACAAACGTAGAAGGTGCACGTTATTTGGGTATAAATATGATACTTCTGCTTAAGTTACTTACATTTATCTTTTAACAGTGCAATGTTTTCTCCACAAAATTGAGGAGGATGCAAATGATTCTTGCGCACCCTGTTAATGAGTCACATTGACCTCTAACTCTAAAAGCAAGTATGAAGCATGTTTTAATATAGATTCCTTACAAAATAAAAAACCTGCAGTAACAACTCTTGGAGTGTTATTGTTTAGTCTTTCTCCCCAAACAATAAAGTTATCCACAGTTCACCTCCTTGGGAGACATTGGCACTTCATCTCTAATCTGAGGGTTATCCTAGAGGATTTTAGCTTTCAGGCTGACAATTCAACAGATTCAGTAAGTATTTGTTGTTGCTGTTAGGTGCTGTGGAGTTGATTCCAACTCATAGCGATCCTATGTGACAGAACAGAACTGCCCTATTGGGTTTTCTAGGCAGTAATCTTTATGAGAGCAGATCACCAGGTCTTTCTCCTGTGGAGCTGCTGGGTGGGCTTGAACCAACAACCTTTCAGTTAGCAGCCAAGCACTTAACCCGCTGAACCACCAAGACTCCTTAATAAGCATTTAGTAAGTACCTATTTTGTACCAGGAACTGTTTTATGTATTCTGGTTCTAGTGGCCAAACAAGATAGTTTAAGTCCTTGCCTTTGAGGAGTTTCTGGTCTAGTGTAGGCTACAGCAAAGAAACAAGTGAGCAAACAAATGATGTAATTTCAGAGAGTGATAAGCACTATGAAAAAAGCAGAGCAGGGTAAGGGTTAAGATAGTGATGAAGGGGAGACACCGTTTTATATCAAGGGTTAGAGAGGTGACACTGGAGCCTGGCCTGTAGGAAATGGAACAGCAAGTACAACAGGCCTGAGGTAGGAAGGGGCCGACCATGTTCAAGAAATGGCAAGAAGTCCAGAGTGAATGAAGAGGAGGGAAAGAGGAGTAGGTCGGTAGGGCATAAGATGGAGGGGCTGGGCAGGGTCAGATCGTGGGGTTGTGTAAGTTAAAGTAGGCCAGAGTCCTAATGGAAATGGCCAGCCTTTGAAAGGTTATAGCAGCAAAATGCTATAAACTGATTTAGTTTCAAAAAGTTCACTCTGTCTGTTATGGGGAGAATTAACTCTAAGAGGTATTAGTGGTGGTCAGGAGTGTCAGGGGAGAGGCCAGCTAGGAGGTGGACAGAGCAGGTGGTGGTGTGAATTAGGTGTCAGGGTAATAAGCAAGCCATGGCCCGGTTAGGGATGTATTTTGAAGACATTTTAGATCAGTCACTAGGGTAGGAGGGAGAGATCAAAGGGATGAATTAATCTGAGAGTGGAAGGAGTTTGGCTTCAGATCATATGTAAGGAAAGAAATAGAGTAAGAGATTTATTTGTGGATGTCAAGGAAGAGGGGGCTGAATTGAAACACCAGTGTTACAGAATGTAAATGAAACAAGAGCTACCAGAAAGGGCTGATGAATTGGGAACAATTAGTTGGGACAAGAATTTATGGGACTGAAAGAACTAATGAAGATCAATAGCAAATATAATAACATTAAGGGATAGTATATTAGAAAAGTAGATTTAGAGTCAGTAGAACACTAGAATTTGATTTTAGAGGTACAGCAATTCTGATTTGTCCCAGTTTGTTATTTGTAAGTATCCATTCTCACCTGATGTGGAAAAACATCAAGGACAACATATGTGAAGAAAGCAAAAGGTCATTAAAAAGACAGGAAACAAAGAAAAGACCAAAATGGATGTCAGAAGAGTCTCCGAAACTTGCTCTTGAGCATAGAGTAGCTAAAGCAAAAGAAAGAAATGATCAATCACCTAAAAGAGCTGAACAGAAGATTTCAAAGAGCAACTCGAGAAGACAAAGTAAAGTATTATAATGAAATATGCAAAGACCTGGAGTCAGAAAACCAAAAGGGAAGGACATGCTCAGCATTTCTCAAGCTGAAAAAAACTGAAGAAAAAATTCAAGCTTCAAGTTGCAATATTGAGGGAGTCTATGGGGAAAATAGTAAATGAATTATTAAATATTAAAGAACAATTGGTCAACGTTCAACCATTTCGAAGGTAGCATATGATCAAGAACTGATGTGCTGAAGGACAAAGTCCAAGCTGCACTCAAGGCATAGGTGAAAAACAAGGCTCCAGGAATTGACGGAATACCAGTTGAGATGTTTCAACAAAGGGATGTAGCACTGGAAGTGCTCACTCATCTATGCCAAGAAATTTGGAAGACAGCTACCTGGCCAACCAACTGGAAAAGATCCATATCTGTGCCCATTCTAAAGAAAGGTGATCCAACAGAATGTGGAAATTATCGAACAATATCATTAATATCACACTTGCATAAAATTTTGCTGAAAATCATTCAAAAGCGGTTGCAGCAGTACATTAACAGGGAACTGTCAGATATTCAAGCCAGATTCAGAAGAGGACGTGGAACTAGGGATATCATTGCTGATGTCAGATGGATCCTGGCTGAAAGCAGAGAATACCAGAAAGATGTTTTATTGACTCGGCAAAGGTGTCCGACTGTGTGGATCATAACAGATAACATTGAGAAGAATTAGAATTTCAGAACACTGAATTGTGCTCTTGCAGAATCTGTACATAGACCAGTTGTTCAAACAGAGCAAGAGAATATTGTACAGTTTAAAATCAAGAAAGGTGTGTGTCAGGGTTGTATCCTTTCACCATACTTATTCAATCTGCGTGCGGAGCATATAGTCAGAGAAGCTGGACTATATGAGGAAAAATGTGGCATCATGATTGGAGGAAGACTCATTGACGATGTGCGATATACAAATGACACAGCCTTGCTTGCTGAAAGAGACGAGGACTCGAAGCACTTACTACAGCCTTCCATATGGATTACACCTTAACATAAAGAAAACAAAAATCCTCACAACTGAACTAATAAGCAACATCATGATAAAGGGAGAAAAGATTGATGTTGTCAAGAATTTCATTTTACTTGGATTCACAATCAACACCCATAGAAGCAGCAGTCAGGAAATCAAAAGGTGTATTGCATTGGGCAAATCTGCTGCAAAAGACCTCTTTTAAAGTGTTAAAAGGCAAAGATGTCACTTTGAGGACTAAGGTGCACCTGACCCAAGCCATGGTGTTTTCAATTACCTCATATGCATGTGAAAACTGGATGATGAGTAAGGAAGACTGAAGAAGAATTGGCGCCTTTAAATTGTACTGTTGGTGAAGAATATTGAATATACCATGGACTGCCAGAAAAACTAACGAGTTTGTCTTGGAAGAAATACAGCCAGAGTACTCCTTGGAAGCAAGGATGGCAAAACTTCATCTCACATACTTTGGACATGCTATCAGGAGGGATCAGTCCTTGAATAAGAACGTCATGCTTGGTAGAGCATCAGCGAAAAAGAGGAAGATGCTCAATGAGATGGATTGACACAGTGGCTGCAACAATGGGCTCAAACATAACAACCATTGTGAGGATGGTGCAGGACTGGGCAGTGTTGCATTCTGTTGTACGCAGGGTTTCTATGAGTTGCAACTGACTGGACAGCACCACCACCACCACCAACACTCTCACTCTGTGAGTTGAACAGTAGTTTACGTAGAAAGAATGGTCAACGAGATCCCCATGGGTTTAAATGTTGTACCTACTGACTTGTTCTGCTTCATGCCTCACTATTCAGTCTTGTAGTCCTGACTTGATTTTTACAGTCTTTTAGTCCTTGCCATTTATGCCTCCATCTAAGTGCCTTCTGTTTGATGGCTCATTTCCTTTACTTCTAGTCCTGGGATCTGAGTTCCTTATTAACTAATTCTTTCCTCTCCCTTCTTTGATGCTATTATTCTCTGTATAATCTTGAGGATAATATCTCACTGGCTTGATCTAGTCCCTACTACCTCCCATCCTCAGGTTGTCCCCAACAAGCCTATCTCATCATCTTTGATAGAACTCACACTTGGGTAACTACAGCAGTGGATTGTAGATGTGGATTGGAGGTGAAAGCCATGAGAGAAATGGAAGCCAAGAAATTATTGAGCAAATATATTAGATGGACTTGATTTTCAGTTCAACAATACAGAGTATAGATGGGTCATCCACATTACCTCTCAAACCTATAATCTTTCACTGTAAACTTAAATTTTCCTTCTTACCAAGATTGTACATCTCTCTTCTTAAATATTCACCAACTCCTCCCTTTTCTGATTCTCAGGTAATAACCTCACATATAGAAGATCAAAGGGAACTACCTCATCTTACCGCCACCAAACCTACCAACATACTTTTATCTTTGGGCATATACTGTGTCATCCCTGCTTTTCTAATGTTCCTTCCATCCATGCCTCATTATTGCTCTGTTTCTAACCTTTTCTTCACAGCCAAACTTAGTAATCCACATCCAGCCCCAAACTTTCTGAGAGAAGGGACAATTTTTTCATCTTAATACCCTCAAATCATGCTTACTCTTGAATGATGACTTGGGACATGGATCAAGTGACCATCTTATCTGCTGTAGCTATTAGCTTATACTTTGCAGTAACCTTCAGTGGAAAATTTCTCTCACCAGGGAGTATTCCCACGCTAGCCAGTAAAGTTCTTCATAAATATTCCAGTTCTTCTCTCCTTCTAGGCATATTGCAGGATTGCAATATGTCTCTGGCCATGTTGAAATTAGGTGAGCATGACAAGCTTTAGCCAATGAAATAGGAAAAGAAGTTATTGGGTGATTTCTGGACAGAAACTTTAAGAGACATTGCACAATTTGCCCCATCCCCTTCTCCTCAGATGAGGAAACCACGTGTGAATGGTTCCTTTGTCACATGCAATGTCAGTCTGAAATAAACTGTTGTTATATTAAGCCACTGGGGTTTAGGAATTATCTGTTATTGCAACATAACTTAGCCTATCCTGACCAGTGTAATGTCCCTGGGTACTAATATTTTTTCTCTTCTGAACAAGTAGTCTCAGGGCAAATCATGCTGCATGTCTCTTTCTTGTCCCACAGATGTTTTTATACAGATGAATTCAGGTTAAAATTAACATCAAGGGAAGCCTGAAAATGGAACACCAGACCCAACCTGGCAATATTCAAATTAAGAATTATGTGTGAAATGAAAAGGGTAATCGTATTTGCTTTGAAGGATAACTATGAACTAATTGTATGTAAAAATAGAATAACTACTTCTATTCATATATGTAGTTTTTTCTCCACTGAGTGTGTAGCATTACAGGCAGATCCCGGCAGCGGTAATATGTCTGCTGGATTACTGGTAGAGTGACCAAAGAATTCCTGCCACAAATACTTGACTGGGGCTACTTAATTAGGGTAGTAAGTGAAAAGTTTGTCTCTGTAAAAATGGTGTGGGGGAGGCGCCTGATCTCTAACTTCACAAGGGAGAAGGAGAATCAAGATTAACAGCCCAAGGCTGATTCCTATAAGGTAGAGGTCAGACATGCCTCTTCTCTCTGCCATCTTTACCAATTCTGACACCAGCCATCACTCCCATGGCACTCTCTACTTCTCTGCTGACTTTGATAATTCATTGCAATGGCCACAAAGAACTCACAGGCAGTACTCACAGTTATGGGGTTTATTAGGGAAGTAACAGGTTACAATTCAGATTCAGGAATGCTCAGGATATAGTTCTAACATCAGGACAGCCTCTTCTCAGCTCTGCCTGCAGGCATACCTCTCTCTGGCCCCTAGGCCTCTGCCCTGCTTAGGCAATGTTACAAAGCTCTTTTAGCTCTGCTGATAAGTGCCCTGAGGTACTCTGCTCCACCGGTAAGTGTTGGCAAACCTAGCTCCACCAAGTGCCCAGAGGCATTTTACTCCACCAGCAAGCCTTCTGCCCGAAGGCACTCAACTTTCTCATTCTGTGGGCCAGGAAGTCCACTGCACTGTCTCCTGTTGGTCTACTGGTTCTGCTGCCCTTTCTCTGCCATTGCTTCTGTCTTCAGTGTTACAGCTCTCTCTCTTGGTCTCCTGGTTCCAGGAGCTTCTCAGCACAGGAATCCTGTCTTTTTCTCCTTGGTGGTGGGGAGATCTTCTTTTCCTGCCTCTGGGATGGTTCATTTTAAGCCTAGCAGGATGGCAAAACTGACCAATCCCCTTGGTGGACCACAATTACCTTATTGGCATAGTCCCACTCAGTCACTTGGGTGGGAGTTACAAGACCATGGCAAGAAAGGCCATATAAAAGTGATCTATCACACCGTAGTCTCAAAGGCAGCTAAATATGAGAAAGAGGATAACATCATAACCAAGCATATTAAGCATTTAGAGTCAGTGGTGTGCAACTATTAGTAGTTCATATCCTAGGAGAAAGCTATATAGGTATTAATATTTTGGGCCACCTATGCTTTCTTTCTAGCAGAGGTAGATAGTTGAGTCTGAGTCTCCCTTCATTTACCACACTGCCCACCCTTTCTCTGCAGGGAATTAAATGTCCAGAAAATCCCAGAGTTTTATGGCATTGCTGCAAGTCCTTATGAGCTCACTTTTTTATTTTACTGAATCTCTTCTCATGCAGACATTCTGTTTCCATTAGTTTCTTATCCTACTATACTTTCTCTTTTATTTTCCTTCATTATCGTTTTCTGTCCTCTAAACACTGTCCAAGGAGCCCTAGTGGTGCCATGGTCAAGCACTTGCCTGTTAACCAAAAGGTTGACATTTAAAACCCACCTGACAACAAAACGCTGTCCACTTCTGTCCTTTGGCCTGCCATTTCCTTGCTTTCATTTGTAAAAGATGGAATGTTTCTCCTCTAAGAAAACTCTGATTGATCAGAAAAAGCTTGACTTTGTGGTGCAGTGCAAATGACCTCTTTCCCTCAGGAAGCAAACCAAATTCTCTATGGTGCTTTCAGTTTGGGAATCACAGAATATACCCTATTCTAATACCTTCTCCATGAGCCTTCCTTGATTTCTTCAAGGAAAAAGACTTCCCAAGTTCAAATAACACTTTGTTCTGTTCTCTATGGTAATACCACACTGTACTGTGACTCCCCTTCCTATAGGCCTCCTCCTATACCGACAAGGAACTTGCCAGAGACAGAGAACTTGTTTTATTCATTTTTGCATCCCTGGTCCCTCACTGAACCTGGCACATCATTTTTAGGGGAGAGTCCATTTAGTCACATCTGAAATTATACCACAGAAATCTCAAATTGCAGCCCCTGTGTCAGATGGGATGAGCAAGCATGATTTGTTTGGCCCACAAAGTGTTGCCCAGCACAGGCTTTTAATTTTTTTAATTAATTGCCAATTCGAGAATTGAGAAAATTATTTAAAAAAAAACAAAAACAGATTTCTAGCTCTATCCTTTAAAAAAAAAAAAAGGCAAAATCACACAGTTAGGAGATTAGGCAACACTGAGCTCACATTCCAACATGGAAACAACTGCCGTATTCTTTGGAATAGACAGGACTCCTCCAGTTCTCTCCAGAGTTTACCATAGTTTGCCAGGAATATCTAAAGTAGCCCATAAACCAAACCCACTGTCATCAAGTCGATTCTGACTCCTAGTGACCCAACAGGACAGAGTTGAACTGCCCGATAGGGTTTCCTAGGCTGTAAATCTTTACGGAAGCAGACTGCCACATCTTTCTCCACTGGAGCATCTGGTGGGTTCGAACCACTGACCTTTTTGGTTAGCAGCCAAGCGCTTTAATCACTGCTCCACCATCGCTCCTTTTTAAGCAGACCATAGCCCTTCAGAATAGCACCTGAATACTACGGGCTCTACAGTGGACAGTTTTCAGGTTAGGGGGTCCAGGATGGAGCAGTTTGTTGATTGTCAGACCAAAGATTAAAAAAAAGAAAACCATGTAGGCACTTGTGGAGCCCTCTGGTCATGTAAGTCCTAGGCTAGCTTCCTTCCACCCTCAGGTGACATTGCTTTGGTAATGGCTGCTTCAACCCAGAGCATGCTTTCCACCCAATTGGCTGCTTAGATTTTTCTTCTCTGGTAGGAAAACCTACTCAGAGTTCAGCTTCCATTTTTAAGGTGTGAGAATTTAAATGGTGAGAAGGCAAAGTGGTAACCCGTCACTTTTCAATCCAGATGCTTTCAGACTCTCAGGGTGTTACCGCAATAATGCGTACTGGAGCTGCCTGCCACAGTAGCCAATCCTGAGACGGATGAGGTGAGCAGCAAGAGGTTTATTATATATCTATATATAGGAAAAAGAGGGGAATAGATTCCTCCAAAAACCTGTCTCCCCCACTGGAGGTTGGCTGAAGGCTTTCTAGGGACAGGATTATGGGTCTTTAGAAGTTTGTGTTAATTCCCCCTTGAGGTGGTCACGTCCCAGATGAGTTAATCTTTCCTTGGGGGTTATCTGGTGACATCCTGGTTTTCTTGTCCCAGGATAGGTGCTTTGTTTGGTTTTTCATTCCTAGATCATGATCACTTGTTTTCCACCCTCCAGGGAGGAACATCGGTTAATCTTAAACTTTTTATAGAGACTGGAACATGAGGGAAGAACAAGCTCATGAGACAGTGCGGGGGTTAGCAATGCGGAGTAATAATAGTGAGCCAGGCCTGTGCAGCCTCTTCCAAGGGTATCAGTGAATTTTAGGGGGTGGCCTCCAGAGTATTCCTCACATCAAAGCTTTTCATGTTTCAGTCTGTTGCTGCCTTTTTCTTCTCCCTTCCTAGCTTCTCTCTTCCCTCCTGAATCGCACATTTAAATATATTTCTGTAATCATCATGCCAATGAGCTCTAGAAACTTCCTCATCATCCCAATATTTCAATCTTATTCATCTTTAATTTTTGTCTCTTACCCATTTTTATATCTTAAAGTGTGTGGAATAAGAAGTAGGAAGTCCACAAAAAAATACTTCTCTAAATTATAAAGACACATTTTTTGGTACACTTTTCAGAAAATACAGAAAAGTATAACAAAAGCAAAATGATCTAATGTTTGGTCTATGATTGTATATTTACATAATTTAGAATTATGCTGCATACATAACTTAAAGTCCTGCTGTACTCAATTTATTTCACGATCATTTTCCAAAATTATTTTAAACATTATTTTTAGCAGAAATATATTATTCCACCTATGGGTGTATAAAAATTATCTAACTTTTCCCCTATGCATAAGCATTGAAATTATTTCTGGTTTATTTTATATTTTCTAAGAAAATCTTTTTCCTGAAATTTAGCTAGTTCCATGGAGTACATGTTTCAAAGTGAAAGTACTGGTTCAAAAATTCAGAACATTAAAAACAAACAAACTTAAGACCTTTACTGCCAAATTGCTTTCACAGAGCTCTTACCAGTTACACTCTTCTTGCCTGTTGAACATCAGAGCACATAGCTGCCTCACCTGAGTTATGAAATTTAAAATCTCTAATAACTGGATAGTTGGAAAAATTTGCTTTAATATGTATTTACTTTATTACCAGCGAGGCTGACTACTTTTCGTGAATTTATTATTTATTGGATTCATTCGTTTCTTAATTGTTTATATTTGTTGCACACTTTTCTCTTGGCAGGTCAGGAATTTTTCTAACTTACCTCTATAAATACTTCTTATACATTAAGAATATTGGCCCTGTGTCTGTTATGTTCACTGCAAATATTTCTCCTAATTTGTCAATGGCATTTTACATTTTTTATGACATTTTACATGCCTTGATTTAATTTTTTTTTTTTACCTTAGTATGACCTATCAGTTTTCCTGTATGCTTTTCACTTCCTTTTATGCTTAAAAGCGCTTTGTAAACATGACATCAATTAAATAGTTACCTGTATTTTCCCCTAGTTTTTTACAGTTTTTAGGTTTTCCATTTAAATCACTAATCCATCTCATATCTATTATAGTTTATAGCACCATTGAAGGAGCCCTGGTGGCACAGTGGCTAAGCAATCAACTGCTAACTGGAAGGTCAGCGGTTCAAACCCACCAACCTCTCTGCAGTAGAAAGATATAGCAATCTGCTTCCATAAACATTACAGCCTTGGAAAACTCATGGGGCAGTTCTACTCTGTCCTATAGGGTCACTATGGGTCAGAATCAACTCCACAGCAGCGGGTATAGTACCAGGTGAATGTTGACTAAAACGATTTCACTTCCAAAAGGAAAGGTCACTTGAGAGAAAACTCTGACAGAATTTCAGACTACAGAGAAGAGAGTACATTAAGCATAATAGCTTGTCCCTGAAACTCTTACAAACTGAGTTCGAAACCTGCCTCCACCTGTAACTAAGCACGTGGCTTTGGGAAAGCCACTGACGCTCTGAATCTTCACCTGCAAATTCAGAAGATTCATATCTACCTGACAGTGTTACTGTGAGAAATGAAATTTCATATAACCCTGGAAATACAGTAAACCACTTGCCGTGGAGTTAATTCTGACTTATAGTGAACCCATGTGTTACGGAGTAGAACTGCACCATAGGATTTTCTTGGCTGTAATCTGTATGGAAGCAGATTACCAGCCCTTTCTTCTGCGGCACCACTGGCTGGTTCAAAATGCCAACCTTTCGGTCAGTAGTCGCGCAAACCATGTGTGCCACTGAAATACAGTAAGTGACCGAAGTAATGGCGCCAAGGTATTTTCAAATCGTTATATTTTAAACACTATTTGTTATATGATGCAGACCATTTGGACTAAATCTGCTGAAAAGCCACATATTCAATTTACTGATTTTTTTCTGTTATTCTTCCTCTATTGCTGCTCTGTTTTATTAGTCTTGCTTTATAATACATTTTAATATTTAGTGAAGGACATCCTCTGAATCATTTTTCTGTTTCAAAATGTTCTTAATTATTGTTGCTGTTTTATTTGTTTTTTAGATTAGTTTCACAATTTTATTCATTTGTCTCCACCCCAAATCTCACTGGGAAATTTGTTTGAATTTTGTTAAATCTAAAAATTAACTTGCGAAGAAATGACATCCTTATAATATTGATTTGTCCATAAAGGAAAAACAAAAACAAAGCAAAAGAAAAAAGGCTGATGATTATGAGGGCTTCCCATTGTGCCATTCCAAGGTCTTTTCACTTGTCGACTCATATAATCTCCACAACAGTTTTCAGAAGAAGGTACTATCCATATTCCCACTTCGCAACTGAAGGAACTCAAGCACAGAGGAAAGCAATTCTTAAAAACAAGTGGCTTAGTAACGACCTGTTCTGCTTGGGTACACCAGAGTTACCACAGCCCATTCCTCTCTCTCTCTCTACTTCTTGCCTGCCTCCTTACCCCATGTTGTTTCTATTTTCCATTCTATTCTTAAATCTTCCCTCTGTATCTGCTTCTTCGGGCTCATTGTACTCTGACATAATTCATCATGTTATGATATTCTGAAGTTTAAAGTTAGTTATTTCGAATTGTTATACTTTATTAAGGAAGTAATATGAGGCAGTTGACTTTTGTTGTGAGCCAGGGGTCCCTTATCTCATCCCTAGCTCCAGCCTCCCCCAAAAGGGGAGATATGTGACTTAGGACGCAGACACTGAAGATAATTAGAAAACCAGGATCTCTAAGTGTGGGTAGGAGAGAAGAGAGAGCAGAAGAGAAGCTTCAGGATAAAATTCTATCCCCTAGTTTAACTTCAAGGAACTGAGAGTTTATATGTTCACTCTACACCTATTGAGCACCTACTGTATGCTACGAAGAGAATCCTGAACACTTCATCCTTCATCTATAACCGCTTCTAGGTTATACAGTTGAGAAGGAGGAAAGCTTCCTGAGTCCTAAAGAGCCCCAGTCTATGCCAGGAAGGTATGGGAAATTGCCTTCACGTTGGCCTACAGAAGTAAACAATCTTCACTGCTTATCCTACAGCAAAAGAGAACTATAATTCATGATTCACAGAACAAGATGGCTATTCCGCTCAGTTAATGTAGATTCTTAAACCATCTCCAGGTTGAAGTAACTACTCCTAGTCCTCCATGGACTGGACTCTCATCCCCAGAGGGCTTCTTAGGGTCCAGTTCTGGCCCTTAAAACCAAGAGCAGATCTAAGTCTGACTGGAGGTACCTGAGGCCCCAGCGTACCCCAGTGTAACCTGCAGGCCCTCGGCCATATGGTGTCCCCTGAGCCTGTCATTCAGCGCCAGAATGGGCATATGCTGGGATAGCCAGGACCCTGAGGGGAGAGTGGAAATGTCATAGAGCCAGTATGAGGTTAGGCTTCTATTTCTCTTGTTTATGACACGAGTAGAGATGGAACCAGGGAGGAAGAAGAAAAAGCCATTATTGATTCTAAAGCATTTGGGGTGGGGAGGGGAGAGGTGTTGAGGTTAGGACATGTAAGATAAAACTTTAGGGTCCAATAATGAAAAAGTTGCTGTATTTCTAGATTTCACTCACTTGGCTTCACTTCAGCCTATTTTCTTCATACTCTGATGAGAGAAATATCTAGAATCTGGTTCGTTGGTGGTGTCTTTTTTTTTTTTTTTTTTAAGGAGGGCTTTGTTTGAGGAGATGCACACAAGAATGAATCATTGCTTAGGATATATATATATATATACACCTCTTCTCTCTTTGTGGCTATTTGGATTCCACATGACAGAATGATAGTTCAGCTCAATTAATTTTAGATCCTGCCTATTATGTAAGGGCTAAGTAAATTTCCCAGTCAGAGAGTCATACCTCCCAATAAGCAGGCTGACAGGGATATTGGGAAGGTCCGTGTGGGGGCAGAGAGGCTGCCAGATGGTGGGGGCAGGAGGGAATGCCTGGAAGGCTTCAGCCAGTTAAAAGAACAGCTCAGAGACATTCCCATCTGTGGGGAGGGCGCGAGGGAGGAAAGGGAGGGGTAATAGTAAAGGGAGCTTTACAGAGAACATCGGAAAACCGGAAGCCCATTTTCAGTGTGGACCTCCTACATGAATGACTAGACAAGAAATAATAAATACAAGAATTCAGTCAAGGAGATTGGTTTTATTTACAACTGAAGGGCGACTATCCATACAGAATTCACTTCGTGGCCTTGGGAAGGGTACTTTTTTAAGTATGGAAATGGTGCAGATTTGCCAGCATTCACAAGTTGCTATGCAATATTGGTGACTTGTTTAATTAAACATTGTTCATTTCTACTAGTAAGGCCTCTGATGCATCTTAATGAAACCAGTTTCATAAAATGCAATATCCTAATGAAAGAAAAATACTAGTGAGTTTCACGGCCATCTCCGTTCTTGATAATGGAATCTGAGACATAAATGTAACGTTTAACACATCTGAAATTTAGAATGCCCTTTTTAATTATACACATGCGTATCACTCCATATGAGTAATTCATTTTGCTAATTTTGACCAAAGAATTAATTACCATTTGAAGTAAACTCTTCTAATGAATGAATATAACATTAAGATCTTCATATGATGGAAATTGGTTACAAAGAAGACATGAGCAAGATTCAGAGCAAAGGCTCCATTTAGATTTCATTAACCAAATGCTTCCAACAGAAAGATAAGTACAGAGCAATATTCAAGTTATCTACAGCTTAAAGCAAAACAACACTATGTTAAAAAAAAAAAAAAAAAAAGGAATAAAAAGAAAATGAAAACAAAGCCTTCTCTCTTTCCAGGCATAGGAGGGGTTTATGTGTAGTAGCTGTGTACAGATGAAAATGCATAAACAAATGTACAGTTATCTGCACAAATAAATCTGCTTGGATTCAACAATGGAGCTGACAGCCCTCAGTCAATGTTAAGACTGCGCCACCTTCTGGTTACCATGTGTATAGCAGGCACTCACATTGTTCGCAGGCTTCAACATTTCTGTCTTATGCAAAACTTATATTGAAGGGAAACAACAGATACTTACTTGTTCTGTGCACTCTCTCCCCTGGGAACTGTTTTGGAATGAGAACACAATCCATAAACGTACTCCAGTGACTGCTTGCTTGAAACTCCGACTTTGCTTTTTCAGCTTGATCAACCGTATTGGTATATGATAGGCCAAACACAGACGCAGACAGTACTGTAATTGTCAGAGCAGGAGAATCTGGTTGCCACTTTCTGAACTTCTTAGAGTCGGAGAAATGGAGCCCTGGTGAACAAAGCAAGCCCCCTTTCAGTCAGAAAATGAAGATGGGGGAATATGCCATCCTGCCTGCAAAGCTGCAAAATAACAACTAAAGCAAAGCAAGCAAACAAACCAACCCCTTGCCCTGGAGTAGATTCTGACTCACAGCGACCCTATAGGACAGAGTAGAACTGTGCCACGGAGTTTCCAAGGGGCGCCTGGTGAATTCAAACTGCCGCCCATTTGTTAGCCGCCGTAGCTCTTAACCACTACACCACCAGGGTTTCTAACAACTAAACAAGTAGGGTTATTTCTGGACAACTGTTAACACACAATTGTGGCCGTATGATGCTTTGGGGAATTATGTTCTACCTCAACTCCATAGTTCCAGTTGGATCAGCCTTGCTTTCTGGGCTTTAGGAGTCCTGGTTGGAGAAGTGAGCTCTGCAATGGCAGAGCTTTGCCACTACACCAGGGCATCCGAGCTGGAGGGGTTTGGTGGATCTATCACCACCCATTTTATGCATGTAACTGCAAGAGTTTGCATGTAAAGCACTAGGATTTGAAAAGGTAGTCACAAAGGGAAGGTATTATTCTGTCCATGCCGTGTGCATTGCTTAGGGTTTTGTTTGTCTTTATCAAAATTAGCCCTAGAAATCTCAAAACCCTATGTTATTTGTGACTGTATCTATAGATGCAGATATATTTATGCAGAGAGAGTAAGCCTACTTGAGTAATTGTCCTTTACATTTTATCAGTGTAGACTTGCTAATATTTCTTGAGCAGACAGTCCTATGCCATCCTCGCCCTTTAGTGCCCACCGCTCAAACAAAACAAAGCGCAATACTTTTATCCAGAGAAAGAAGTGGGGCTTTACTATAATGATCCAAATTATTTCTTCAACTTTCTATTTCACTTCACCTGTGTTGACAGAAACTCTATTTTTTTGGCAGATTGGAGCATTTCTAAATCTAAAAGTAAAAATACCAAGAAAAAAAGTAATTGGGAAAAAAAAAAAATTCAGGTTTACCTAAAAAACTAAATTCAGTCTATGTCATGGTCCTAAATCATAGACCTAATTTGATATTGGGCTTTGCTCTACATAGCATTTGATTATGAAGACTAAAAGGTCCAAAGTTACATTTTTGAAGATTACCGCAGTTTTTAATTACTTCCTGTTACAGCACTGGAAACCCTGGTGGCATAGTGGTTAAGAGTTTGGCTGTTAACCAAAAGGTCGGCAGTTTGAATCCACTGGGCACACTCCTTGGAAACCTTATGGGGCAGTTCTACTCTGTCCTACAGGGTCGCTATGAGTTGGAATCGACTCGACAGCAGTGGGTTTTGTTTTGTTTTTTGGTTATAGCATTGATCACTGAAGAGCACAAGTGATTGCTTTATATTCTTTACGGAACAAAAAGTAAAACAGTAAAATGAAAGCACGAGATTGATAGGGATGTGAATCATCATGCAAACAGAACCACTTGAAAACAGATTAAAAACCAGTGAAACTCAGGTGCCAGCTCAGAGGCTCCCACCAGGCAAATCTGGAACAGTTTGAGAATCCAAATAAATAATGACAGTAAAAGTTTGTAACCTATTGAATAAAGTTCACACTAATATAATTAAATAAACAAATGGGTGAAAAGGGAAAGCTCTTCCTTACAAAGCCAGCTAATAAATGGAGAAGAAATAATGAAATTAGAAAATTACCGTTTAGCAATCATCATAATAATAATTGATTTAGGGAAGTATTAACAGACACTAAAGCTAGTGGGTGAAAATTTGAGGAGCAATGGGGCTATCTATACTATCTCATAGTATTTCATAAAATAGTTATTAGTTTAAAAAGGTAAAACAGGAACTTGACAGTGGAGAACCTTGGCCAGTGTGCTTAGCCAAGCAGAGTTAACATCACCGGTAAATCCACAAATCTAGAGCTTGTGCCTACTGGGTCGCTGTAAGTCGGAATTGACTCGACGGCAACAGGTTTGGTTTTTTCAGTTAATAGGAAGCACAGAGCTCTGGTGGCACAGTGGTTAAAAGCTATGTCTGCTAACTAAAAGATTGGCAGTTAAAATCCGCAAGCCGCTCCTTGGAAACCCTATGGGGCAGTTCTATTCTGTCCTATAGTCTCAGGGAAGTGCTAAGAAGACTTTACCATAGCTCCCGTGATATTCCTGCCAAAAGTGCAAAACCTGACTATAACCGAGAATGAACATAGACAAGCCCAAACTGAGGAAAGTTCTATGAAATAATTGACCTGCATTCTTGAAAAAAAGGTCAATGTCATAAATATAAAGACTCAAAAACTGTTCCAAATTAAAGCAGACTAAAGAGATCTGACAAGTGAGTACAGCACATGAAGGTGGCTTTTCTTTATAAAGGACCTTTTTTAGGTCAGTTGGCAAAATCCGAATAAAGGTGTAGGTTAGATAATGGTATTATTTCAGTGCTAGTCTCCGGATTGTGTTAATCGTATTGTGATTATGTAATAGAATTTCTTCTGATTGGGAAATACAAACTGATATATTTCAAGGTTAAAGGGGTTTCATCTCTGCAATTCACTCTTAAACTGTTCAGAAAACAAAAAGCTAAATGTTATGTTAATATTTGGAGAATCTGGGTGAAGAGTGAGAATTCTTTGTACTACTCTTGCAACCTTTCTGTAAGTATGAAACTTTCAAATAAAAAAAATTAAAATTCTTTTTTTTTGGCTCACACGGTACCACAGAACGGGTAACTCTAGGGTTTCGTGTGTTTTTTTTTTTTATTTTATTCAAAGAGCAAGTTGTTTTGGTTTCATGACATTAAAGATAGAACTCAGAAACCGTCTCTTGAGTATCCTCTTTGTGCATGCAGTTGCACTTCAGCTTCCTTTCTTAATTAACCTTCACACTTTCTCTTCTCTTAACTCTTTCCAGAACTTTGCTCCTTCTCTCATTCAAAGCCTTTTATGGTGCCCCAGTTGGAGCCAGACCATATGAACTGCTGGGTATTCAAAGACAGTCAGATTCAGCTCCCCATCTAAGACTCACATAGGTAATTCCAGATAGAGATAGGTAGATAGTCAGACAGAGAGACAGATAGATGCCTTCATGTCAACCCCGACTTAAGGCTACTGTGTGTACCACAGAACAAAATGTTGCCTGGTCCCGCGTCATCCTCAGGATCTCTGGCATGTTGGAGTCCATAGTTATAGCTATGGTTCCAATTCATCTCATGGAGGGTCCCCTATGCCCCTGCTGGCCCTCTATTTCACAAAACATGATGTCCTCTTCCAGGAATTGATCCCTCCCAATGATGCATCCAAAGCAAGCAAGTTGGACATTGTTCTGTTGTGATCTATAAAATTTTCATTGACTAATTTTTGGAAGTAGATCACCGGGCCTTTCTTCGTAGTCTGTTTTATTAGGGAAACTCTGCTGAAACATGTCTACCGTGAGTCAGCCTGCTGGTATTTGAAACACCGGTGGCATAGCTTCCAGCATCACAGCAACATGCAAGCCACCACAATGCAACAAATTGACAGATGGGTTGTTGTTGTTGTTAGGTGCCATGGAGTCGGCTACTACTCATGGGGCCCCATGTACAACAGAATGAAACATCACACAGTCCTGCACCATCTTCACAATCGTTGCTATGTTTGAGCCTATTGTTGCAGTTACTATGTCAGTCCATCTCATTGAGGGTCTTCCTCTTTTTTGCTCACCCCCTACTTTACCAAACATGATGCCCTTCTCCAGGAATTGGTCCCTCCTGATAAAATGTCCAAAGTAAGTGAGACTAAGTCTTGCCCCCCTCACTTCTAAGGAGCATTCTGGCTGTCTACTTCTTCCAAGACAGATTTGTTTGTTCTTCTGGCAGTCAATGGAATATTCAGTATTCTTTGCCAACACCATAATTCAAATGCATCCTTTTTTCACTTGGATCCACAGTCAATGCCTATGCAAGCAGCAGTCAAGAAATCGAACGACATATTGCATTGGGCAAATCTACTGCAAAAGACCCCTTTAAAGTGTTAAAAAGCAAAGATATCACTTTGAGGACTAAGGTGCACCTGGCCCAAGCCATGATATTTTCAATGGTTTCATATGCATGTGAAAGCTGGACAATGGATAAGGAAGACCAAAGAAAAAATTGACAGATGGGTGGTGGTAGATAATTCTAGTAGACTATATTTTATAAGTACAATAGTGGAACCATCAAGGGTAGAAGATAGTAACATGGACAACTTAAACGAGAGTCTTTTTTTTAAATAATATTTTATTGAGTTTTTGGTGAAAGTTTACACAGCAAGTTAGGTTCCCATTTGACAATTTCTATACAAAGTGTTCAGTGACATTAGTTACATTTATTGCAATATGTCCACATTCTCTTTAATTCTGTTCCTTTGTTCCCTTTCCAGTACTCTAGTTTCCCTGCCCTTTTATCTTTCATTTTTGCTTTTGCGTAATTGTTGAACTTTTGGTCTCATACTGATGGTTTTTAAGTAGGGCATCGATCTTTCGGTTAATATCCTTTATTTTGTGTGCCACTCTGCTATTTTGCTAAAAGCTGATCTGAGGCAATAGGTTCAGTTCTAGGTTTAAAGAATGTCTTAGGGTGATAGTCTCAGGAAGTCTTCTGTTCTCTGTTGTTCCAGTTTATCTGGCTTTTTTAATAAGAATTTGAGTTTTGCTTCACATTTTTCTCCCATTCTATCCGGGGCCAAATATTGTGACCCCAGTCAGAACAATCAGTGGTGGTAGCTGGGCACCATCTAGTTCTTCTGGTCTCAAGGTAGATGAGGTTGTGGCTCTTGTAGACTTGTTTCTTGTCTGTGCTTTTGGTTACCTTCTTGCTGTTTTGCTCCTGGTGAATAGAGACCCCAATCGTGTCTTCGATGGCAGTTCACAACCTTTTAAGACCCCAGGTGCTACTCACTTCACTTGGATGAGATCATGGTATTTGTGAACTATGATATGCCAACTGACTGAGTCGTCCCACGAGACTGTGATCCTAAGCCTTCAAACTCGAAAAACCAGTGTCGGAAGGTGTTTGGTTATGTCTAAGGAGTATCCATATGTGTGTCTTCAAAGAATATATGTGCCTGCACCCACATATTTGTATTTACATGTTCATATGGATACTTGTTGATGTCAAGGATTTCATTTTACTTGGATCCACAATCAATGCCCATGGAAACAGCAGTTAGGAAATCAAATGATGCATTGTATTGGGCAAATCTGCCGCAAAAGACCACTTTAAAGTGTTAAAAAGCAAAGATGTCACTTTAAGGACTAAGGTGCACCTGACCCAAGCCATGATATTCTCAATGGCCTCATGTGCATGCAGAAGCTGGACAGTGAATAAGGAATACTGAGGAAGAATTGATGCCTTTGAATTACGGTGTTGGCAAAGAATATTGAATATGCCATGGACTGCCAGAAGAAGGAACAAGTCTATCTTAGAAGAAATACAGCCAGAGTACTCCTTGGAAGCAAGGATGGTGAGACTTCGTCTCATGTTCTTTGGACATGTTATCAGAAGGGACCAATCCCTGGAGAAGGACATCAGGCTTGGTAAAGTAGAGGGTCAGTGAAAAAGAGGAAAACCCTAGACAAGATGGATTGTCACAGTGGCTGCAACAATAGGCTCAAACATAACAACCAGTGAGGATGGCACAGGACCGGGCAGTGTTTTGTTCTGTTGCACATAGGGTCTCTATGAGTCGGAACCAACTCAACAGCACCAACTCAACAGCACCCAACAACAGCATAGATACTTCTGGAGCCCTGGTGGTGCAGTGGTTAAGAGCTATGGCTGCTAACCAAAAGGTTGGCAGTTCAAATCCACCAACTGCTCCTTAGAAACCCTATGGGGCAGTTCTACTCTGTCCTGTAGGGTTGCTATGAGTTGGAATTGACTTGATGGCAACAGGTTTGGTTTTGATTTTGGTTTATAGGTACTTCTATTTGTTCTCACCTATGTATGCATCTGTACCTACCTGTACACTAATTTGCCTACACCCATCCATATGTGGAAACCCTGGTGGTATAGTGGTTAAGACCTATGGCTGCTCACTAAAAGGTTAGCAGTTCGAATTCACCAGATGCTCCTTGGAAACCATATAGGGGAGTTCTACTCTGTCCTATAGGGTCTCTATGAGTTGGAATCGACTCTACGGCAACGGGTTTGATTTTTGCTTTCATCCGTATGTGCTCAAATGCTCATTATTACTTCGGTTGTGCTTTTAAGGAGAGTCTTGAAGAAGAAACAGAAGTGGAATTGGAAGAGATTTAAGACCCTGAGGGTTAGCAGGTGCACAGTTTTTGTAGAGGCATCTACCAGTGACCTGTTGCTCCTGGGCCACCAAGTCACACCAGGCATGGGCTGGGCCTGACTGCTGGCCCCACTAAAGAATTTGAATTGTATTTACTTGGTGATCAAGAGCCACTGCAGGGTTTAAGCAACCCAAGTATATACTTAGATTTGTGTATTAGACCGATCCTTGCTGCTCAGCCTTCCCTTCTAATTCTTTATTTTTTGACTGTTTCTTCACTGAATGATTGTTTTAGGTTAGACACTGTGCTGGCTTAAGGCATATAGGACAAGAAAATATGTGGTTTCTGCCCTTACAGAGCATCTCCATTCTGGGGTCTCTATGGCTTTTTTCATTTTGTTTATAGTACTTCAATTCAGGCCACGTATATAGAACACTGTAAATTGCAGTCGAGTCCCTGGGTGGTGCTAACAGTTAATGTGCTTGGTTGCTGTCTTTGTTTGTCTCTTGTTTCTTGGTGGTATGAGGTCCCCCGTGTCTCTCTGCTTGCTTCTTTCCCTTTGTATCTCAGAAAAGATTGGCTCAAGACACAATCCAATCTTGTAGATTAAGTCTTGCCTCATTAACATAACTGCCGCTAATCCCATCTCATCAACGTCACAGAGATAGGATTTACAACACATAGAAAAGTCACATCAGTTGACAAAATGGTGGACAATCACACAATACTAGGAATCATGGCTTAGCCAAATTGATACATATTTTGGGGGGGACACAATTCAATCCATGACAGCTGCTGACCAACAGGTTAGAGATTTGAATACACCCAGAGATGCTTAGAAGAAAGGCTTGGCAATCTACTTCTGAAAAATCACAACCATTGAAAACCCTGGGGAGCTTAGTTCTACTCTGATACACACGGGGTCGCCATGAGTCGGAACCGACTCAGTGGCGCTGGTTTGGTAAATTGCAGTAGGTCTGCCCTTTATTTCTTATCCGTGCTTCTTAACCTCACCCGGGAGCTCCTAAGCCTGCTGTCCTTATTAAGCTAGCAGAAGGAGGAAGTACTTGAAATAAACTACAGTGCAATGTAAGGGGAACTTTTCTTTCCCTGGCCAATCCTAAAGTAGCCAATTTAAACTACACTCAAAGCTTTATGCTCAGTTCTAGCAGGTAATATTGAAATGATAAGGTTCCCTAAAACCCATCTTTTTAATCCATTTGCTTAACAATGTTCCTGTCATCTTCACATTTATAAGATAAAATAATTGTATCATTTGTATAATTCTGAAATGTACTCAGCCATTATTTTCAATTATTTTTCCACAACATAGTATGATCATTTATATTTCATGCTTAGTACACTAATTAGGTTAATAGCCTCTAGGTCTAAATACTGTTTTATTTTATTTCATGGTGTTTGAAACCTCTCTTGGATGGAATATAATTTTCACTGTATAAATTCACATATCATTTTTTTTAAGTATATTTTTATTGTAAGGGTCAACATAGGGAAAATACTCCAGGTAGTTTAGATATTCTCAAAGAACCTAATATGTCATGCAATCAAAGCACCTACTGTGTATACAATATTTGGTTAGGAGCTCTCAGAGGACACTGAAGAAAGAGTAGTGAACAGTGAGGAGAATGAAGACGGTACCCTAAAAAAGCTTACAGTAATTAGAGAACTAACAGCTTTCTGTAATAGGTACACCCATAAGCTTTGGAGTCTTGAAACTTGGATTTGAATTTTCAAGTGCAGGCAAGTTATGTAACCCTCCAAGCTGTGTCTTTGTGTGTAAAATGCAGAACGTACTGACATGTCGGTGCCTCTTGTTCTCTCCTTCTGTTCATTCCTAGTCTTTAACACACACCCTTCATTAAGGGGTAAGAGATCCTCCTCCAGACTTCAGCCAACATGGAGATGCTCAATAGCCCCTCACATTCTTGCTCATGTTGCACTTCTTGGGCCCTGTTGCTCAGGATCTCATCTGTTGTAGAAGAAAAACATCACAAAGTTTAGTAAAGTAAAAAGAAAGTTTTATTTGGCATATATTCAAAAGGACAAAAGTGGGAAGCAGACAAGCATGCTGCCAGAGCTAGAATGTCTGCCCGAGTCCAGAGAATATCACAGAATAGGCAAGACTGGGAAAACGGACAAGCATGCGGCCGCAGCCATGTCTGCCCGAGTCCCAAGAACAGTTACAAAGCCATCAGTATATATCAACATCACAAAATGGGTAGAATCATTGAAAGCGTCACTTTTTCACTGATTGGCTAGAAACTGTAATCTTACATTTTGAATCATCTTTGTCAACAATCATTGGTAATGGTTTCAGTTACCAAAGTCAGGAGGGTCTTCATTGGTCCAACAAATTCCTACTCACTAAATGTTAATAGAAAAAGACAAAAAGTGAGAAGTCCTTTGGGTTAGGTTTTATTGCCCTTTTGTGAAAACTTCATTAAGATAATTTCTAAGATTGTCCCATCTGTTGTCTTATCTCAGGGCCCAGTTGATGTGTCTTTGTGAGTCTGTGAGGGCTCAGCCCCAGCTGGGTCACAATTCTCCATGCTCAAGGAGAGGGAATAATAACTCCAATATTATTTCCTAAATCACATCAAATATATCCAACAAAACTTTCATTGTTGTTGTTAGCTGCTGTTGAGTCATGACAACCTTATACATAATAGAACAAAATGTTGCCCAGTCCTGCGTCATCTTCACAATTGTTGGTATGTTCAAGTGCATTGTTGTGGCCACTGTGTATTTTGACTGCCTTCTAACCTAGAGGGCTCATCTTCCAACACTATATTAGCCAATGTTCTGTTGTGATCCGTAAGGTTTTCTTTGGCTAATTTTTGGAAGTAGATCACCAGGCCTTTCTTCCTAGTCTGTTCTAGTCTGGAAGCTCCACTGAATCCCATCCACCATAAGTGGCCCTGCTGGTGTTTGAAATACCAGTGGCACAGCTTCCAGCATCACAGAAACATCAAGCCTTCACAGTATGATGAACTGACTGATGGGTCCTGCTAACTCAGAACTGAAGCCACTCCCAGTGTCCACCTTTCAGCCAAAGATTAGACAGGCCTATAAAACAAACAATAACACATGTGTGAAAGTTGCTTCTTAGTTCAATCAAGTATAGGAGACCAAATGCGCAACACTTGCCCAAAAGCAAACATGAGAAGGAAGGCAGGGACAGGAAACCTGGACAAATGGACACAGGAAAACCGGGGTGTAAAGGAAAAGGGGGAGAGGGCTGACACATTGTGGAGAATGCAACCAGTGCAAAACTATTTGTGTATAAATTTTTGAATGAGAAACTAATTTGTGCTATAAACTTTCACCTAAAATAAATAGTAAATGTTTAATTACCAAAAAACTTAACAGATGGGTGGCGGTTCGATTCTTTGGACCCACATTATTACTCTTACGTTGGGAAAGGGGGACTAAAGAATATAAAAGTGAACAAATGGCTTGAATGGAAGTTTAGGGGTATTTGTATACCTTGGAATAAACTACATAATCCATGCTTTTTAGCCTTTTAAGAATTAGAATATTTGAACTACTATCTTCTCCCCTTTTCTCATTTGGCCCTCATATATTCCTTTCAATTAATTGTCTTATCTTTTTTTAATTGACTCCCATAATTTCTGCTTATTTATGTTATTTACATTTCCACTGCTACTACCTTTCAACAGGCTCCACTGCCTTCCTTACTGAATTGTTGCAAAAAATTCCTCTAAAGTGTCTGGACTCCCCATCTCTGATCCATCCTATACATGGCTGCTAAAGACGATGTCACTTTATGCTCCAAACTGCTCTATCATTTAAAGCTGTCGTGATTTGGGACCAGCTTACCGTTCATATTCCTTATATGCCAACCAAAACAAACAGCTTGCTCACTGGTCCTTATATTCATCCAGGCTTTATTCCATGCTGCGCCCCTCCACCTGCACACATCTCTCTCACTCTCACATCCATTCCATCTCGGCATTGGCAAATCCAATCTTCCCCAAGGTTCATCTCAAATACCACCTCCTCACTGAGGTTTTTACTAATTTCCCTTAATTGGACATAATCATTTAATTCCCATACTTTACATTTTGAAGAATCTGCCATTGTATAAAACCCAATAAAAATTCCAGTGTTCTGCCCCTCTCTTGGGGAACTGTGGCCTTTCCCCCGCATGACGGTGCATGTGTGCCTGTTCAGATCGCTACTGTATGAGTGATCCACGAAGGTCTTAATCAGCCTTTTTCTCCAAAGTGTTTAGCATAATGCCTTCATGCTAACATTCATTCAATGAATAAAAGACTTTTTTAATTGTTGTTGAAAATATACACAGCAAAACATACACCAATTCAACAACTTGTACATGTACAATATAGTGACATTGATTACATTCTTCAAGTTGAGTAGTCATTCTCACCCTCCTTTTCTGATTTGTTCCTCCCCTATTGACATAGACTCACTTCCCCCTAAGCTTCCTTTCTAGCCTAATGAATAAAAGACTCTTGATCAAGGCATTTATTGACTTATTTATTTATTGAGCACCTGCTAGGTGCAAAGCACTGTTCTAAGCGCTTAGGAGACCAGTAAACCAAGAAGACCAAAATTCTTGCCCACAAGGAGCTTATGTTTTAGTGTATTGGGGGAGGGAGAGGACTAAGAATAAATAATAAACAAAATAAGAAAATAATATAGCATTTTAGAAGGTGATAAGTGTTATGGAGAAGAAGTTAGAACCATGCAAGAGGTCCTGGAAGGGCAGATGGGTAGTGCGGAGGGTTGTCATTTTAAACAGGCTTCCACTCCAAGCCTCAGTGAGACAGTTGAACAAAAGGAGGCAGTGAGTCATTCAGATCTGGGGGGAAGAGCATTCCTGGCAGAAAGAACAGCCAAACACTCTAAGGCAGTAGTATATTGGCACGTTTAAGACACAACAGTGATGGTGATACAGCTAGAAGAGTGTGTGTGAGGCAGAGAGGAGAAGGAGATGAGGCTGGAGCTGTGAGCTGGGGGGAGAGTGTGTGTGAGGGAGAGAGGAGAAGGAGATGAGGCTGGAGCTGTGAGTTGGGAGAAGAGTGTGTGTGAGGGAGAGAGGAGAAGGAGATGAGGCTGGAGCTGTGAGCTGGGAGGAGAGTGTGTGTGAGGGAGAGAGAAGGAGATGAGTCTGGAGCTGTGAGCTGGGGGGAGAG